>NC_090208.1:0-600000 GCF_033026475.1 Channa argus
TTCCTTTAGTCAACTATAATCTTACATAAACAAACTATACATCAAAACGTAGGTATTTTTGTCTTCTTTCAGGAAATGTAACTCTCATAGTGACAGGTCTGATGGTTCTTTCTCTAAGTGTCCAGAAGCAGAGAGAGTGCCGTCTGAAACTCCCATTGGAGTCCATTACAAAAGAGGTTCTGAAATTGTCTTCAAATCACAAACGGGGGCCTGTTTTGAAATTGCTACCACGACTTCATTTCATGGAGAATTGTCAAATAAAGTAAATTACCGTGTTCGTTGAAGTCTTTTGCAGCTCACAGTTTTTGAATTTTTCCAATAGGACTAATACTTTTTCATATTTTGAACATTTTACGAGGCAAAGTCTCCGCACTTTCCCACCCTGACTTTGCATTTGGCTCATGATTTAGCAGGCAGGCAGCAGTCATTGTCATGGTAACGGACACAGCTGCATGAGATCATGTGATCAGCCTCAGAGCTGTGTCCACACACTTTACCTGAGTTTTTCTCCCTCAACATACACAGTGGAGTTACACACTCCCTCACAGACAGGAAACACATTTTCAAAATAAAAGCATTGCATCATACTTTATCCCCTTTTTAGCACTTAAATGCTTTTTAGCATTTAAATGCTAAAATGACTTTGTGGTAAAAGTCTCCCGACAGTCCACACACACACACACACACACACACACACACACAGGAAAAACGCTTTCAAAATAAAAGCCTTTCATCATACTTTATTCCCTTTTCAGCATTTAAATGCTAAAATGAGTTTGTGGTAAAATCTCCCACAGTCCACACACACACACACACACACACACAGACAGGAAAGACACTTTCAAATTAAAAGCTCGTGCAAACGCCTCCGGTCTCTCTACAGTGGACACACACACATAGACAGGAAACAGACTTTCAAAATGAAGCCTTTTGTCCTACTTTTTATGATTTTTTAGCATTTAAATGCTAAAATGAGTTTGTGGTAAAGTCTCCCGACAGTCCACACACACACACAGACAGGAAAGACACTTTCAAATTAAAAGCTCTTTTAAATTGTTTTTCAGTTTTTCAGTATTAAAATGGTCCCTTCATTTCTAAATATTTACTTATTCCTTTTTTCTTTACACTTTTAATAGCAACTTTTTACTTTGCTTCTTCCTGTGTTTCTTTTCACTTTAAATATCAACTTTTTACTTATTTACTTCCTCCATGGTTACTTTTTTCTTTCCCGATTTCAACTTTTCCTGGACTTTTTTTCTCCTTTTATTGTCATCTTCTTTCTTTCTTTCTGTTCGTATTCATCTCTCTTCAGCGTTTGCGGCTTTGAACGTGCAAACGCCTCCGCTCTCTGCAGCTTCTGAGTGGTTGGCCTCTACCGGGCGATTTCACAGCTCTTCAACTTGATTCTATTGATCTGCTTCTTGTATCGTCATACTTTGGCGTAGAAACTTATTTGGGGTAAAGTCTCCTGACAGTCCACACACACACACACAGCCAGACACACACAGACAGGAACGACACTTTCAAATTAAAAGCTCTTTTCAATTGTTTTTCAGATTTTCAGTATTAAAATGGTCCCTTTATTTCTAAATAGTTACTTATTCCTTTTTTCTTTACACTTTTAACAGCAACTTTTTAGTTTGCTTCTTCCTTTGTTCTTTTCACTTTAAATATCAACTTTTTACGTATTTACTTCCTCCATGGTTACTTTTTTCTTTTCCGATTTCAACTTTTCCTGGACTTTTTTTTCCTTTTATTGTCATCTTCTTTTTTTCGTATTTATCTCTCTTCAGCGTTTGCGCCCTAGCACCACCATTTATATAACTCTTTTTTGAACTCCTAAAAAAAAAACACTTTTCTTCCTGAAACTTAAACACGCGTGACAATGATTCATCCGAATCATTGTCGCGATTCGCATGTTTCATTTGGCATGTGTTTTACGTCGGATGCCCTTCCTGCCACAACCCTCTGCATTTATCCAGACTTGGGACTGGCACAAGAAGACACTGGCTTGGGTCTAGTCTTTAGTACTCAGTGATGGAAGCTATATCCGTTAATATTAGTGAACCACTCATATTGCATTTAATGTTAGAACTTGTTAAAAGTGCAGTTTGTTTTATTAGCTTTAAGGTCATAGAAAAACACCAAGCACTGTGAGGTGTAAGGGAAAGAAGAAACGAAATAAAAGTTTATCTGGAAAATTTGCTGTCCATCATTTAGTGTTCTGGAATGCTGCATAATTTAAAAGCATATATTTTTATACTTATATTTTTTTAACATTAGTAAATTTCTACTTTGAAAAGTAAATTGTGTCTATTCAATTTTCAATTCAATTCAATTCAATTCTCAGGGCACTTTACATAATAAAGTCAAGATTATAAAGATGTATAGAGAAAACCCAACAATTCCCCCTTGAACAAGCCATAGGCAACAGTGGAGAGGAAAAACTCCCTTTAACGGAAGAAACCTCCAGCAGAACCAGGCTCAGGGTGGACGACCATCTGCCTTGACCGGTTGGAGTGAGTGGAAAGTGAAGAGAGAAAAGAACAGAGCAACAAAAAGCAACAACAAAACATCGGGCAGATTGGTAGGAAGACACACAGCTTCAAAGCCGGGGACACCTATAGCAGCCTATAGCAGCATAACTATAACTAACTATATGCTTTATTAAAGAGTAAGGTTTTAAGCCGAGACTTAAAAGTAGAGAGGGTGTCTGCTTCCCGAATCTGAACTGGGAGCTGGTTCCACAAGAGAGGAGCTTGATAGCTAAAGGCTCTACCTCCCATTCTACCTTTGGAAATTCTGGGAACCACAAGTAGGCCTGCATTCTGAGAGCGAAGTGGTCTACTGGGATGATATGGTGCTATGAGATCTTCTATATATGATGGAGCCTGACCGTTCAGAGCTTTATATGTAAGAAGCAGGGTTTTAAATTCTATTCTACATTTAATGGGAAGCCAATGGAGAGAAGCTAGTGAAGGTGAAATATGATCTCTCTTGCTAGTTCCAGTCAGCACTCTTGCTGAAGCATTTTGGATTAATTGCAGGCTCTTTAGTTACTGGGGCATCCTGAAAGTAGGGAATTACAGTTGTCCAACCTAGAGGTAACAAATGCATGGAGCAGTTTTTCGGCATCACTTTGAGACAGGATGCTCCTAATTTTGGCAATGTTCCGTAGGTGGAAGAAGGCTGTTCTAGAGATTTGTTTTATATGTGACTTAAAGGACAGATCCTGATCAAAAATAACTCCAAGGTTCTTTGCAGTAATACTGGAGGCCAGACTTATGCCATCTAGAGTAACAATATGGTTGGACATCATATCTCTGAGATTTTTGGGCCCAAATACTATGACTTCAGTTTTGTCTGAGTTTAGAAGTAAACATTGTGGGACATCCAGGCCTTTATGTCTTGTAGGTTTGAAGCTTTATTAACTGATTATTTTCATCTGGTTACATAGATAATTATAGCTGGGTAACATCAGCATAGCAGTGGAAATTTATGGAGTGTTTTCTAATAATGTTGCCTAAAGGAGACATATATAAAGTAAAAAGTATTGGTCCTAACACAGAGCCTTGTGGAACTCCATAGCTAACCTTTGTGTGCATGGAGGATTCATCATTAACATGAACAAATTGAAATCTATCAGATAGATAAGATGTAAACCAACCTAGTTCAGTTCCTTTAATCCCAATATCATGTTCCAGTCTCTGTAATAAAATGTTATGATCAATGGTATCAAATGCAGCACTAAGATCTAACTGAACAAGTATATAGATGAGTCCATTATCTGAGGCCATGAGAAGATCGTTGGTGACTTTTACCAGTGCTGTTTCTGTACTATGATGAACTCTAAATCCTGACTGAAACTCGTCATACAAATTATTCCTGTACATAATTGTTTTGCAACTACTTTTTGCAAAACAACTACTTTTAGAAATAAAGGGGAGATTAGATACTGGTCTGTAATTGGCTAAAACACCTGGATCAAGACAGGGTTTTTTAAGTAATGGTTTAATTACAGCTACCTTATAGGCCTGTGGTACATAACCTGTTTCTAAAGATAGATTTATGATATCTAATATGAATGTATCTATTAAGGGTAAAGCTTCCTTGAGCAGCTTAGTTGGAATAGGGTCTAGCAGACAGGTTGTTGGTTTAGATGAGGTAATAATTGAAGTTAGCTCAGAGAGATCTATGGGTAAAAAGCAGTCTAACAGGGTTTGGGGCCTTATCGATGACTCTAGCACTGCTGTACATGAAGATCTATCTGTAATATTTGGGGGGAGGATCTGGTGAATTCTTTCTCTAATAGCTACAATTTTATTCATAAAGAAAGTCATGAAGTCATTGGTGCTCAGAGTTAAGGGAAAACTAGGCTCAACAGAACTATGGCTCTTAGTCAGCCTGGCTACAGTGCTGAACAGAAACCGGGGGTTGTTCTTGTTTTCTTCTATTAATGATGAATAATATGCTGTTCTGGCATCACAGAGCTTTTTTGTACATTTTTAAACTATTTTTCCAGGATAAATGAGATTCTTCTAAATTTCTGGAACGCCACTTCCTTTCCAACTTTCGTGTTTCCTGTTTTAAGTTGCGTGTTTGTGAACTATACCATGGAGATCGCCTCTGCTGATTTACTGCCTTCTTTTTCAGAGGGGCAACACTATCGAGTATTGTACGTAGTGAGGCTGCAGAATTGTCAACAAGATAATCTACTTGTGCAGGAGTAACATTAAGGAGACTACTTCCCATTGTATTAACATATGGTGAAGCAAATGATGGAGAAATAATTTCTTTAAATTTGTTGACAGCTTTTTCACTTAAGCATCTGCTATAGTGGAATTTTTCCCTAACTGCTATATAGTCCGTTTTGTTAATTCAAATGTTATTAAAAAATGGTCAGACAGAAGAGAATTATGAGGAAATACTATTAAATTATCTGTTTCAATTCCATACGTAAGGACAAGGTCTAACGTGTGACTAAAACAGTGAGTGGGTTTATTTACATTTTGGGAAAAACCAATTGAATCTAATAATGAATTAAACGCAGTGCTCAGGCAGTTACTGTCAGCATCTACATGAATGTTAAAGTCACCCACTATAATGACTTTATCTGTACTAAGCACTAAATCAGATAGAAAATCAGAAAATTCAATCAAAAACGGTACACGATAACAAATAATAGTGGTTTTTGGGTTTTCCAGTTTGGGTGTGAAAGGCTAAGAGTAAGACTCTCAAATGAGTTATAACTATGTTTAGGTCTAGGAATTATTGATAAGCTACAATGGAAGATTGCTGCAACTCCTCCACCTCGGCCTGTGCTTCTAGGAACATGATAATTAATATGACTTGGGGGAGTTGACTCATTTAAACTGACATATTCTTCCTGCTGCAACCAAGTTTCAGTGAGACAAAATAAATCGAATTGATGATCGCTTATTAAGTCATTTACTAACAGAGATTTAGAAGAGAGAGATCTGATATTTAATAATCCACATTTAATAGTTTTAGGGTTTTGTTCTGTAAGAGGAGTAGTCTTAACTTTTATTAGGTTATTATGAATAACTCCTCTTGTTGTCATATTTACTTTATGTAATTTAGGTCGGGAACAGACACAGTCTCTATAGGTATGTGGGAGTTGTGGGGGGGTGACGGTTGTAAGGATACTGCAGAGAGGCGTGTAGGACTGGATCTCTGCATCCTAGGCTCAACTCTGGATTGTTTAATAAAACCAGCCATATTTCTGGATAAGAAAGCTGCACCATCTAAAGTAGGATGGATGCCATCTCTCCTAATCAGCCTAGGTTTTCCCCAAAAACGTTTCCAATTGTCTATGTAGCCCACATCGTTTGCTGGACACCACCTAGACAGCCAGCGGTTGAATGACGACATGCGGGTGTACATGTCGTCACTGGTCAGATTTGGCAGGGGACCAGAGAAAATTACGGAGTCCGACATTGTTTTGGCAAAGTTACACACCGATTCAACATTCATTTTAGTGACCTCCGATTTGCGTAATCGGGCGTCATTAACTCCCACGTGAATAATAATATTACTGTATTTACGTTTATCCTTAGCCAGGAGTTTCAAATATGATTTGAAGAAGACATTTGACTACGGCCGCTGGATTCTCTAACTTCACGTTTCTGACTATGGAGCTGCCAATGACCAGAGTTGGTTTCTCAGCGGGTTTGTCGCTGAGTGGGGAAAATCGATTGGAAACATGAACCGACTGGTGGTGAACCTCGGGCGTCTGTTTAGCATTAGATCTCTTACGAACCGTCACCCAGCCGGACTGGCTTCCCGGCTGCTCGGGAACTGCCGGGGGACAGCTAGCAGGGGCTACGCTAGGTTGGCCCGCACCAGCTACCGGGGCCTGACTAGCTGAGTTGTTTTCCATGGTGCGGAGCCGTGCTTCCAATTCCGTGAGCTTCGCCTCCAAAGCTGCAAAAACCTTACACTTATTACATAAACCATTATCACTAAAGGAGGCAGAGGAAAAACTGAACATGAGACACACCGAGCAAGTGAGAGAAGGAGAAACAGAGGGAGACAGAGAAGCCATTGCTAATGGATAACTGCTAAGCTAACGAAGCTAATATAAGTGAAATGTGGAATTTGTAAACTTTAGCTGGTTATGTTTTACAAGAACAGGTGCTTGTGTAATACAAGCGTATGTTACGACTAAGTATTAATTCTTGTGCGAAGAAATCACTTATTTAAGTAAAAATAACAGCTACAATTAATCAGTAAACAGTCCTTCGGTAGAAACCCAAGAATGTGCAGAAATACGCTTACTACGCGAGTCTGCCAACGAACATTGTACCAGGAGTCAGGAGTGAGGCCAGCAAAAGCAAAAGATTTTTTTTAACAGTACAGTAGTAACATTTCCTTCTGATATGTATTGAAGTTTAAGTATGAAATTAAAAGTACTTGAGTAAATGTGTGCTCTGTTGCTGTCAGCTATACCAGTAGTAGCAGCTTTTAAATTTCACTGAATTACAAACTAGAACATTGTTTGAGAAATGCTGATCAGAAGAACTTAAAATGTATAAAATTATTTTCTTTATATTGTTTAACAGTTGATTGGACAGTGCTTATTCATTTGGCAGATTTAAAAAAAAAATGTGTGGGCTAGATAATATACAATATACTATCTGCTATTGTAATAATGCAATATAATTTATATGACATAATATTAATAAATTAATAAAATATTACTGTCAAATGTAAATTAATGAGTAGTAATACTGTTTCTAAATGTATAGTGGGGGCCTGATGACTCAGTAGTAGAGCATTGGGTTGGCATACATAAGGCCACAGGTTCAAAACCTACCCCACCAGGTGTGGCCCTGCCCAGCTACCAAGGGCGACCCAGGTGCCGGTCCCGAGCCCGAATAAAAATAGGAGGGTTGCGGCAGGAAAGGCATCCGGCGTAAAAACACATGCCAAATTAACATGCCGAACATGTTCTACTGTGGTGACCCCTGAAGGGACAAGCTGACAGTCATTGATCTATCGTGTCTAAATTTATGAAAAATATTAGGTGTGCTGGGGGATGCGATACAATACTGTGGATAGGCCTGCACTAGTAATGGGTGGAAACTAAAAGGCATGTCGAACACTTCAAAACATTTCCGTTTCGAAACACAGCTTTGAAGCCTGTATCAACTTGACCATGTCACGTGGTTGTGTTGTAATCTTTTCATGAAACTTCACAAATTTGAGTCGCTAACCGCAAGGGGCCGACCCCAAAATGAAGCTTTCACGGAACATAAACAGCAACTGATGCTAAGACAGTTGAGTCAGAGTTTAGGGTGATCCCCAATCAGTGATAATGGTTGTTTGAAGCTCACCAGATGTGAAGCTTATTCCCGGACACTATAAAAACAAATCAAAACACCTGGATTTGGTGGATTTATGAGAAGGAGAAAAGTATTTGAAAAATGGAAGGAGCAAGAATGAGAACTAGGTCACTTGTGTGGGAGCAGTTTCACTTGGTGCAAACCAACTTAGTGAAATCATTTGGGATCTATACAGTCTTATCTCAGGAATATCACTCCATCCCTGTAACATCTGTTCCCTGTGAGTGAATATTCTCCAAATCTGGAGAGGTTTTAAGCAAAAAGGGAAACCAATTCAATACCAAAACATTAAAACAAATTGTTTTTCTCAATAAAACGTCTGAGAACAAAAATGTCCTCATCTATTCTATCCCATATCCCCAGCCACATAAGTACCCTCATTACACAATGTAAGGCTACTTTATAAATATATTTTCCACTAAAATGTGTAGTTCATTCCCAAATCAAAGTATAGCATGTGCATATAAATAAAGACTTGCAATCAAATTTAAATAATGTATACAAGATTTACAATTGTTACATTTACATTCAGTAATTTGTCAGAAGCTTTCATCTAAAGTGACTTACAAGTGAGGTACAAGGCAGCAAAAATCTAAGTCAAGGAGAAAAACATCAAACCAAAGTCCTGTCAGAAGAAGTGTTTCCACTTTTCAGGAGGTGCAAGTGCAAGAAAGAAAACTTGAATAGGAAGATGTAGAAGAATTCTGTTTTCATTAGTTTTTTGAGTGTGCAGAGGTTGTAGCTCATTCAGTTTATTCACACACGATATTCTGAAAATGACTGAAACACTTCTCCCCTCGTAAGTAACAAAGGCATTTTTTTTTTTCAGAATTCTACAATGTATACATTTTTCTAAGACTAGTATGTTCTCCAAATTTTTGAATCACCGTGTTTCTCCAGCAGATGTCGCCAAAAGGTGATTGTTTCAAAACACTGAACCATTTTCTGAATCAATTGCTTCTGAGCTTCAGAAAGCCTCGATTCTCCTATCACTAGCCTACACAATTCAAACTAATTGTCAACATCTGTAACAAAGTTAGGACGATCACAACCTTTAGGAATAATTAGTGATGTTCAATAATTTTAATTTCACAAGAATAACACAGAGACCTGGTCTACTGTCTGACATACTGCCTCAATGTGGTGTGGTCTGAAAGTCAGTGACACTACCTGTAATTTTAAGCACAAGGGTTAGAATCCACAATTTTTTTTTCTCTCTTTCATGCAGCTAAGAGAGTGATTTACGTAACAAAGAACCTATAGGATACACAGATTTAACAATACGATCCCCCACAGGGTAAACTGCCATCTTCTCAGTTTCTCATCATTACACCACCTCTTGCTTTACCCACATAGTGGCCTTCAGTCATAACATCTCCAAGATTCACACTGTGTGTGGAAAAACCCATGTGGTGATTGACTGATTGCAAATAATTTCTTCCCCTCTGCCATCAGACTCCTAAAGAGCTGACAGGAGTTTGCAACCATGAACATAACAAAACTGTTTACACGGAATCACATTTTGCATTTGCACATTAATTTTTTCAGAACTGCACTACCTCACCTTTATTGCCTTATTTCTCTCTTTTTTTTGCTCTTATTTTTTTATTTTATTTCTTTTTTTCTTCCTATTTTTAATTTTACCTACTGTACGACATTTAGTGTGGACAGCAAAGTAAGAATTTTATTGTGCAGGGAAACATGCTTTCTGTCTATGCATATGACAATAAACACTTTGAATCTTTGAATCTTGAATCTTGAATGTGAGGTGATCGTGTTGTGTGATGACATGAATCACAATACTTAAACTGTTCAGGCTTTTGAAAAATAATAGCTATTTAAATCTAAAGTCAGCTGTTTCTTTGTTCTGTGGTGCTGCAGATTTTAAGTTTGTTATTTCATATGTGCGAATGGTTTTCTTGGGTAACCCTCTTGTGTGCTTGTGTAGTTTGTCCTTTTCTAGGTCTTTGGGTGAACAGGAAGTTAAGTTGTAAATGTCCTATCTGCTGGTGACTCCTAGAAGTTGCTTGACATTGTCCCTGATCATATTTTTTATTGTATGGTTACAATTTGGTATTATGCTCATAATATAATTCTACTGTGTTATCTCTATTGATGTTCTAATGGCTTTACGGATTATTGCTCATAAAGGAGTACAGTTATGCCTCTTCCACATATGAACTCCGGACAATGTCTGGAGAAATCAGCTCCAGATGTTTCACACATGTAATACACAGCGAGAGATCGTCCAAGTTAGAATCATCCTCACTTTGCTTGTTTTCAGTGTGGGGTCAGTGCGTATAGGGGGCACAACATGATTGAAAACTCAAGCAACTTTGGAAAACAGTGTTTAGTTTACAGTACATGGGAGCTGTGCATCTAAAAAAAATAAAGTTGGGATAATTTTTGAAGCATCTCACTCAGACATTTGTGTTCCCACATACATCACCTTATATAAAGTCCAGAGCATTTTAGGATTCCAGTGCATGTTTGAAAGAGGCTTCAATTTATTTGGAATGGCGGTACAGTTTGATACAGTTTAAACTGTGTTTATACAGTATGTAAAGCCAAATTTTATTGTTAGTAAAATAAGTTTGTGCTAGTCACTAAATTCCAATTAACGTTAATCTGAGAGATGTTTCAGCTAATTACAAACATGAGGTGGTCTGAATATTGAAAAACCCGGAATCAGAATAATTTACTGAACTTTTAAATCAGCTAAAACCAAAGACATTGAAAAAAAAAACATTAAAACCCCCTCAATTTAAAAATAAGTGACAAAAATCAAACCATAAAAAGTAAAAACATTTGCTCAACAAAAATTGCGCCTGGTTACTGATGACATCACAGAAGCTTTGTTTCTGATTGGCTGCAAAGTGAAACCTAAAAAGGCGTAAATGAAGATTAAGAACACTAGAGGGCATCTACACTCCTTCTTACTGCTACTTCTTACTGCTGCTCGTTAACTACAAACTGTTTCACCTGGTAACTGATGACATGAGAAGCTGCTTTTTTCTGATTGGCTGTTGACGTAGAAGTAAAGAATCGGGATATTCCACAGTTTTTGCAGAGATTACATGTTACGATTTATGTTTTTCAATAAAACTATATTCAGACAGGATGAAGATCACAGGAGGAAGTGAGAGAGGACATCTTCACAGTGTAAGGGGAATAAGATTCAGACTGCATTGTCCTTTATAAAGGCATGAGTAAAATTTTACATTAAAATAAACATACCAACCCTATGGCTGGAACCTCAAGGTCCCCACTCATGTATCAGTATTCTTGAATGAAAAGAAATGATTAAGCATAAGTTATTTTAAATGTATTATACAAAATGACATAATAGACAACAATTTACAAGACAACATTAAGGAAAATTTAATTACACTGTTATGTTCTCCCAGACGAGGCGCATAAGCATAACACGATGTGCTCCCCCACTCTTACCAATCCCAAGCAAAACCAGCAAGACTAACTGTTCAAGAACCAAGTGGTAGCAATTTATTTGCTTTAGAGATGAGCAGTGCCCAAAGCAACAAACAAAAAGCTCTAGGAAAAACCCTACCGTACCTAACCAAACAAATACACAAATAAAAGACAGAATATATAACCTAAACTTAAATAAAAGGGCTTCTTACAGAGTCCAAAACAAACTGTGTTTCCATTTGCAGCCTTTTGTTATGTACACGTGCTGTTAGAGAAGCTGATTAGAAACCTGGTTACACCTAAACATAGTAGAGCGATCAACGTTCTCTGTGAGCCATCTGTCAGGTTTTCTAACCCCCTACCCCCATTTAGGAAACCAGCTCTCACCTTTACCTGAAAGTTAAGAAATCCGCTGTCCTGAGAAAGCTCCTGGGCTCCATAATGCATTATGCACATTTGAAAAAAAGTCAGAAAGTGGCCTTTTGTGTCACTATACATTTTAAATTAATGAACCATGCTTCCAACAATGAGCAATGAATTAAATGGATGAAGAGAGAAGGCCAGGTGGGTTTCAACCAGTGAATTCCTAGATATTAGCGTGTCGCATTAACCACTGGACCATCACAAATGATAAAAACTCTGTGGCTGCGTCATGCTGCTGCTGTCTAAGATTGTTCAGTCTAATGATGATTTGATTATGAAGACACCACTGCACAGCTGCAGTTATCTCGCTCATATAGTTACAGTTGTATGGACATTTCAGTCTGTTACACATGTACTGGACCATGTGAAGAGATTAGACAAACTGGCACTGATCAGTTGCCCCCTCCCTTCTGAGTCAGTGAGCAGGGTAGAGATTGAGTGGTCTTTATGGGACAAAGCATTAAATCTGAGAAATAAAATCTTATTTTTGATTGTTTTAAATAACAAACAAACGGACCACACCTCCACCTTTCTCCTCTCACAACAGGCACTTTTCCTACCTCAGGCAAGTAGGCCCAGATTACCCCACTGCTTACAAAGCAACCTCTTTAACCCTCCCTTATGGAGAATTACAGACCTGCCTCTCTTCTTCCAAAGCCCAGGAATAAGCAGTCTTTAATCAACTCTGATTTTCTTTCTCAGAAAGACCTTCTTCATGTCAACCAGTCTGGCAGAAACAGCACTCCTGACGGTCTTGGAATCCAGGCAGTCTTCTTTCTTAATCCTACTCAATATATCTGCAGCCTTTGACGTTGAACCATCAGATCCTCTTGTCCACACTCTGACACTGGGTTCTGTCATTTGCTTGCATGGCTGAGGTTCATCATCGATGAGCACATGAGCTTTAAGGACCACATCTCCTCAGTCTCTAGAGCAGCAGATTTGCTCTCTACAACATCAGGATGATCAGACCCTACCTCACTGAATATACAACCCAACTCATTGTACAGGCGCTGGTCACATCTCGTCTTGATTACTGCAACGCTTTGTTGATGGTGTTACCGATATCCAGTGACGGCACAAAGGCAGGTCTGAGTTCATTAAATCATCGTGGGGGGGTTTGACATTCAGTGGAGAATTTACACGGAATGCGTAGCGGATCTGGACAGATTCACACATGAATAGAGATGGGATTTTATCAGGGTATTGGGTTAAGGGATGGACCCAAGAGAGGAGACAGTGCAAGGGATGAACGAAAAAGGGCTTTATTTGACAGAAACTCAACGATCAGAAAACAGAAATCGCTCCCAACAGGAGGTAACAAGGAGAACTGATACAGACAGAAAACAAACCTCAGGACCAGCACACGAGGGGACTTAACTTAATAGAAAATAAGAGGACAACAGAATGGACTTGGAAAACAAGAGGGGAACATAACTTACCAAAATAAACACAGCTAAGGCTCCAGGACAAATAAGGCTGGGAAAAGAATGAATAAAACCTAAAACGCTCTCACAGGAGAAAACATAGGCTACTGAATAAATGAGGCACGGACGAACACAAACTACTAACAGGTTAACACACGGGTAGGGCAAGGGAAACTATTTTAACATTAAAACACTTAACAGACAAGGAAGAGGGAACACAACTACTAATCTGGAGGGTGAAAAACACTGGAATATTTCTTGATCAAAGAAACCTAAAAGTTTAAAACAAAGAAACCCAAAGGCAAAGGAGACAAACAGGAATACAGAAGGACTTGGACAACAAGACAAACAACTAAACAAATGAACACGTAGCAATGATTAAAGTAAACAGCACAACTTAAAAACACACAGGGGGGAAAAGATAACTAAAGTAACAGAGTTGGGGGAGCACAGAAAACTAACACAGGAGCTAAGGGGAGACAGACACAAACAAACTGAACATAGAGCACTGGTAAACTGGAGAACACAGAAGTAAACCCAAAACATAAAAACCAGGATCAAACAAATGGAAAATAACTAGAGGCTAGATCTAAACACCGAATTAAACAAAAGGCAAACCTCAGACCAGAACGACACAGAAGCACAGAGTCCAGGATTCAAGAGTCCAAGATACAAGAGTCCAGGTTTCCCAAGAGTTCAGAGAGTCAACTGTAGGTTAGGTGATGATAACAATGGTAACGTGACAAGGATCTGGCAGGGGAGTGAGGGGAAGACTGAACTTAAATAGAGAAGGGAACAGGTGCAAACCATGAGGGACAAGGCAAAGCTGGGGAAAAGAACCAAAGCACAGGAAGTAGGGAGAAGGGGCCAAAAAATAAAAGTCCACGGACAGGAAGTGCACTGGGACCATGACAGATTTATGGCTCTATAAAGAGAGATGGATCTTGTGGATCAAGCTTTTTTAAAGAGCTGTTCAAAATATATACAGTTATGGCCAAAAATATCGGCACCCTTGCAATTCTGTCAGAAAATGTAACACTTCTCTCAGAAAATTGTTCCAATTGCAAATGTTTTGGTATTCATATGCTTGTTGTTTTTGTTTGCACTGAATCAACAAAAAAACAGAGAAGAATAGTAAAACTTGCTAAAAAAAAAAAATCACACAGAAACCAAGATACAAGTGCCAGTTCACGTGAACTGGAATTCTTTTCCTCCTCATCGACTTTTAACAATAATGCATTAAACCATGCAAATTATCTATTAAATCCATTAATGTAAAAAATTCATACTCTTTCAATTCACAGAAAATAACTTAATTCCATCAATAATAATGGGTAAATAATGTCATATTAGGGTAAAACATAAAATCAAGGAATTACATTTTATTGTGAATTTCAAATTATCCTCCCATCCCTAGGAGTATAGACTGAGTTCAAACTTGCCAAGTCTAAATTCCCAATACAGGAAGCTGAACTTGGCGTACTGGTATGCATTGAGCATCAGTTCTTACTGTAAAGCTGTGAAATGTTTAGGACCAGCTTGATTCAGGTACAGATCTGCATTGAACTCATAACACAGATCAAACAACCGACAGGTTTAAAATATTTCTGACAAAAACTACCTGAATTTAAACATAAATTGTTGAAGTCAGAAAACAGTAATTGTGAGAGTAAGGGATGTGTTCAGACATTTTAGAGGTAGCTGTTCTAACCTGAGGTCAACCCCCAGTCCTGAGTTTGCATGTTCACCCCCCCAACTGCAATTTGCCTGTAGGTGTGAATGTAGGTTTGGTTGTGGCTCTGTGTTGACAGATAGGTCTCTAGTCTGTCTCAGGCCCAACAAAGACAGACAACTGTTTCCACTGGTCAAAGTGTGTCTCTAAAAACAGGACACAGCCGTTAAACCTCCTCTGTCCTTTAAGGTAGCAGAAAAACACAAATAAACTACTGTAACTGTGATTCCATCGGTTTTTCATCTGTTTTCCCAATACACTTGTTCTTGTATTTACAGTAATTGTCAGGGAGGATGAAAGACTCATCTCTCATATTACACTTTCATTATACTGAATTTGGTCACTCACTGATATCGTCAAATGCAACACTAGCTACGATCATCCATACAGTTACTAAAAAGAGAAAATTAATAAAGAGGTCACATATGCAGAGGCGCTCTGTGCCACCAGGCAAGGCAGGCAAATGCTTAGGGCCCCAGGCCAGTAGGTCCCCCCTGAGGGCAGATAAAAGTTAAACTATGTACAGCACTGTCTGTGTGCAAAGTTTCAATGACACTAGCAGTTGCAGATCTCCCTAAGAGGAGCCCGACTGTCACTCCATTGCAAGTAGCACATGATTCAGTGTAAACAAATAGGTCTAATGAAACAAGGAAAACCAGCTGATGAAAATGGAGAAAAAAAAGGAACAGTAGGAAAAACAAGACAGTGGTAAGTGAAGCAGTGGAGATATTAATTAAATATAATAAACTAAACAGCATTAGCTAAATGCTGCTAGTGTAGCTGTAACTTTGGTGAAAAGACAGTTGAATAACAGAACTTCCACTGGTCTCACATTGTTTCTCTTGTTTACTTTGACATTTAACATAAGTTAACTTGTCTTATTAAGTTTGTATGTCAACTTGTTAGCTGATTATTTGCAGCCTGCTAGCTTAGCTAACTCAGACAATACTTTTTCTGTAGTAAACATGAAATCTGTGTCCAACTAAGGCATGAATGCTAATTTATAAAATTTAATTTTATAGTGTACTATAAATCTCTGATGTATTACTGTAAGTTACTGTGCTATGTGCAGTGTGACGTGTTGTGTATTTTAATTGTATTTTCCATATCTTAAACATAGTGGTTTTATGTTACATAACTTGTTGCCTAGGGCCTCAACAGACTCTAGGATCACCACTGCACATAAGATCTTGACTTTCTCACATATTTATCGCAAAAGAATCTGCTATGGCAAGAGCTCTCCCTTCTAGATATTCAGAGATAGAATAAATCAATCACAGCAGATAACTTCTGCAAGTTTGTCCCATCTCAACACAGGATCTTGATCTTGATCACCTCTCTTGTTAAGACCGTTCTCCCTTGATTGCTCAGTTTGATCGGGTGACCAGCTCTTGTAAGAGATGTTTTTTGTAGCCCTTTCGAGATCTGTGCCTTGAATTAATCCTGTTTCTGAGCTCTGCAAGAAGTTCCTTTAACCTCAATCCGGGTTAAAATGACAGCCACCAGTGCTGTTGACCTTCAGAGTTCTGGTGGAAATTGGGCTACTGTTGGTCAAAGACTGAGAGGAGGAAGGCGTGTTTGTAGACAGAGAGAGAAGAGGAAAACTAAGAATGTAGGACTGACAGTAGGGACTTTTAATGTTGGGACTATGACAGGGAAGGATAGAGAGTTGATTGACATGATGCAGAGAAGGAAGGTGGACATACTGTGTGTCCAGGAGACCAGGTGGAAAGGTAGCAAGGCTAGAAGCTTAGGAGCAGGGTTCAAGTTGTTCTACCATGGGTCAGATAGGAAGAGAAATGGAGTAGGAGTTATATTGAAAGAGGATTTTGTGAGGAATGTTCTAGAGGTGAAAAGAGTATCAGACAGGTTGATGAGTCTGAAGCTGGAAGTTGAAGGGGTGATGTTCAATGTTGTGAGTGGTTATGAACCACAGGTAGGATGTGAGTTAGAAGAGAAGGAGAAATTCTGGAGTGAGTTAGATGAAGTGATGCAGAGCATCTCCAGAGGTGAGAGAGTTGTCATTGGTGCAGATTTCAATGGGCATGTAGGTGAAGGGAACAGAGGTGATGAGACTGTGATGGGCAGGTTTGGTCTTCAGGACAGGAACACAGAAGGACAGATGGTGGTTGACTTTGCAAAGAGGATGGAAATGGCTGTAGTGAACACTTTCTTCCAGAAGAGGCAGGAACATAGGGTGACGTACAAGAGCAGAGGTAGAAGCACTCAGGTGGACGACATCTTGTGTAGATGTTGTAATCTGAAAGAGATCAGTGACTGTAAAGTGTTGGTAGGGGAGAGTGTAGCCAGACAACACAGGATGGTGGTGTGTAAAATGATGCTGGTGGTGAGGAAGATGAAGAGGACAAAGACAGAGCAGAGGACGAAGTGGTGGAAGTTGAAAAAGGAAGAATGTTGTGTAGTTGTCAGGGAGGAGCTGAGACAGACTCTGGGTGGTTTGGAGGTGCTTCCAGATGACTGGACCACTACAGCTAATGTGATCAGGGAGACAGGTAGGAGGGTACTCGGTGTGTCATCTGGAAAGAGGAAAGTGAGTAAAAATATTTTTTACAGATAGAAATGCAGATCAATCTTAAACCACCATCACAAATGCCTCTTACAGATTTATGTCTGCATCAGTTAGTGTAATCCAGCTAATCTACCTCAGCATCTTCCTGGAGAAGCTAGCTCCTCTGTCCCATCTGTCTGGAGATGTTCATCAAGCTGGTCGTCATCCTGCTCTGTCAGCACAACCTGTGCCACAAGTGTGCCAGCTACGTTTTCCAGGTGAGGGCTGCACTCAGGATCTGCTATTTTAGCCCTTCATAGTAATATGTACTATGTAAATATAAAAATATATTAACATTTTTATATTTACATAGTAGAATTTTCCCTTGTAACATTTTTTGGTAAAAATCTTTATTTACAATATATCGTGAACAGTGGGACAACAAAAATCAGACATCCATAAAAATTAATTGTACACTGAAATTTATTTAAACATTAGGCTAATTTGAATAGAAATATGTTTTGGTGAACCTCAATTAAGTGTCTCAAATAAAACTCAGAACAACAATTACATACCAAGTATTCAGGTAAAGTAATGAACAACATACAAACTGGCATGGATGAGGACTGTTAACGTGCAGTTAGCTTAGCTTCGTTTGACAAGGTTATTTTACCTTCATGTCTCCGTAGTCCACGCTTCCTTCATCTTTCATCCAGGATTTTGCTGCTTGTCTTTGTCCTCTGAATTTTTGAGAACTGTACAGTGTGCACGTAAAGGGACAAAGTTCCCCCTCTTCGCAATATTTGTTTAGATTCAAAATAATGTGAGAATTTCCGTGCTGGGTTTTGTGGGTGTGTCTGCGAGTTACCACTGTTGTGCGCTGCACTTGTACTGGTAGAGACCAGAAATGTAAGACTTTATGTGTGAACCATCACATTTTGGTATTTCTACATTTGCTCTGTCCTTTGCTTGTGCAAATTATGTTCACCATGAGGATGTCTAAAATATAAAATTAAATATCAATAACCCGGTCCAGATTATTGTAAACCCATGTGACTTTAGAATGAGTAAATGAGGGAAAGGGGGAAAGTCTGCTAATAGTTTGTCTAAAGCTTTCCGTGTTATCTGCTGCTGTATGTGTTTTCACCCATTGCACATGGTCACCAAGAGCCAACTAACCAACTAATATATTTAATATAGTTTTGTTCATTTAATATCGGACAGTTGTATTTATGTCAGTTGTTGGGCTCACTGCACCTTTCATCGTAATTTTAATGGCAATGCATGTTTAATCTGGTCTTAATATGTTTATATGAGGTTTTGGCTTTGTTATCATTTTAACGTTTTTGCAAACAGAAAGTGTAAAGTGCTGCTTTTTTTATTTCTGCTTTTCAAAATAAGTATAAGTCTAAGGATTTAATTTAAATACCTTTTGAACATTTTCAGCACATGGTGAAAATACTGCAGCAAAACTGCTAACTGCCATAATATATCAGCAGACAAATATTTGTCACACACAGACGAAGCAGATAAGTAACATCTCAAATCGCTCTCAGAGGTTGAACAAAGTTGTTATTCGTGTTTATGTTGAAGATGTTCATTCAATGTTTATGCTGATTCTTGCAAAACTCAACATCATCATAAGAGAATGGAGAATGCAGCAACTGAAAAAGCACCAGCTTTGCAGTTTAAATAGCTACAGTTCTATAGCTACAGTATAGACAGTTCTTCCACATCAGGATCTGTCTTTTTATCAGTTATGTGGAACATCTCATACGGAGGGATCAGCACCTCTTGCTGTTTATTTATAAACATATAGATATATATTTCCAACAGCTGAATAATGTTTCAGGAAAGCTCCTTTACTGTTTGTTATTTTTAAGCAGGTCTTTTTGACAAAGTTAAACAGTTTGAGATCATAAGAGCTGGAGGCAAAGGAACCAAATCGCATGTTTTGATTGAGCTCACCAGTGAAGTCCAGATCTGTTCTGCGATAAGTTGTTACACACTTGGTATTATTATTGAGAATTTGAACAGCAGACGTCAGCCAGAAATGTAAAGAATGAAACTGAAAGGAAGTGTCATAAATGCTCCTGTTATTTCTGACATGATCGTTAAACTTCTTATAAAACATTTTAAAAAACATCATCAGATGTTGTATAAACACAAATTGCCTGCATGTGATCTTTAGTCAGGGCCTCTTCCTCTGGATTTCTATGATTTACATTAGCATTTGCACAGTCTGTTCCAGACATCCGCAAATATCCCAGTGTTCTCCTTTTCAAAGTAAGCCTTCTTGACTTTTTCTGTCATTGTTTTGCTACAGCCATTGTACATGTCATCAACAGCCTTTTCAGCCATGTCCAGAAGGACAGTCCGGTCAGCACTTTGTAATGGGCTGCTTAAAGGAACGTAAAAGAAAACCAAAGAAAATAATCCATAAGTGTCTAAAACAGGTCTAAGTGGAGAATTTACTGAGTGAGGACCGAACTGCAGTTGTCATACACAGTTCACTGATCAGGCCAAAACCTCTCCCTGATGTCCAAATTAGGACTAAGGCTGACACTTGGACGACAGTCTTAGTGAAAAACATTAAGTTAGTAACGTGGGAACAGTAGAGATATGCATGTTGCATTTTGTAGTGGCCATTAGTGAAAAACAAAGTCAAACTTTAATCAAAGGGGCACTAGTGGTAATGGAACTATTAGTGTACACAGGTAAAAGAGCCCAATGTCCATTTTCACATTGACTTTTATATGGTTTATTCATCCAAAAGACAACAAGCAAGTCATAGTTCCCACTGCCTCTGTTGCTCTGCTACAAACCCACAATAGTCTGGATGAACAACTGAAAGAAAGATATGAAAAATATCTAGTCATCAATCACTCGAAAAATACTAATAATTAAAAGACACAGACCGATGTGTCTGATCAGTGAGTTAAAGCAGTGGAACAGTTGGTGATGTTCAGAGGAATCAGTGTAAAGCTGCTTCAGTATGAACATTTGTGATAATTAGTGGATTTTCTCCTGGTCCACTTACCCTCATGGAGTCTACAGGCAGCTTCCAGCAACATGTTGCTGATCATCACTGCAGACACACACACACACACACACACACACACACTACAAGTCAACAACTGCACTCTCACTGATATACTGCATGTTATTAATTCACATTTTATGTATCATGAATAGAGAGTTTTATTCAATCTTGGGACAAACTTTCTTTGACTTTCACCATGCTGTTCAGTGAGACTTCCTGTTTGAACAAAATAGACACCAGATAAACATGGTGTTAGAGAGTGAACCTCAATAAGTTGGGAGAAAACTCTTACCTTTAGGTTATGGGTATTAAGTCTAAGCCAAAACTGTATCAAGCTGCTACTTTCTGTAACTGCCTTCAAGTTTCTTTGACTCTCTCTGCTGCAAAGTGAAAGTGAAACAAATCTGTCTGTCTACAGTGACAATCCTAGAGTCTGATGGGGCCCTAGACAAAAATGTAGAGGGTCAAATTTCTTTGCATCTGGATTTCATAACTTATCAACAAGCATAGTTGACACTTAGCTTAGTTAGACACAGCTTTTTATCAGTTTACTACAGAAAAAGTATTGTCTTAGTTACCGGATTATTTGCAACCTGCTAGCTTCACTAACATGCTGAATTCTGGTGTCCTGACTCTGACTCTGACATAAGGCTGCTCTTCTCACTTAGTTAGCTAATTTAACTCATGTTAAATGTCAAAGTAAACAAAAGAAACAATGTGATACCAGTGGAAGTTCTGTTATTCAACTGTCTCTTCACCACAATTACAGCAACACTAGCAGCATTTTCTTAGTGCTATTTAGTTTATTATATTTAATCATTATTATCTGCTCCACTTAGCACCATCTTGCTTTTTTTATTTTTATTTACTGATGAGATACAGTTAAGAACAGTAATTGTCACTGCACATTAGACATTTTTCAGTTAGCTTTCTCTGTAAAACAATAAAAAGCAAAGCTCAACTAGAAACAACTCACAGTTTTTAAGCCACTGTGTTCAGCAGCTTCATCAAATACAAACAAACCTACTTCCCAAAACAGAACATAGAGACTTAGATTATAAAAACAGAATTTCAGAAAACCTGCACAGCTTCACTACAGGATACATGTCAGATATGCTAACGAAAGAGGGTACAGGTGAAGTCCGCTCTCCGTTGGCACTGCTGCGGGTCACACAGGCATCTGCAGCTGTGAGTACTTGTCCTGCCCCTCCTTCTCCTCCAGGTAAGGCTCTGCATCATCAGCAACCAACTGCAGGACAGAGGTCAGAGGTCACAATCTGACTTCAGTAAAGCAGATACGTATACTTGCTTTTTCACAGCAAAAGAAAGATGACTGTAAAACTAACAAAGATTGTATCAGTCCTATCTAACCACACATTTTCTACTGAGTGAATTGGTTTTAGCCATGTTAGCCACAGTCCGCCTGCTAACTGATGTACAGTCAGGATAACGTGTGACTCACACTCTGCAACTCTCTCCAGGTGAAGAGGCGTTGCGGCAGCAACATCCTCACAGGTTTGGTCAGCAGCAGCATGAAGGGGAAAGCCAGTGCCGCCGCAGTCGCCATGACGACCCACAAGAGAGACAGACATGTCAGCTGCATGAGTGTATAAAGATGCATCCTTAATGTCCGCACTTGTGAATGAGGGGAAAGACAGGTGGGTTGAAACCAGGTAAACGAAACTGGGCTGCTGGTCTGCTAATTGTTTCCCTCTTTGTTGTTTAAGACCCACAAGTGAGGTCCAGGTCTTAAATAATGTCCGGAAAACAAAGACATGATTCATTTTAAATAACAGATTTTTTCATCTTTATCCTTGGAAAAACATTAAGTCTTTGATGGTCAATTCAAAGTTTGTTTAGACTTAGTAAAGTCACCAGATTCATGACTCAAGCCTGGCTCAAGTCCATACAAAGCAACTCTACACCTTTGATAGAGATTGACTTATCTGTCCCAGGACATCACACCCATGTAGAGGAAGATCCCTAACAGCACTGCCAGAGGTCGTTGTACTGATTGTAGCAGAATTAGCAACAGGAAGTCTCAGACTGTCACCCTCTGCTCCTTCACCTCCTGGATGCAGGGCTTTTCTCCAGCGGTGACAGCTTTACTTATGACAGTGAGGGCGTTGGTGTGAGTGACCGAGTGAACAGTAGCAGCTGATAGCCAAGGCAAACCAAAGACAGCTGAGAGTCCTGAGATCCAGGTGAAAACCAGTCCCCTTCACCATCTCTCCACCTTATCAGTCTGACAGATGGACAGACTAAAATTACTGATCGATACAATTATAAAGACTTTGAATTTATATTGAAACTATTGGTTATTTTCCTGTCTAACCTGCGTGTAAGTGTCATCCACATTGTAGTCTACCAGCACCATAATGAGGATAGCAATGGGGACCCCAAAGTCTCCAATGATCTTCCGGACCTGAAACACACCAAATAGTTTACATACTTGTAGTTAATGATATCGAAATGCATATTTATGTGTATATATGTATTTATGTGTATACTTTGCAGTTGTATGAGTCTATATCTTTCCAATATATACTATGCCAATGTTGTATTTACCAGTACCCATCTGTAACAGTGTCTTTTCCTGTTTTTGTGTGTCACTTCATGGGTACATACCATACTGTGTTTTTGTTTTGTTTTTACTTTTATATACTTCTGAATGTTTTTCTCTATACTTCTAGAAACACTGATACCTGTACTGTCCTGTACTGACCCTTCCAGGGAAGAATGAGCTGTTCTTGAACTTGTGCAGGTAGAACGCGATGAAATACGTTCCTGCCATGAGGACAAATGACAGCAGGGCTGTGTTGGGTTCTCCAACAACCTTTCCAGAACCCTCTGCAGCTGCAGTGCAGTTGCAAAGAGATGGAGATTCTGTTTTGTTTCCATGGTAACAATTCTGATGAGGATGTTCCTGAAAAATCTAAAATGTATCAACACAAAGAAGAAAGAGCTTCTGATTTGGTAAATTGGTGACTCAGTCTTTTTTCCTCCTCACAATCTTTACTTCATCTACCAAACAACCCTAAAACTGCTGTTCTCTGTCCTCACCTTAATCAGTTTGGCAAAGGTCTAATAGATGAAAATTAGCGAGATTAGGAAGGAGTACATCTCCTGAGTGAAGCGGGAAACAAAGCGAACCAGGATGTTTCCCTCAAAGGCCACGGTGAGGAGAACAATGAGCACCAGCCAGAAACGAGAAACCGATCCACAGCCATCCTGTCAGATACTCGATGTCATGTCTTTACGAAACTACACAGAGACACAAACCAGGTGGGTTTCAGAAGACATTTAAACCTAGGGTGGATTGTTGACTATTCCTGAGCAATTAGAACTGGTCCAGTGAAGGTCAATAATGTGTAAGCAAATGTAGATGGGACTAGATAAAAGTGAAGATGATCAGCTCCACTTTAGCTTGAGTTCTAAAAGCTGGGAAAACAATAAAAACACAAAAGGGTACCTGCGCCATCAATATGATACCACCAAAGGATGTAAAACAGTGGCACAATTTGGTGCCTTGGGAAGCATCATTTTCTGACTCTGTCGGATGAGAATGTGTTGGATTTTTTCCTTTACTATGTAAAGTGCCTTGAGATTTGTTGTAAATTGGTGACATCTAAATTAATGTTAAATTCAATTTAATTGAAATGAATGATATATCATGTTTTTCAAATCAATTCAATTCAACTTTATTTATATAGCGCCAATTCACAGCAAAGTCATCTCAGGGCACTTTACAGAATAAAGTCAAGATTATAAAGATATATAAAGAGAACCCAACAATCCCCCCTGGAGCAAGCCATAGGCAACAGTGGAGAGGAAAAACTCCCTTTAACGGAAGAAAGAGAGAAAAGAACAGAGCAACAAAAAACAACAACAAAACATCGGGCAGGTGGGTAGGACCAGTAGCTGCACGCTGAAAAACACACAGCTTCAAAGCCGGGGACACCTGCAGAAAGGGACAGAGAGAGGGGGACAGAGAAGGACAAAGACAACTACAGGAGTAAACACACAGAGTTAATGATATACATGGTATATGATATGATATAGATGGTGACAATTGCGGGGGGAGAAGAGAGGAGAGAGGGTCAAGAGGAGGAAAGGAGCTCAGTGCATTGGGGGGTGAGTCCCCCAGCAGTCTAAGCCTATGGCAGCATAACTATAACTAACTATATGCTTTATTAAAGAGGAAGGTATTAAGCCGAGACTTAAAAGTAGAGAGGGTGTCTGCTTCCTGAATCTGAACTGGGAGCTGGTTCCACAGGAGAGGAGCTTGATAGCTAAAGGCTCTACCTCCCATTCTACTTTTGGAAATTCTGGGAACCACAAGTAGGCCTGTATTCTGAGAGCGAAGTGGTCTACTGGGATGATATGTTGATATGAGATCTTCTATATATGACGGAGCCTGACCATTCAGAGCTTTATATGTAAGAAGCAGGGTTTTAAATTCTATTCTAGATTTAATGGGAAGCCAATGGAGAGAAGCTAGTGAAGGTGAAATATGATCTCTCTTGCTAGTTCCAGTCAGCACTCTTGCTGCAGCATTTTGGATTAATTGCAGGCTCTTTAGTTACTGGGGCATCCTGAAAGTAGGGAATTACAGTAGTCCAACCTAGAAGTAACAAATGCATGGACCAGTTGTTCAGCATCACTTTGAGACAGTATGCTCCTAATTTTGGCAATGTTCTGTAGGTGGAAGAAGACTGTTCTAGAGATTTGTTTTATATGTGAGTTAAAGGACAGATCCTGATCAAAAATAACTCCAAGGTTCATTGCAGTAGTACTGGAGGCCAGACTTATGCCATCTAGATTAACAATATGGTTGGACATCATATTTCTCAGGTTTTTGGGCCTAAATACTATGACTTCAGTTTTGTCTGAGTTTAGAAGTAAAAAATTGTGGGACATCCAGGCCTTTATGTCTTGTAGGCTTGAAGCTTTATTAACTGATTATTTTCATCTGGTTCCATAGATAAATATAGCTGGGTATCATCAGGATAGCAGTGTAATGTGCAACTACAGATTAGGAGGTAAAAGGCTCCATTTTACATTACAGACAACATTTGTTGTAGTTATGCTTTTTTCATTGGAAAGGAAGACCTACATGGAGTTTAGACAATAATAATAATAATAATAATAATAATAATAATAATAATAATAATAATAATAATAATAAAGCAATATTATTTTGCACTGCAATGGATTTCAGACAAAACTAGAGAATAATAATATCCCTATAACAAAGTAAATCTGTCTTGTAAAAGTGTTTTTCTGACCTACATTACTAATGTAGCCTAATTACTGACCTTTAATAATAGATAGTCTCGTCTGTACCTTCCTATGCACTTAAATCTAAAACAAAATAAAAACTTCCTTTCTGCTCTTTCTTGCATCTCGTGAAATGCGAACACTTTTCTGATAGGACTTTGCTTTGATGTTTTCTCCTTGTCTTTTTTCTGCCTTGTACTTCACTTGTAAGTTGCTTTGGATAAAAATGTCTGCTAAATGACTAAATGGAAATGTGGATGCTAACAGCAGTTGGGAATGGACATACATGTATTTAGGTTCTTTGACAAAACCCAAACCAAAAGGATTTGGAGCATTTTGTCAGTGTTCAGCCCTTGAGCTTTGGCTGAGCTGCCCTGACAAAGGTGGTTGTGCGAATATCAGGTTAATGTGGGACAGTTGAGGCCTGTGTTGAAGTAGCTCAGCACCAAGGACAGTGCTTTTCATAAGGATTTCTTAAAGACGTACCAGGGACAGCAGAAAACCATAGCAGAAACTCATTACAACATATTCCCTGGTTTTAACTTGATAAGTCCTGTTCATCCTGTATCTTGTAAAACCAGAATTGATAGCTCATATTTAAAAATACTTACAATATTTTGAACACTACATAGTTTCATAGCACTTATCACATATGCACTACTGTCACGACCCAGCTCAGACATCATGGGAACAGAAAGGAATAAACACAGTTGTAGTTGGAAGATCAAAAGAATTATGTTTGTTTACATAGCCTGCAACAAAATATGTTTAAGTGATTGAACATTTCATATATTAATCAGTAGTGTCATTTTGTGGATGTGTGAAGAGGCAGTGTTGTCCAGCACAAAAACAGACAAAGAAAACAAACAAAACATGTGGTGCAGGGAGGGGGAAGAGCCAACAAGAAGTGAGATAGAGCAGGAATGGGGACGGCTGATCTTATACAGTATGTCTTCTGGATGAACTGACAAGGTTGCACCCAGTTGCATTAATAGACTCTGCCCGCCAGAACAAAAGGAAGACAAAAACACAGAGCCGAGGTAAGATAAGACCTACAGGTCATAGCAGAGCCAGAGGATGTACTAATACTAGTGGACACATTCCTTAATAAAAACGTGGTTCCTGTTCTTGCTGAGTTTCTCCCAAATGCAAGATGAATCATAAGCAATTATATAGCTACTGCATAATATGTAATAGGTACCACTTAACTACAAAATACGCTCACTGTTGGTGTATTTCAGACTCCCTGCTCGTCCTGTGCAGGCACACCATTGTTAATAGATACAAAGTGAGTTCGTGGGCTGTAACCTAAAACATCACTATTGAAATGTGATGATAGTATGACACACCAGGACTCCTGCAATTTAGTTTTTATACATCAAGGACCATCATGGAAATTTGTCCTGGACTTTGTTGTGTACTTGACATGTTGCAGATGTGTGGGATGTGGATCCCTCTCTCATGTTGTGTCACATAAACTAAATGTTCTTGTCTTTACATCAGAACATATATGATTGCAGTTTAATCTCAGGGTTTGCATTTTACTGCCTTTATTTGACATTTTTATAGATTTATGGGGGGCTGTGGAAACGGAGGTAGAACATTTGTCCACCAGTCCCAATGTCTGTGAGTTAGTTCCAAAGTTGAAGTGTCCTCTGACAAAACACTGGCCCTCAAGTTGCTCCTGGCACAGATAAGCACTGCAAGTGAGCTGGTCATTGGTGTGTGTGTGTGTGTGTGTGTGTGTGTGTGTGTGTGTGTGCAGCAACAACATGTAAAACACCCTGGGTACCAATAAGGTGGATAAAAGCAAAGGAAATGTACTGTAAACAGGAACATTAACATCTTCTCCATAAACTAATGTCATCAGTTGTTCATACATCCAACACAACACTAGTTCATCAGCAAACAGACAAACTTCACCCCAAATGTTTTAGCTCATCTTACAACTGTAAATCATGAATCATGACAGATGTTCTCAGAGGTGGAAATAAAAAAAAATGCAGCTTGAAACACAAACACAAACTTCAACAAGAAAATACAAAGACCTTGTAGCACTTTCATCTTCCTAAGATATTCAGCTGTTGAATTTAATTGAATTGAATTCAAGTTTATTTATATAGCGCCAATTCACAACGTCATCTCAGGGCACTTTACAGAATAAAGTCAAGAATGTTTACAGTAAATTTTACAGTAAGTCCTGTAAATAATGGTATTTTCATAATATTTTCAAAGTGGTCATAATCGTCCTGGGGATGGATGAAAGGGCATCACGGACAATGGGAGACAGGTTGTGTCTGAGGCCTCCACCTCCGTGAGATAAGGATTTTCAACCTGAACATAAATGCATTCACATACTCCTGTCTTCTACTATTTGTCTTCTCTGTCACACACCTTTGTACTGCAAACACACAAACACACTGAGACAGAGACTTGTTCTCCCTGAAGAAGGTATGTTTGATAGAAGTGTTCTTTCAGTTGTGTAGCTTCATTAGAGTTGTTGCAGTGTAAGTGTTTATGTGAAGGTAGATAAGTAAAGATAATTACTTTATTTACAGTAGATTTGGACATAGTGTCTGTGTGATGTTCAAGTTTTGATGAGGAGGAATCATATTAAAAATTAATACAGACTGAGTACTGCAGCTACACATTAAGTGGTGTCAGGATATTTGCAACTTTTTCTCACTTTTTGACGTTTACCAAACTTGAAAAACGAATTATTTATCTCCACCTGTTAGAATGATAATGTTTCTCTTCAGGTGTGAGCAGCTGCTGCTGTATCTACCCGGTTACCAGTGACGTCACATGGTATCTGCTCTGTGATTAGCTGTGCTCAGAGTTTGGTCTCGGCTGCTGCTGGACTTTCTATCAGTTTGTCCCTCACAGATTCAGAGTCTCAGCAAAGTTCTGCTGCCGATGAAGACGATGAAGATGAAGCGGCTCCTCTTCCTCTCCTGTCTCCTCTGTGTCTCTGCTGATGGTCAGTGTGTGTGTGTGTCTCACTTTAAACTGATAAAAGTGTTTAGTTTCAGTCCGGATCGATGAACGTGTGGCAGTTAAACTGTTTCAGCAGGTGAATGATCAGGTTTGTTCTGGTTTCTCTTCAGTTCAACATGAGGACTTTAATATCCTCGGCTGTTCAAAGACTGATGGAGAGGAGATGTACGCACTGGACGGTGAAGAGATGTGGTACGCAGACTTCGTCAACAAGATAGGAGTCATGCCTCTGCCCAGTTTTGTAGATAATTTTGGTTACCAGGAGGGAACTTATGAAGGAGCTGTGGCTAATCTACAGACCTGCAAAACAAACCTGGATATTGATCTAAAGCGCCATAAGGACACTCGACTGGAGCTCGGTAAGAGAAGCTAAACATGTTTAATGTACATCTTTTAAAAAGAAAATATAATAATTGACTGTAACTAATAATAAGTAATGTTTGATAAATCAGACTTAAGTGTGTCCGGTGTGACGTGACAGAATTTTTAATATAAGGTCTCATTAACACGCGGAAAAGAAAACTGAATCTCCTGTACATGAAGGAGGCAGGTTAACAGTGGTACAGGAAACTGACCAGGATCAGTGATGCTGTAATGTGTAAAACTACATATTTTAACTCAGACACTCAGTATGAAAATATTTTAGCAGATTAGTTTTTGTAGGTCATGTGACCGTCACCCTACAGGTTGTAGCAGAGGAAGTGGCTGTTCATAATTATTCAAACGGGGTCACTGCTGCTTTTTGCTCATTGTTTCACTGATACAAGACTTTTACAGTCAGCAACACACACCGGACGTGTTTAGGTCCAAAAGGTTTATTTAATAAACTGGCAATATTTATGTCAGACATTAAAAACTTCTGTTACAGACTGAGAAGTAGGAGTTTATAGTAGAATATATAAAAACAAAATAATAAGTCAGGTAATGTCAGACTACTAGATTAGAATGACTTGATCATTTGAAGAATTCCTGTTTTCATCAGTAACTTATTGAAATTCAGAACATTTGAAGCAAAAAACCCTGCTGCACTCTACACCTGCACTTTTTGAAACCGCCTATGAAAATACTGCAAAAAATGATTGTCTCAGTTACCAAATCTTTGTGTACCATTAATGTCTAGCCCAACTTGCGACACATCTATGCACTTTTCGTAAATCTACATATTTTGGTAATCAATTATGTCGACACATCGCCCCAACCCTAATCATTAACACCAGCTGGTGCATTTAATGTGGTGGACAATGTTCATTATGGGAATAAAATCAACAGGGTTTAGAACAGACAGAGCATTGCAGCATGTTGTATGTAGGGCTGGTCAGGATGGTCATAAAGACCCCGATTCACCACTTTTTTGTGCATGTTTTACTTTTAATACTTTAAATAAATTTTCCTCATTAAACTTACAGACATGTATATATAAAGACTATGCTTTGTAAATTAATCTAGTGCTAACATGAGATTCTGAATCAGTCCTATCTCTCCCTGCTGTGAAACACTTTCACTCCACACATGTGACACTCAACCACACTCTGCATAGCCCTTCAGGTAGTTGTATTTACCAAGTTACAATAAATAAGAAGTTAATAATCTTACAAAACAAGCAGAAATCATTCCCATTCTCTGATTTGTCAGCAGGGTGAACCTCACTCTGAAACTAGAAGTAGAAGTTCTGCACTTCTGCCAGTACTGTTTATTGAGTCTGAGACTTCCAATGCATCTGTCCACCTTAAGTGTTGGATTGTATTCCTGTTAAAACAATATGTGAAAATGTTGCATATTAAGGCGGGTAATTTTTTAAAATATTTGTATTATTATTTTAGCTCTACACAATTGTTTATTTTGGGGGGGATTTCGTCAAAACAACAGATTTTTGTGCTACAGTGTTATTAAACTGGTCAGACATATGGGTTGTGTCATGCTTCTTTCTAATTTGAGGGGCAATGTCAGACGCTCTTGCAACTTTTAAAAAGGAGGCGAGTACAAGAGAATCCTTAGTCCCCCCCCTCAAATAGATCAATTAAAAATTGCCTGGGTCTGAGCCACTTTTGCCATTGAACAGCGGGTTTTGATTTGATTGTTGATTCCTGTTTCACTCTGCATTTCAAACACTTAAATAGCTCATTGTTTTTGTTGCGATTCAAAGTCCAAAATATGGATCATGATACATTTAGCAGATCCCACTTAGATTAGTAAAAATCTAAACAATGTTTTAATAACTTGTTGAACCAGTGGTTCAAAATTCGACTGGATCTTTGTGGAGGTCTAATAGTTACAGGAAGTGTTTGCTTGTGGTTATTTCTACCAAAGGTTTAACCAGTTATTAAAACACTGTTTCTGTCACTTTTTCTACCATCACCTTGTATCTTTAATGGGTGTGTTCAATAAAGACATGAAACATTAAGACTGTTTGTGTTTCATCAGTTCAGAAATATGATGTTATTTGTGACTTTGGTGAAGGTAAGATCACACTTGATGACCAATTCATGCAGAAAACCAAGAAACTGGAGCCAGTGTCATTACTTTTTCTTGCCACTGTAGACGTTGCTGAATAGGAAAGCATTTTTAGTATGTATCCGAACATCATAGTACATTTTTGGCCCCCAAGGGATTTACATGTTTTGCCTAAAGGTAAAGTCCACTTCAGGCCCTATATATTAAAATGTATTGTTATGTTGGAATATGCATTCAGAGAAAGTATTTTGCCTTTCTACAAGCACATGTCAAAGTTTAAAGGCTTTTCTAGTTATATTTTCCTTTTTTCAAAATTGTTTCACAAAGAAAATTATACTGAGGAATATTAAAGGCATCTAAAAAGGAAAATATCCCAATATCCAGTAAATAAGTGGATGTGATAAGAGCTGTGTTCTGTTTTCAGATCCTCCATCCAGTCCGATGATCTACACTAGAGATGATGTGGATATTGGAGAGAAAAACACCCTCATCTGTCATGTGACTGGTTTCTATCCTGCCCCTGTCAAGGTTCACTGGACCAAGAACGGAGAGAAAGTGACTGAAGGAGCAAGCATCAATGTTCCTTATTTTAGCATACAGGGTGTCTTCAGTCAGATCTCCAGACTGGAGTTCACCCCACAGCAGGGAGACATCTACAGCTGTGCAGTGGAACATCCAGCTCTGAAAGACCCACTGGCCAGATTGTGGGGTAAGAAAACTACGGTAGCTCAGTACAATACCTGAGTTTTACTGTCTTCTCTGTCTCCAAATGTTAGTGATTTCTGTCTTCAGATGTGGAGCTCATGTTAAAGTTTCTGTGTTTTATATTTCTCCAGATGTAGTCCTGGTGTTAATGTTTGTGTATTTTCTGTCTCCAGTTGTGGAGGTGAAGCAGCCTGGTATTGGACCTGCAGTTTTTTGTGGACTGGGTCTGACTATGGGTCTGCTCGGTGTGGCAGCTGGAACCTTCTTTCTCATCAAAGGAAACGAGTGCAGCTGATTTGTTGGGGCTAATGTTGTCAGGTCTGAGGAGCCACTTGTTTTCTTCACCTGAAGCTTTCTGTTTTCTTCATGTAACTAACGTGTCTGAATGACTCAGTGCTGATACACATCACTTACTGCTGTAGCTTGTATACAAACACTCACCTGATTTATTTACACTTCTCTGTTTGTGTTTTTAAACTGGTTATTTTCTATTTCTTTAAGTTTAACGTCTTTGACTTTATTCTGTAAAGTGCCCTGAGATGACTTTGTTGTGAATTGGCGCTATATAAATAAAGTTGAATTGAATTGAATTAAGTGGCTGTGATGAACCTACATGTAACAGCTTGCAATTAAATTTTCAGGAAAAACGTTTACTTAAAAGGCTGAAAATATGATAAATTAAATAAAAATTCTATTCTTCGTACTGTCAATGAACATCAATAAAGTGAATAAAGTCTGATTGTGTGACATTAGTTTGACCTGTCATTGATGACTAATAGACATTTGTGCTTACAACAGCTGTTTGTAGGAACTGTTGATTTTAATCAAAGTGGTGATGTCACCTGTTCAGCATCCACCTGCATGTGCACATGTGGACTCATTTAAAGACAGAAATGCCTCTAAAATAACATTTACAAACAAGATGGGCTGCTGAGGTTCCCGGTGTTGTGGGCACTAATACCAGACAATTAAATATAAAAAAACATCACAAACAAATTCACAATATTACGAAATCATTAAGTAAGACAAGCTAACACAAGCGTTTCTATTTAGGCACCAAAGTTTTAAACATAAAGCCTTTCAAGTCTTGGGACTGCAAAGCTAAGGGTTAGGAGTTTAGGTTATACATCCTGTCATTTCTTTGTGTATTTGTTTTGTTTGGTTAGGTAAGACAGGGTTTGTGCTAGAGTTTTTGTTTGTTGCTTTGGGCACTGCTCACATCTGAGGCAAATAAATTGCTACCATTTGGAACACTTGGTCTGGTTTTTGCTTTGGAATGGAAACAGTAGTGGAGCACATCTTGTTATGTCTAGCTCCCCCCAGAAACAGGGGCATATCCCCCCCCCAAGTCATATTAATTATCATGTTCCTAGAAGCACAGGCTGAGGTGGAGGAGTTGCAGCAATCTTCCATTCTAGCTTATCAATAATTCCTAGACCTAAACATAGTTATAACTCATTTGAGAGTCTTACTCTTAGCCTTTCACACCCAAACTGGAAAACTCAAAAACCACTATTATTTGTTATCGTGTACCGTCCTCCAGTCCCTTATTCAGAGTTTTTGATTGAATTTTCTGATTTTCTATCTGATTTAGTGCTTAGTACAGATAAAGTCATTATAGTGGGTGACTTTAATATTCATGTAGATGCTGACAGTAACTGTCTGAGCACTGCGTTTAATTCATTATTAGATTCAATTGGTTTTTCCCAAAATGTAAATAAACCCACTCACTGTTTTAGTCACACGTTAGACCTTGTCCTTACGTATGGAATTGAAACTGATAATTTAACCATATTTCCTCACAACTCTCTTCTGTCTGACCATTTTTTAATAACATTTGAATTTACAATAACGGACTATATAGCAGTTAGGGAAAGGGACTTTCTTTATGAATAAAATTGTAGCTATTAGAGAAAGAATTCACCAGATCCTCCCCCCAAATATTACAGATAGATCTTCATGTACAGCAGTGCTAGAGTCATCGATAAGGCCCCAAACCCTGTTAGACTGCTTTTTACCCATAGATCTCTCTGAGCTAACTTCAATTATTACCTCATCTAAACCAACAACCTGTCTGCTAGACCCTATTCCAACTAAGCTGCTCAAGGAAGCTTTACCCTTAATAGATACGTTCATATTAGATATCATCAATCTATCTTTAGAAACAGGCTATGTACCACAGGCCTATAAGGTAGCTGTAATTAAACCACTACTTAAAAAACCCTGTCTTGACCCAGGTGTTTTAGCCAATTACAGACCAATATCTAATCTCCCCTTTATTTCTAAAATAATTGAAAAAGTAGTTGCAAAACAATTATGTGATCACCTTCATAGGAATAATTAGTATGAAGACTTTCAGTCAGGATTTAGAGTTCATCATAGTACAGAAACAGCACTGGTAAAAGTCACCAACGATCTTCTCATGGCCTCAGATACTGGACTCATCTCTATACTTGTTCTGTTAGATCTTAGTGCTGCATTTGATACCATTGATCACAACATTTTATTACAGAGACTGGAACATGAAATTGGAATTACAGGAACTGCACTAGGTTGGTTTACATCTCATCTATCTGATAGAAAAAAAATTAGTTAATCAAGCTTCAAGCCTACAAGACATAAAGGCCTGGATGTCCCACAGCTTTTTACTTCTAAAAAATTCCAGCTGTAGCTCAATTGGTAAGACAGTCATCCACAGATCACAGGGTCAGTGGTTCAATCCCCGGTCCCAGCTACGTGTCACAGTGTCCTTGAGCAAGACACTGAACTCCAAGTTGCTCCTGGTGGGTCTGGTGAGCACCCTGCATGGCAGCCACTGCCATTGGTGTGTGAATGGGAATCAACATTGTAAAGTGCTCTATAAGTGACCCTCTCACCCTCTCTACTTTTAAGTCTAGGCTTAAAACCTTCCTCTTTAATAAAGCATATAGTTAGTTATAGTTATGCTGCTATAGGCTTAGACTGCTGGGGGACCCACCCCCCAATGCACTGAGCTCCTTTCCTCCTCTTGACCCTCTCTCCTCTCCTCTCACCCCGCAATTGACATCACTGTATGTCATTAACTCTGTGTGTTCTCTCCCGTAGTTGTCTTTGTCCTCCTCTGTCCCCCTCTCTCTGTCCTTTTCTGCAGGTGTCCCCGGCTTTGAAGCTGTGTGTCTTCCAGTGTGTAGCTACTGATTGTACTGAAATTTTTCCTCTCCACAGTTGCCTATAGACTTGCTCAAGGGGGAATTGTTTTGTTAGGAAAGTTAGGATAAAGGACACTAGACCCATATCCAATAAAATGAGCACCAACTAACTCAACCAAATCTCCTTATAGAACACCAAATGTAAGCTCCTGAGTGCATAATTAAAAGAAAGCCACCCCTTGGTACCTTTACACTAAAGCCTAAATATCATCTGAGGCATTCGAGGGTCGGGGCGTCTTTAAAAGCATAATGTCAGTAAACTATAGTCATACAGTTAAGGCCCTGAATCACTTAACCCCAACAGAAATATATCTCCACCCAAGATTACCTCAAAAATATAAGAGAACAAAGAAACAAATGAGTGAACCGATGGAAGGACCAAATACTCAGTCCAGCTGGTTCACTCGCTAACTAACCAGGTAAGTCACTAAAATAAAAAAATAAAAAGTTTTTAAATGCTCTCAGAAACTATACTCACCAAATTAGGAGCTCATTTAGCCACCAACAAACAGCCAATGTTAAACAACACACCACTAAATGACCAAAAAAAGAATAGGGGACAAATATAAACAACCTTTGAAAACGAGACTATTGGCACTCAAAGCACTTTACACTGCTTCTTATTCTCCCATTCACACCGATGGGGGAGTGTTGTTATGCAGCTGGCCAACACTAAGCTGGGGTTCAGTGTCTTGCTAAAGGACACTTTGATATGTGACCAGGGGATCGAACCAACAACAACCGCTCTACCTTCCTATGCCACTGTGGCGCAGGGGAGGGGGGTGTTTCCCAAATTGATTTGAATAGATAGATACTTTATTAGTCCCCTGAGGTGTTGCAGTAGCTGTTACATGCAATACTTATACAGTATACATACAAAGTAATAGTATATCATTTAATTAAATAAATTCACAGTTTCATTTCAAGAAATGTGTCTAAGCAATAAAATGTAAACACCCCATATTTACAGTTTTTCTGAATTGCTAAAACACCAACCTCGCTTTCATTACAAAATTGTCAACTGCCATAAATGATTTGTCAAATGAATCACTGTTTTTGTAAAATCTTCAAAAATATTCTCCTAGTCACACAGTTTTGCAGAACTCTAAAGAGACTCATGCTGAGAATGCTGCTCGCAGTGGTGGACTTTGATGGAAAATAGTAACACACAGGCCACAAAGGTAAACAGAATAAAAACACTACTGTCATCTTTACCACACTACAAGTAAAATTGAGCAAGCACGTATCCAGTTAGTTACTGGGTTGGACTGTGTAAGAAGTTAGAGCAACAGTTTCAGTTTCATTCTTAGTGCCTTCCATAACCAGGACATTCTGAAAGTACACAGTAGGATGTCTCTGTATCTGTGCATTGGTCAACCTGTACTCTACACAAGCAACAGTATAGAAATTATAAGAGGAAACCTATCAATACAGTGTTGTACACCACCTGTGACCCATCCCCATGCCAGAGGTATAATGCTGAGGCAGAATCAGTGATTGTCATTGTGAATCCAAATACTAAGTGTAGTTCATAGTTGGCTATTTGTTCTAGTTTTCTAGTATACAAAAATATACATATGTTTTACAGAAGATTTAAAAAATGCTAAATATATTACTAAAGTTTTTTGTCCTGCTACACTAAGAGCAGCGTGCTTTGTGTTGCTGTGTAGTTTTGATTTGACAGACAAGTCAAATATTTTGTGAACATAGTTTGAAGTTTGGGTTTTTTGTTTAGTGTTTCGAGAAAAGGAGACTTCAAGAAATGTTTTTTATCAATTCAGGAAATTCAAATGTACCTTGTACTGGTAAAGTTTACCCCAGCAGCTCCAAGTTACCAACCATTCTCATACACTTATTGACCTCAGAATTTGGGTTCTATTGTTAGTCTCATATGGAAATGGGCATTAACACTTTTTAGAGTTTTTTTACACATCAGTCGAGACAGAATTGTTGTAGCAGAGACAGATCCTAACCTCATGGCTGCAGTACACTCAGACAGGTGGTTGTGTAGTTTGTTTTACTTGTGTTAAAATCCTGAAGTCTAAGGAAGAAAACCAAATGTGTGTTGTTGCTGTGGATGAGCACTGAGGATAATGTTCTCTGTGTACATCTCCTCCAGCTGTCCCTCTGCTTCCACTGTTATCACTTTTTATATAATTCCTTATTTATTTATTTAGCCACATCTTGTATTAACTCTCCTCTGTCACTGTGTCTGTGCCTTCACCACCAGATTACATGTGTTGTCTGCCTGGTAACAGGTGACTCTGCATCATGTGACCACGTCCTTTTTTAGAGCGGTTCTCAGTCAGACTGTGTCAGTGTTTGTGAAGTGATCAAAGGAACATGGCTTCAACTTTTCTCAGCTTCTTTCTCCTCTTCATCACGGTCTACACAGCAGGTAGGATCATCCCACTGATCAATACACTGATCACTGATCAATACACTTATCACAGATTCTGTCTGTTTATTCCTCAGATGGATTTTATGAGTTTTCAGTGGACCGCTGTCTGTTTAACTCCACTGATCTGAAGGACATCCAGTACATCAGGTCGTATTATTTTAACAAGATAGAAGAAGTCAGGTTTGACAGCAGAGTGGGGGAGTATGTTGGATACGGTAACGGTGTGAAGGATGCAGAGGCCTGGAACAAAGATACTGGAAACCTGGCTGCGATGAGAGCTCAGAGGGAGACTGTCTGCCAACATAACATTGGTATTGACTACCAAGCTGTTCTGTCTAAATCAGGTGAGTGTGTGTTTGTGTAACATCACATCTTCATGTTCAACCTCACATTCATCCACAGACTGAATCATTATCAACAAAACCACTGATCCAACTGTTCGTACTATTGTTATTTAATTATTTACTGTTTTAACTACAGATGATTTTTATATCGTACAGAACAAACATTTTAACTTTAACTTTAAAATAATTTAACAAGTGCTGTAAATCTGATTCAGTTTGATGTAATTTTTCATAAATATTATGTATACATTAACAATATTTAAGAAGAAAACATTTAATAAATCTGACATTGTTGGTTCAGACTCTGGTCCCAGTCTCCACCTGGTCAAACGCTGATACAACATCAACTGATTTTGCTGATGAATAGAAATGAAATAATTTCTCTTCAGCATCATAAAATAAAATTATTGTTGCACAGTGTACAAATGTCCACTTACTTATTGAGTCCAGATATTTTGAAATAATAATGCTTGTATCTTCCAGTTAAACCCACTGTCAGAGTCTACTCTACAACCCCCTCTGCTGGTAAACATCCTGCCATGTTGGTCTGCAGCATCTACGACTTCTTCCCCAAACAGATCAAAGTGAGCTGGACCAGAGACGGACAGGAAGTCACTTCTGGTGTCACTTCCACTGATGAGCTGGCAGATGGTGATTGGTACTACCAGGTCCACTCTCACCTGGAGTTCACACCCAGGTGGGTCCAGGTCCAGCTGTAGGTTTAAGAATTTTACTTCTAAGATAGGCTTGATAAAAACATAAAACATAATAGTAATAATAAAATTCATTCTTTAGCACCTTTAAAAGCTCACTTAAAAACAGCAACAATGACAACAACATGTCACAGATGTAAGGAGGAGCCTGGTCAGACAGGACTTTAAAAACAAGCAGTAAGATGCCAAACCAGTAACCAGTGAAAGGTAAAAGAGGATCAGTGTGATGTCGTCTCTTACAGTTAAAGCAGCATTTTTTTTTTTTATCAGTTCTGGTCTTTGATTGTTTCTCCTGCTGAGATCAACACTAAGCACTGCAGTAGTTCAGACTGCAGGAGGAGGAGGCAGAAGCATGGATGATCAGCAGATGAAAGAAAGACCTGGTCTCAGTTGGGACAGTGCAGGATTTGACTTTAGTCACTTGGACAGTTCTGAATTAAATTCAACACCCAGGTTCCAGATCTTTTTTTTTTTATTTGTTAGATTAGGCACAGTTAATTCTGCTTGTACTGGGGGCAGAAGAGTGTGACTGCTTCTTATTGAACATCCATCTTTAAACACATGACACAAACTGTTGGAATCTTTCATTTTCTCAGTAAATGTTATTTTTAACAATCATCACACAGACACCTACAACAACAGTCAATTTCCATGACTGTGAACTGCCAGCTTCAGACTACAGTGCAGCCAGTTATTGAGCTGACTGGCTGCTTCTGGGCTGATGTTTGTGTAGTAGAAACAAACATATCAGTAACCAACTTTATGAGTTCTACAAGAGTCACCGGATCCAGTTTGTTCCAGTTAGAGCAGTAACAGAATCAGTGATGTGTTGGTTTGTGTTGACAGGTCTGGAGAGAAGATCTCCTGTGTGGTGGAACACGCCAGCCTCAAACAACCTCTGGTTACTGACTGGGGTAAATATCTGTCTGTCAATACACCTGTATGTCTCTCACCTATCTGTTTCTACACCTGTGTGTCTGCTTACTTGTCTGTCCTCAGATCCGTCCCTGCCTGAGTCAGAGAGAAACCAGATCGCCATCGGAGCCTCAGGACTGATCCTGGGTCTGATCTTATCCCTGGCTGGATTCATCTACTACAAGAGGAAGGCCAGAGGTCAGAGACCACACATCTGGTCCAGAACCAGTTTACAACCAGATTCAGAACCAGTTTAGAGAAGTCAGAAACCAGTTTACACTAATTAGAGTTATGTCTGTAAATAAACAGTGACCAAAACTGTCTTCAGAGCAGTAAAATCTGACTTATTCTAATATTCTGTACTACACCACATTTCTACTGCTCTTCACAGTTTATTCAAATTGCCACACACTGCTGACAGCAGCTTTCAAAAATGGTAAATGATCTGCACTAATATAGCGCTTTTCTAGCTATTGACTCTATCTATATACCATGATATACTATCATATATACTATATGATTTAGACTAGCTTAGACAAAATCAGTAACTGTCTTTCCAGATCACCACTAATTTTTAAAGCAGTTTCAGTCTTTGTACCAGTCTGAAGACTAGTTTTATTGTCTAAACTAATGTTAGACAAGTCCAGACTGAGCATTTTGTGATTGGTGATTTGGTACTGGTGTTTGTTGTTGACCGTGTCCATCTATTGTTCAAAAGAGAGACAGGATCCTTAACCCTGGTCTGGTCTCAGATCAGTTTAGTCCAGTTTTAATGATGTGGTGTTAGGTGTTGATCCTCTTCTCTTGTTTTCTTAAATCCAGGACGTATTCTGGTTCCAACCAACTGATCCTGGGCCAGGTCCTAAATCCTGTTCCTGTTTGGAGACTGTCAATGCTGCCACCTGCTGGACCAGCTGAACACCTGCTTCTCTGATGGTGGTCTCTGTCTCTGATCCTCAGCTGGTCTGAACCTGATCCAGAAGCATCACTGTTTATAGTTATAAGTCTTTTCTATCTGACATGTTCATGTTCTGTCAGAGTCTGTGTTGTTTCCTCTGACAGTCCTGGATCAGGTTTGATCTGGACTCTGCTTGTTTACTGTGTGAAATCAATAATTTACTTCCTCTGACTCCTTAACTCTGCTTTACATTATGTGATCACTGATTTTAATCCTGATTCAGTTTGTTAATTTGTTTCTGCTGGAGTTTTAATTTTAACAATAAACCGTAAGAAAATGTCTGGTATTAATAAATATTTTAGATATGTTATATACAATATATTTCTAACTCTAAATCTTTGTCATTATGGAAAATAAAGAACTGGTGGAAACTACTTACCCACCCATTGAAACAACTCTAAATATATCAGATTTACTGCTGTGTGATGTATTCATAGTTAACATGTAGTAGAGGAACAAGTACTTTAAAAACTAATAATTTCAAAATTAAAAGTTTAAATTCTGTTTGACAAAAATATGTTAAGGAACACCTAAAAGTAATGAAGTAATAAGTGATTTTACTGTAAATATAGTGCATTTGGAAAGTTTTTAAAATGTTATGTTGCAGCCTGATACTACAGTATCATTTTAATTTTTTATCTTATTAATCTACACTCAGTATTCCATAATGACAAATGGGAAAACTGAATTAGCTGTATGACTACTGAAAGTTATTAACAAAGAAAATTTAAATATCAAACTGGCACAAGTATTGAGACTCTTTATTCAGTATTTTAGTTCCCTTTTTTGCTCTGCATATCTGTGTGTATAGCAATACAGTAAAGCAGTTAATAGAATATACAGTATGTGGATTAATATAATGGTTAGCAGATCAGATCTCTGATCTTTTAATAAACAGCGCAGCTGCTGCCAGCAAACGAGTGTTGTGTGAAATTAATTTATTCATAAAGTTCAACACATTGACATACAGCTCTAAATCTCAATTTTATTTCTCAGCTGTACAAACTTTATTGATGAAAATAAGATTTTAACAACATAAAAAAATTAAGAAGTGTCCCTGTATCTTTCTTTATCCATGTCTCCACTTTCCTCAACCATCATTACCTCTGAAATATCAAAATGCAAATAATAAAAAAAAAATTCTGCCAATACATTAATTACACATCCTACTTAGATGTGCACAGAGTTATTTACATTTGTTGTGGGTTAACAATTCAAAAGCTGAGGACTTTCAACTTTGGGAAAAAAACTTTTTGATCACCTGAATAAACACAAATGTGAACAGCTGACAGTGGAAAGACTAATATGATGATAAAAACTGATCACATTATCTACCAGTACATACAAAATCTCAGTGTTTAAGAAGTACATATATGTGAAAAATATAAGAAAATAGAATTTACAAAATATTTTTATATATTATTATATATATTTTTTATATTTTTATTTTTACTGACCTTGGAGCAGCTCTGCAAACACATGCAGTTGTGTTTGCAGAGCTGCTCCAAGGTCAGGTATTGTCTAACAGCAGACCATCCCACACTGTAGTGACCCAGAGTCACTTCATGCTCACAGCTGCTTATCAAAGTGCTGAAAAGGGAAAAGGTTTCCAGAAAAGGAGAAAAGTGCTGGGAGCAGTAGCCTGAGGGTGGAGAATATTCTGCCCAGCAGCAGAAGCTTCTAAAACTAATGTGTGATGTATGAAGTTTAGAACTGCATAGGATGGAGAACTGAAACTCTGTTGATGTTCTTCTCTCTTCCTGGATGTTGAAGCTTCTTTACTGATGACACTTGAGGTGTCTAAGACCAGATATGGTAATTTTTGCCATGACAATTTGCTGTCTGCAGGATCTGTGAGTGGTCACCGGAGGAGCCAGAGTGAACAGTGGTTTGCATGAACCCTGGAAAAGAAAACAAATTCCAGTCTCAACCTCCACTGAAAGAATCAGTGTACTGTCGCCTGATTCATGAACTAAAAAATTAAAACTGGTCAACATGGATACTGGGTGAGTTATAAAGAAGGTTTTAAATTATTTTTGTTGAGCTCAAGTTGCCATTCTTGGTTGAATTAATCTGAATAATCGAGCGACTCTTAGTCAGTTGGAGAGTAGAAAGGTCAACGGCCAAGTTGGAAGAAGGGGCCAACAAATAAAGCTAGTGTATTGGGAGCTTTAAAAAGTTACCCTCACCCTCACAGAGACGTCTGTGTTGAAGGCTGTGCATGGGGTCCCATGGGAAACCAGGGAAGTAAAGGGGCTTGGACCCCGCAGGGTCCGATTGTTGAGATTATGAAAACCAAGTATGGTGACATTTATTAGGGGAAAAAGGCACCAAGTGAATTCTTTGTCTCTCTTTGCCTTTTACATTTGTCATTCTCAAGACCCTGTCAGAGATTATTACAGGGCAGAGCAGTTGGAACAGGACAGGTCCAAAAGTAAAATTAAGGGTTTTGGCATTGTCTTACTGGAAGTGTGGCAAGAAGTGCACACACTCAGACTAAGTCCTAGGAATTAAGTGACAGTGAGAGAATGGAGGAAAAAGAGGGCAAACAGACACAAGAGAGAATAGTAGATTAATCCAAATGTTAAGATTCTGAAAAGTATGGTGACAAAAGTCTTAAATGTTTGAAACTTTTGGTTCAGTATTTTGGTTTTCCTCCAGGAGGTTGCTTTAATAAAATAAGCTAATAAAATTAGCGGAGAAAAATGTTAAATCAAGAAAAGAAACTGAGGCTAAAAAGAGAGTCACAAAAAGACAGATGTGTAACTTACATAATGTAAATATGTGAACAAAGAAAAATTAAGTAGAGTTTAGGGAAAGAAAATAAAATATAAATCAAACTCTCATGACAGCTGCACCACACAGAACAGATGACGCATCAGTAGAAAACACACACACACCAACACATTCTCCCAGTGTGTCTTCTCTCTGTCCACACATCACGGCACTGAAACTGGACGCTGGCTTAGACTCCTACCCGTCAGTGCTGCCACAACCACCACCGCAAGGACACCATGAACAACGAGTGCAACAACAGCCAGTCCCACAACAACAACCACCACCTGACTCCACCACATCTCCGTCCTCGTCCTCATCTTCCTCCCTTTCTGCATTCTCATCATCTGCCTCATTTGCGACCACCTCAGGAGGGGAAAGATGGAAGAGGGCAGGCCCAGACAGTCTGTGATACAGGATGAAGATGTCTTCATTTGACAGAGGTCGTGGAGGAAAAGGATATTGTGGACGATGGAGAGACAGAGGACGAGGACTTGGATGTGGCTGACGGTCAGTAGCTGCAGATGGATCCCACACATATGAGCAAAAGGGACATTGTGCAAAGGACTGTCCCTCTGGGATTGAGGAGGACATAGACCCAGAGATTGTCCTGAGAAGTCATCGCCAGTGGCAAACTGACGGGTGGAGGAAAAGCTGGTGTCCCGGGGACAGTTGCTGATGACTGATCAAAAGCAGGGAGGTGATGCACACTGACACACACTGCAATGAAGACATGCTTACACACACACACTGATTTGCAAACTGCAGTGAAGAAATGCTTGCTCAGACCTGCACTGATGTTCATTATGAACAAAGATGGGATTCAGTGAAGTTTGAGAAATTGACTGCAGTGTTTAATTGGTCTGATCACTTATGTGCTGTCTCTCTGAATGAGGAACAAAACTGTTTCTATGACCTTCAAATGCTGTTCCCCATATTTTCATTAGCTAAATCAGAATAAGACAGGTGGGGAAATTTGGGCTATTTTCAAAAAGTGTCCTTCTGTGCATGGTAAGTAGCAACTTGAGGTTGAATCAGCTGTGATATGTTCAGTGTGTGGCTGCCTACAGGAAGGATTTTAGTTCTGTTTTGCATGTTTGTGCCTGAGCAGAAACACACACACTTTTTTCCTTATCAGAAATAGTGGCAACAACACAACAACAAAGAGCTGCAAGCAGAGAGCAGAGGGTTAGGATCAGATGAGCTAGTGATTCTTTCCTGTGTGAATCAACTAAGATTTTAATATTTCCCAGTAAAAAGGCTTGAAGCTGTGCTTGTTATAGAGTAAGTCACATAATTATACACCCTGACGTCACAGTGACCTTAATGTGACCTGTGATAACCTGTAAATGGAAAAAGGGGGGAGAGGAGAAAAACAAAAGATGATTCAGATTCACTGTTTTCTATTGAGAAAAGCGGGATTTTGCATTATTCAAAACACTTTTGAAAAAACATGTTACATGCTGGTTAAAGGAAAAAACAACACAACAAAAGTATAGTAAAAGTAAGTATAGTATGTTTCATCATCCAAAATGTATTTTAATTAAATATATTTAAATTAGATATGCAACTTCACATGCACATGTCCATTCTATATAAATTTCAAATGTTAATAATCTCTAAAACAAAAAGCCACTGATGGAATTAGATCAGTGTTTGAATTGCCAAAGAAAAGCAGCTGTAATTGTATCTTGTGAATATTTACTGATAAAGATGTGTGATCTTGATAGTAGATAGTCGAGGTTTGTTCAGGATTTGCGAGCAGTAAAAAACAAACAAACCCAATCCACAACCAAATAACTTGTTGGTTGCTGGATTGGATAATGTATTTTTTCCTTATGTATGCGGACAGTCATTACTTGTTTGCTTTCTCCTTAAAAAATAAATAATAAAATAATGAGAATTACCTGCATGAGATTTGTTTTATTAATTGAGTTTTTAGGAAGTCCAGGTGTTTTCCATCAGCTGAAATCTCAGACATCATATTTAGTAGCAGGATTAGCTCTGCTGCAGTACATTGATGATTTTATGATGTGCAGCCTGTCTGAGAAAGTCTACATGTTAGATAAGATGAACGTACTCAAACATTTAGCAGAAAACTGACATAAAATCAGTCTGTTTACATTATAATTTGCTCTAAAGTAACTTATTGAGGTCATGTGATCACAGCTGATAACCAAACAATCCATTCTCATCTCTTTAACCAAGAAACAAATGATGACGTCATACTGAAAACAATGGATTATAAATGATCAAGACAGAAAGGCTCTAAATGTATTGTTCCATGGAAAATAACTCTCATCTTATGATAAAATAATTTGAGCAGCATAAACAGACTCCACATCAGTGTTACACAGTCTCTATGTTAAGTTTGTTAACCAGGGACTTGGCTGTATGACATGTGTTTAGTTACAGGACCATGTTGGCAGATAACAACATTACTTTTTAGCTAAGCTGGATCCTGGAGATGATGGATTATGATGCCTGCAAGCTGTGACAGTTGCAGTCAAAGTGTTGGTTAGGCTGATCTAACTCTTTTGGTTCCTTATGCAGCCTCTCTCTCATCTTCCAGGAGCATTCATCACCTTTCTACAGTGAGATTTCTAAGACCAGATATTGTCATTTTTGCCATGACACCATGTGTTCATCCAAATGGGTCAAATCTCAACAGAAAACTGTTCACACCCACTAAAACTTTCATTTCATTGCATTTCCTGAGCAACTTTCCTCATACTGGAAAAGCTACTTAAATGAGTGGTGAAATGTTTCTAACAAGGAGGAACAGGTGAATAGAAACACACAAGTCAACTGTCAGGCTCAGGTAATACTATGCTACAAAACATTTATCTGTCTGTGTGTTTGGGGGGGGTGCAGTGTAATGACAGGCCAGATGATCCTATGACTTCCTGTACCTGTTACAGTGATATTGACCTCCGTACCCCTCTGTCCAGCTCTGTCTTCACACCAGTAAATTCCAGTTCTGCAGACCAGCTTTTTAGTCTGGTCCTCTTCACTGTCCATCCATCAACTGTCTGTCCATCTTTAACAAAACTCAGAGACACTGGAGGACCTCTGGTGAAGAACTGCTGAAGGTTTAGACTGACATTGAGAGACACTGGAGGACACACAGAGTAAAAGTGAGTGCATTAATGTTGAAGTGTCAGTTTGTCACACCGGCAAAAACAGTGAGTCCAGACAGCAACAGCACAAACACACCTGGAACAGGAGGACACTGGTCAGTAAAAGACTGAGGACACTAAAAGGCAGAGGACACAATAGGTCCACAATAGGACATTAAAGGTCAGAGGACACCAAGGGCACTAAAGGTCAAAAGTTCAGCAGATTAAAAACCAGCAGATATTGAAACCTAAATTATTTAAAACTAAATCCTCAAACAGAATTAGAAATCAGTGGTTTGCTACGACCTGCAGAACTGATAAAATGAAAAATGACAGAGAACTGAAAACTGATCTCATGTTTCTCTTCTTCACAGTAACATCTGTGTTCACTTCACATTTAAGCTAATTATTGAAAATTCAATTGTTGTGGTTTAATTTCCACACTTTCATTATGCATCATCCTCAGCTCCACTTCCTGTCTGATAACCCAACTTTAATGTTGAGTTGTTGCTGTAACCAGGAAACTATTTTACCCTTTCACTGTATAAATGTCATGTTGGGGAAGAAATTAGCTGAACCTTTAAATGTCATGATCAGACACAAACTCCTTCACATTTTAATGATTTAAACCACTCTCAAACACATTTGTGGATACAGATGTGAATATGTCAGATTAATAACTAGTGTGTCCGATATGAAGGGAGAGTATTTGACTGTGACTACCTCAAACACAACGGAGACAGAATGAACCAGAAAACACAGTGAGTATGAATGAATGACATTTACATTTAGTCATCTATCAGATGCTTTTATCCAAAGCGACTTACATGTGAGGTACAAAGCAGCAAGAATCTAAGTCAAGGAGAAAACATCAAAGCAAAGTCCTATTAGAAAAGTGTTCACAGGTCACGAGATGCAAGTGCGAGAAAGAGCAGAAAGGAAGTTTTATTTTTTAAATAGATTGAAGTGCATAGGAAGATGCGGAAGAGTTCTGTTTTCAGCGGTTTTTTGAATATTGGGAGAGAATCAGCTGAGCGTGCAGAGTTTGGAAGCTCGTTCCACCATCGTGGGATCATTGCGCTAAAAAGTTTTGCTTGGTGTCTTCTGTGCGGTGCTGGGACACCAGAGAATGAATAAGTTGGTGTTGGACTTACCGAGCAGCAGAGACTCAGAGAGACTCTTCATGTCTGGATGAGGTGTGGTTCAACTTCTGCTTTTTGGTTTCACAGCGTCAGGGGAAGACACAGAAACATTCACCACATCCTGAAATATTACATGGCTGTTCTATTATTCTATTTTAATTTAAACCAATGATAACTGTTGGTGAAGGACAGATGGTTTGTCATACATCGATCTCTGGAGTGGATAATTTACAAGAACCTTACTCACAGAGATGAAAACAAAGATTTTTATTGTGCTCATGTACAGTTTGGACTGTTGCCTTATGGTGTCATTTGTGCCATCACAAGCTTTTGCTGCTGTAAGATGTTTTCTATCAGTTTGGGAACTTTCTCTGCCACATCACTGACTTGTTTTTGCTGATTTCATCCCCCTAATGATTTACCTTTTAGTACGACCACAATCAAAAGCAAAGTCCAAGAAAACACTGAAGTGTCTTTAGGACATGTCTCTGGCTGTTCCTGAGTGGTCCAACCAAAGCTCAAACAGAAACCCCACAGAACATCTTTGAAGAGTCCCGAAGGACAAACTGCCCAAATCCAGGTGTAAGAAGCTTGTAGAGATTTAACAAATAAGATTCAGAGCTGCAGTACTGAGGTGCTGAATACTTACATAAATGAAAGGTTTCAGTTTTAGAGTTTGAGTTAATTTGCAGTATTTGTTTTTCACTCTGTCATTATGTCTTAAAGTGTGTAGACTGATGGACACTAATTGGCTTTTGTTTTTTTATGTAAAAAACAGTAAAAAGTGGAAGAGGTCCGAATACTTTTCAAAGCAGCTGTAAATGTGTTGTAGGATGTGACTCCACTGTACAACATTATACAACTTGACTTGGACAGGGTTAAGGGAACATCTTGGTAAGGTTAGTGCACAGTGGTCTCCAAGGTTTTGTTGGATAATCCGTCCTCCCAGACCTCCCTCCTTTGTGGAATAACTCAATATAACGTTTTTAATCTTTTGAAACAACTCATCTTGTCCAGAAACAATCAGTTCAGGCACCATCAGCAAAGACACACCTGCAAAAGGAGGACACAGGTCAGTGCAGGTCAACACTAAAGGCTTATAGTATTTCAGTTTTAGAGCTTTTTCTCCAACAATAGCTGCTTTTTTCTAAAAACAACACCATGAATGCAGTTACAGTGAATCAAACTGTAAAGACACTAAACAATGAACTGTTCATGATTTCATCTCTATTTATAAAAACTTTATACCAGATGTCTTGTTCTTTATTGTTCTCTCAAACTCATGCTGAATCTTCTATGTTCAACATTTCAACAACATTTCATTTATCTTGTTATTAAAATAACTAGTATTAACTAGAACTGGGGTGGCCAACCAGTCAGAGAGTAAGAGCCACATTTTTTACTGTGTTACCGCAAAGAGCCACATCATGGGCACACATGAACATCACCCCCTCCCTTCCTCACACACACACACACACACACACACAGACCTCTGCTCAGCCAGATGTATTGTTGTTTTATTTTAAGTCACACACCAACATGATAATGACAGAAATTGACTCCTACAGTACTAAGACCACAGGCCAGTCATTTTCAACAATGAACATTGTGTGCACTGTCTCACACACACAAACTCTAAGTTCAACCAAGCCCACAAACAAAAATATAATAATTCACAATAGCATGTTTCTTTTACTATGCATGTTGCTTAGTGGGACTTCTGGCATTCATTGCCTTGCACCAGGTCAGGCAGCATTTTTAACTTACCCTGCAGGGTCAGGTTCAATCTGTCCAAGTGACACAGGATGTCGACCAAAAAAGCCAGATCCATACTCCACTCGAGGTCCAAGAGCTCGGGATAGTCCTTGTCTTTCTCTTTCATGAACAGTTTCACGGCATCCAAAAGCTCAAAGAAGCGAGAGAGTACGCGGCCTTTTGACAGCCACCTCACAGTGCAGTGCAGCGGCAATTCACCTGGAAGCCCTTGGTCCAGCTCAGCGATGAGATTCTTGAATTGCCTGTGGTTAAGCGCATGTGTGCGGATGTAGTTTACGATTTCCATCACAGGCTTCATGACGTTTTCTAAATTCAATGATTTAGACACGAGTTGCTCCATGTGGATGATGCAGTGGAAATTCCAAACCTCGGGAAATGTTTGGTCGGCTTTGCACAGTCCCACAAGCCCGTTCACAGATCCGATCATGGCTGACGCTCCATCCGTGGCTATTGCAGTTAGTTTCGGTTTGGGCACATTTGCTTTCGCAAATGCAGCCATCATTGTTTCTTTCACATCTATGCCACGGGTTCTGTCTTTTAATGGTACAATATCAAGGAGTTCTTCTTTCATCACACAATCGTTTGACACAAACCGTGCAAATATTGCCAACTGAGGCTTGTGACGTATGTCACAACTCTTATCCAATGCGACACTAAAATACTCACATGCTTGAAGGTCAGAGTGCAACTGTGATTCAATAGCCGTGTGTCATGTTAAGGTTAAGGGAGGACCCAAGTGAAGAGACTGTAAGAGGGATTGCAATAAGGGGCTTTTATTGACAGACTTGAAATTGGCAAAACGGAAATCACTCCTAATAGGAGGGCACAGACAACAGGCTCAGAAACACAACAGACTCAGCCAAAACTACCCAAAGGCCCAAAACGTGAGGGGCGTTAACTCAGTAAAATAAAGATAACAATAACTAATAAACAGGAGAGATAAAACAAAAACAAATGATATGGTATAATAATACTACTAAGGGAAAAAAAACGGAACATGAACCAAAACCTCCTGGAAGAAAGGGTTAACCAAATTAGCAGAGTCGGGGGGGGGGGAGCACGGAAACTAACACCGGAGACTTTAGGGGTGGCAGACACGTATATACTGAGCAAAAGACCCTGATAAACTGAAAAAACGCAAAGCATACCAAAAACATCAAAACCCAGGACCAGACTAGCGGAAAAAAACGGAAGATTAACCTACACACAGAAATCAACAGTAGGTAAACCTAAAACACAAAACCCGGGAGCAACAGGCAGGGAAAACAGGACTAAAACAAGAAACACTGATAGAGAACCAAAAACAAACCTCAGACCAAAGGGGAAAGCTAGTGTCCAGAATACCAGAGTCCATGAAAAACACATTTGGCTTTTCCTAGAGTCCAGAGTCCACTGTGGGGTTGGTGAGGGTAATAACAACAGCGAGGAAGACAGTAACCATGACGGCAGAGACCACTTTAACAACGACGAGGATCTGGCAGGGGAGTGAAGGGAAGACTGAACTTAAATAGAAGGGGGAACAGGTGCAAACAATGAGGGACAACGAGGGTAAAGCTGGGTAAACATAACCAGGGACAGGAAGTAAGGAGAAGGGGCCACAAAATAAAAGTCCAGGGACAGGAAGTGCAACAAGATCCTGACAGAGCCCCCCCCTCAAGGGCTGGATTCCAGACAGCCCTAAAAGGCCAGAAGGTCCAGGCTGAGCCGGGTGGGCGGTGGGGGTCCGGAGGAGGGCCAGGGTGGGTGGCGGGGGACCGGAGGCGGGCTTGAAGCCCTCCAGGACGTGACAGGAGACCCAGCAGGGAGCCGAGCAGGTGGCCGGCGGCGACAGGAGGAGACCCAGCAGGGAGCCGAGCAGGTGGCCGGCGGCGACGGCAGAAGCCCTCCGGGGGCCGGACGGGAGGCCGGCGGCGACGGCAGAAGCCCTCCGGGGGCCGGACGGGAGGCCGGCGGCGACGGCAGAAGCCCTCCGGGGGCCGGACGGGAGGCCGGCGGCGACGGCAGAAGCCCTCCGGGGGCCGGACGGGAGGCCGGCGGCGACGGCAGAAGCCCTCCGGGGGCCGGACGGGAGGCCGGCGGCGACGGCAGAGGCCCTCCGGGGGCCGGACGGGAGGCCGGCGGCGACGGCAGAAGCCCTCCGGGGGCCGGACGGGAGGCCGGCGACGTCGGCTGAAGCAAAGGCCCTCCGGGGACCGGACGGGAGGCCGGCGACGGCGGCTGAAGCAAAGGCCCTCCGGGGACCGGACGGGAGGCCGGCGACGTCGGCTGAAGCAAAGGCCCTCCGGGGACCGGACGGGAGGCCCAGTGGTGAGCCGGACGGGAGGCCGGTGGCGTCGGCTGAAGCGAGGGCCCTCCGGGGGCCGGACGGGAGGCCCATTGGTGAGCCGGACGGGAGGCCGGCGACGTCGGCTGATACCCGGTAGTGGAGGGCTGGTAGATTGACCAGAAGGAGTGTTGGCTGGCCCGGAACCAGGAACAGAAGCAGGGTCAGGAGTGGGCCGTACCACGGCCGGCCCGGAACCAGGAACAGAAGCAGGGTCAGGAGTGGGCCGTACCACGGCCGACCCGGCGCCAGGAACAGGAACCAGAACAGGAGCAGAGCCAGGCCGGACCACGGCCGACCCGGCGCCAGGAGCAGGAACCAGAACAGGATCAGAGCCAGGCCGGACCACGGCCGACCCGGCGGCAGGAGCAGGAACCAGAACAGGATCAGAGCCAGGCCGGACCACGGCCGACCCGGCGGAAGGAGCAGGAACCAGAACAGGATCAGAGCCAGGCCGGACCACGGCCGACCCGGCGGCAGGAGCAGGAACCAGAACAGGAACAGAGCCAGGCCGGACCAAGGCCGACCCGGCGTCAGGAACAGGAACCAAAACAGGAACAGAGCCAGGCCGGACCACGGCCGACCCGGCGCCAGGAACAGGAACCAGAACAGGATCAGAGCCAGGCCGGACCACGGCCGACCCGACGCCAGGAGCAGGAACCAGAACAGGAACAGAGCCCGGACCAGAGTCGAGGCTGGGCGAGGCGGCGAGCGACCCGGAGGCAGGTGCCGTAGCAGGACTTGTGTCGAGGCCGGACAAGGCATCGAGTGACCTGGAGGCAGGTGCTGTAGCAGGATCGGCATCGGGGCCCGGCGGAGCACTGACCGGTCGAAAGGCAGGCGCCTGAGTAGGATTAGAATCGGGAGCTGGACCTGGGCACATAGAAACAGGACAAACAGAGACGGGAGAAACGGTCGCCGACCTCGGCGCCGGGACAGGGAGAAGAACAGGAACCAGACGAGCGGTCGCCGACCTCGGCGCGGCGACAGGAACAGGAACCAGACGAGCGGTCGCCGACCTCGGCGCGGCGACAGGAACAGGAACCAGACGAGCGGTCGCCGACCTCGGCGCGGCGACAGGAACAGGAACCAGACGAGCGGTCGCCGACCTCGGCGCGGCGACAGGAACAGGAACCAGACGAGCGGTCGCCGACCTCGGCGCCGCGACAGGGAGAGGAACAGGAACCGGAACCAGACGAGCGGTCGCCGACCTCGGCGCCGCGACAGGGAGAGGAACCGGAACCAGACGAGCGGTCGCCGACCTCGGCGCCGCGACAGGGAGAGGAACAGGAACCAGACGAGCAGTCGCCGACCTCGGCGCCGCGACAGGAACAGGAACCAGACGAGCGGTCGCCGACCTCGGCGCCGCGACAGGAACCAGACGAGCGGTCGCCGACCTCGGCGCCGCGACAGGAACAGGAACCAGACGAGCGGTCGCCGACCTCGGCGCCGCGACAGGAACAGGAACCAGACGAGCGGTCGCCGACCTCGGCGCCGCGACAGGAACCGCCAGAGCAGAATCACCAGAGGCCGTGTCAACTCTCCCAGGGGGTTGGACCGTAGTGGCGGCGTCGACTCTCCCGGGGGGTTGGACCGAGGTGGCGGCGTCGACGCGCCCCGGAACAGGAGCAGGTGGAGTGGTGGCTGACCCAGACCTCTGGACCAGATCTGGGCAAACAGGGACAGGTGCAGAGCCAGGGCCAGGTGAGATGCTCACCGGGCCAGAGGCAGGAACTGAGACAGTGACAGGAGCAGGAATAGCAGAATCAGGTTCAGGGGCAGGAGCTGGGACCGTGAGAGGAGCAGAAACAGCAGAATCAGGTTCAGGGGCAGGAGCTGGGACCGTGAGAGGAGCAGGAACAGCAGAATCAGGTTCAGGGGCAGGAGCTGGGACCGTGAGAGGAGCAGGAACAGCAGAATCAGGTTCAGGGGCAGGAGCTGGGACCGTGAGAGGAGCAGGAACTGCAGAATCAGGTTCAGAGGCAGGAGCTGGGACCGTGAGAGGAGCAGGAACTGCAGAATCAGGTTCAGAGGCAGGAGCTGGGACAGTAGAGGCAGGTTCAGGTCCAGGTAGAACCACAACATGGACAGGCGAGGGGATTTGGGCCCCCAGCATGGCCCGAAACTCCCTTAGACTGGCCAAATGCATGATAGCAGCCCCCATCTCCCGTAGCCATGGCCGGGACAGAATAAGGTCCTCCATACGTTGAACAATAGCACAGCTAGAAGCAGGGTCGTGGAGGGAGGCCTTTAGCTTGACCTTGAGTACAGTCAGCAGTTTGTCGATTACTTCGAACTCCTCCCTCTCCCTAGCTTCCTGAGCAGACAGAGCTCGAGTGCTAGACTCTGAGGTGGTGCTAGAGAGAGGTTCCTGGCTTGGGGTTTCGGAAGGGGTGGCGTGCCGGGCCCTTCGACGTCTTGAGCGTTTCTTGTGCATATAGGGTCCGACAACCTGTGGCTCTATGGCAAACTGGTATGACTTGCTCGGGACAGAGTTGGGGAGAGCGTCAACCGGACATGAAGCCAGCCCCGGATCAAGAGCTGACACCTCAGGTATTGGTAGAGTTGGCTCTACCGGAGACAGAACTGGGACAGGTTGGCAGCAGGCTGGCCTAAGGGCAGGCGGTGCTGTAACAGACTCAGTGGTAGAGTCAGGGATAGAGTGCGTGTCAGCCGGCCCGGAAACACCCTCAGGAATATTGACAGACTGAGGGGAGTCAGGAACAAGTGATTTGGTCTGAGGTTTGGTGATCCTCCTACGCCTGAGGCCCTTGAAAAAATAAGGATCGATGTACCTAACCGAATAACGAGGACTGGGGTCTTCAAAAAAGTAATCTTGAGAGTCTGATTGCTCCCTAACCTGAAGCCATAACTCCCTTGCCTCAGACAGATTCATAGTTTGCCTCTTACACGTCTCAGGGTCCAATCTTTGGCCAGATCCTACTGTCATGTTAAGGTTAAGGGAGGACCCAAGTGAAGAGACTGTAAGAGGGATTGCAATAAGGGGCTTTTATTGACAGACTTGAAATTGGCAAAACGGAAATCACTCCTAATAGGAGGGCACAGACAACAGGCTCAGAAACACAACAGACTCAGCCAAAACTACCCAAAGGCCCAAAACGTGAGGGGCGTTAACTCAGTAAAATAAAGATAACAATAACTAATAAACAGGAGAGATAAAACAAAAACAAATGATATGGTATAATAATACTACTAAGGGAAAAAAAACGGAACATGAACCAAAACCTCCTGGAAGAAAGGGTTAACCAAATTAGCAGAGTCGGGGGGGGGGGAGCACGGAAACTAACACCGGAGACTTTAGGGGTGGCAGACACGTATATACTGAGCAAAAGACCCTGATAAACTGAAAAAACGCAAAGCATACCAAAAACATCAAAACCCAGGACCAGACTAGCGGAAAAAAACGGAAGATTAACCTACACACAGAAATCAACAGTAGGTAAACCTAAAACACAAAACCCGGGAGCAACAGGCAGGGAAAACAGGACTAAAACAAGAAACACTGATAGAGAACCAAAAACAAACCTCAGACCAAAGGGGAAAGCTAGTGTCCAGAATACCAGAGTCCATGAAAAACACATTTGGCTTTTCCTAGAGTCCAGAGTCCACTGTGGGGTTGGTGAGGGTAATAACAACAGCGAGGAAGACAGTAACCATGACGGCAGAGACCACTTTAACAACGACGAGGATCTGGCAGGGGAGTGAAGGGAAGACTGAACTTAAATAGAAGGGGGAACAGGTGCAAACAATGAGGGACAACGAGGGTAAAGCTGGGTAAACATAACCAGGGACAGGAAGTAAGGAGAAGGGGCCACAAAATAAAAGTCCAGGGACAGGAAGTGCAACAAGATCCTGACACCGTGTTAATGTGCGATATTCTGTGTTCAACAGTGTGGCGGGACAGTTGAATGTCTGATACCATTTGTTTTAGTTTGTCGTTTTCAGGAGACAAGATTTCAAAAGTGTCACTGAGGCATTTTTTAACGAACTCCCGCTCATTGTGTGGCTTTTTAGCCCGCGCAATGTTCCAAGCCAGTGGATACGATGCTATCGTTACGGTCTCTGAGTGCTTCGGGAATTTTTTGTTAAAACTGTATCTGCTTTTCTGCCTGACTTTTCAAACTTGTTTTTGCGAAGTTCAGTCCCTTTTGGAAATTCCTGGTTGATGTTAGCATGGAGTGAGCTGAAGATTTGAAGCTTTCAAATACGCTAATGACGCCTGATGTTCAACAAAAAAATATAAAACTCTCCCACTCTGTTAAAAACATCCTGTGGTCATCTTCATATTCTCGTTTTGCTGTGCATTTTTTCCTGCCATTTTGAGAGCGAACTTTACAAAAATTGTTCACTCAAATGATCCTGCACCTACTGGGAAACTTTTCGGTATTTTCATCTCACGCACATGCGCATTTGACGAAAATACCGTATTGAACTCAAGCGAAGCGAACATGCACATAAAAAACAAAACAAAAACAAAAACAAAAAAAACCACAAACACAAACTTTGATATGAACGCAAGAGCCGCATGTGGCTCGGGAGCCGCGGGTTGGCCAGGACTATTTCATGACCATAATAGCAACTTTATATGAATAAAGTTGCTATTATGGTCATGAAATAGTCACTTTCCTCAATAAAACAAATTATTGTCTTTGTACTTTGGTTTTACACAGATGAAAAAGAGAAAAAATGGGCGAGGGGGCTTTTAACACATTAATCAGTGGTCATCAGACACCCTCCGCCATGATCAGTCTTGAGCTTGAAGACTTTCAGTACAAACATCAGTGAGTACAGACATTAACTCAGTCACAGTTTGATGATCTGGACCAGTTTATGTCTCAGAAAATTAGAAGAAAAAAATCATCATTCTGTGTTTGAACAAACATGTTTCTGACTGAAAGCTGTTAAAGCAGCTTCCAACCATCATATCAGTGTGAACATACACAGTCTCTGGACTCGTACAACTGGAATGAATGAATAAATGAATAAATTGTTATGACGTGGGTCATTATCTGTGTTATGTTGCCTCCTTCTCTTCCTCTTTGTGTGTTTTGTGGGGTGTGTGTTTTCTGTGGGTGTGTCTGAGGGGTGTTGAAGCACAGGTGGTCGCCACCTAATTGGACAGGATGGGGCATCTTCCTCCATATACCCAGGATGTCAGCAGCCCTCAGCCGTCCACCTCTGCCACTCCCAACCAGCCCAGCATCCTGTTTGGACTTGATTAGAGAGCTCTGTGAATTTTGGTTTTGACATTTCTGTAAATAAGTATAAATATAACTTACTGTAAATATCGAGCACCAGGTAGCAACAATAGGGGTGAGAAGCCCTTTTATTTTTACAAATGCTTCGCCTGTTTTGGGAGTTCAGATTATACATCCTGTCATTTATTTTTGTATTTGTTTGGTTTGCTTAGGTAAGACAGGGTTGGTGCTCGAGTTTTGTTTGTTGTTTTGAGCACTGCTCACATCCGAAGCAAATAAAACTGCTACCATTTGTAAAACTTGGTCTAGTTCTTGATTGGGAATGGAAACAGTGGAGGAGCACACGTCTAGTTTACCCCAGACCAGGGGCATCACAAAATACATGAATGGATGGAAAAGTGATAAAAGAGACTGTGTTGGACTCACCAGGCAGCAGAGACTTAATGAAACTCCTCATGTTTGGACCATGAGCAGATCTAACTTCTGTGGACAAATGCATTGTCTTTATTTGGCTGAAACAAGGAGATCAGACGGTCAGTTTCCCAAAGAATCAAACAGGAAGTTACACATTCACCACATCCTAAATTAATTCAATATTTGTGTAAACTCAGCTGTAAATCACTATTTACAGATGTTAAAATACTGTTAGTTTGAAACTGTTTTATGTATTGCGATAATCACTACAGAGTTTATTACATCATTTAATCTAGTTTAGGAGAGGAGATTAAATAATTACAGAGACGTCATGCCCTGACAAATACAACATAAATTAATTATCTTCATCCCATTTAAATTGTATAAAAACAGAATATAGGATTTAATAATCTGTCTGACATGGTGATATTAAAATACTGAGCATAAAGGGCCTATTCACACTGTACTGCAGTATAACCCTGATATTGTAGTACATGGTCCAGACCAGTGGACGTCTCCCTGCTCTGCTCTGATAGGATCTGTCACTTCTATAATTCATGTTGTTATGCAACAGCCTGCTGATCTTATGTAACACACACATGAAAACGTCCTGTTCATCTCTACCACACTGTCTTCAGTAGGTTCAGGTGTCCAGGACAGTCTCTGTGCATCTGTCCCCTCAGTCCAACATTTATCATCTGTATATGCAGCTTAAAAAACAAGTTTAACTTCGGCTTTTCCTGAATTTCTATAGAGCAGTAGAGCAGTTGTCAACCAATCCCTGGGTTGTTGGTTTGATTCCCGGCTCCTCCTGTCACATGTTGTGTAATCACATGCAGCTGTTTATGCAACACAATGGTAATTTTCTCATCTCTAAAAAAGGAGCATTGCATTATGGGAAAGTAGTGTACAACCCATATACTGTATGAGTTCACTGTACGATGGATAGATTTGCCCTCAACATTTGGACACTACTACAAAATGGCGAACACACGGTACAGTGAGTGGGGGGTGATTTCAAACACAGCCACAGTTTGACTGGTGACCATAATCATGTCATGTGGTAGTTATCCTTCCGTGAACAGTTCTTTTTGTCGAAGAACAGCTGTTTTTCATGTTTGACCACATGAGTACTGGTCTCATGGTTCATGTGGGATAAAACTCTGTAAACATCATTGGGCTGCTCTGACTCTCATTGGAATCAACAGTTGACTCTGATCCTTAGTCCTTCCACCACATAATTAAAGTGTGCTGGGACCTAAAACTACTCTGGTTTGATCCAAAACTGGGCAGTTTTCTAGTTTGTAGTCCAAAAACCAGGAATGCTGCAGATTGTTGTTCATGCTCCTCCATTAACTATGGACACAGGTTTGTTCTTTTTGTTGTTTTTCTCTTTAATTTTTTGTTTTTTAATCACCTGTTAAACACAAGAAATTGTTCAGGCAGGAGAAATCAACCAATCACAAACAAGTAACAGCATATGACATCATACAGTTTGGAGGAGACCAGTACAGGTGTGGGGGAGGAACAAGTTCCACGACAGGTGACAGGTGAGAAGACTGTGTGTGTGTGTGTGTGTGTGTGTCACATGGTCTGGTTGTCATGGTGAAGGTCATTAAGTGCAGCCCCGTGATGACAATAGTAAACATAAAAAAACATAAACAAACCAAGAGTAAACCAAAAACTAACCATCTCCTATCTCATTAACTAACCTGTAAACTAATCTCACTAACTCACTAATCAATTATCTAAATAACTAACGAGCCAATTCACAGCAGCAACAAAGAAAAAAAGATATGACGTCAAACAGCAACACTGTCGCCATGGTTACTGAAGCTATTATCAGCCGATTCCATGGCAACAAATCAGTAATTTGAGGTTTAGCTAATGAGACCAGTTTCTGAAGTGGTTTCTGATGTGAAGTCTCAGCTGATTGTTGTTGCCAAACTGGTTTCTAAACTGGTTCAGACTGATGAACTGGTTAATGCCCTACTGGTTTTTGCTTATTGACTGTTTTCTGAACTATTTGAGATGGTTTTTATGTTCTGTTTCTGAACTACTGAATGCTTATACTGATAAACTGAATTTCTTGAACAATTTATGATATAGATTGTGAACTAGGTCCTGTTTTGATGTCTGAACTGGTTTGTATTGTTTCTGAACTATTTGGTTTTCTGGTTGATGAAGTGATTTCTTAACTAATTATGATTGTAATACAGTTGATACAGTTTTTGTTCTGGTTTCTGGACTAGTCTCAGTGTATATTGATGAGGTGGCTGTGAATCAGTCGGTGGGTAGTTGACCATGGACCACAGGGTCAGTGGTTCAATCCCCGCTTCCGGCTACATGTCGAAGTGTCCTTGGGCAAGATACTGAACCCCAAGTTGCTCCCGGGGGGTCAGCTGAGCACCTTGCATGGCAGCCACTGCCATCGGTGTGTGTGAATGGGTGAATGGGAATCAACACTGTAACGCGTTTTGAATAAAAGCGCTATATAAGTGACTATGTACCATTTACCATTTATATTGATGAACTGGACTAAACTATTTATGATATGAATTGTGTTCTGGGTTCCAGATTAATAAACTAATTCTAGACTATTTTTAAACAGGTTTGATGAACTGGGTTGTGACCTGATTTCTGAACTAGTTCTGATTCTGAATGAGTTATGATATTCTGTTCTAGTTTATGAACTTATATGTAAACTGGTTTTGACTATGTCAGTGTTTATTTAGTTTTTCGAACAGTTTAATTATGTTTATTAGTCGTGGTTTTCTGATCTGGTTTCTGATGTGGCTTGCGATGTTTCCGAGCTGACTGATTAAACCAGATTGGTGTCAACCTGTAAAGTGATTTCTGAGCAGCCAATCAGAGACAATCGCACCTGATTTACAGAAACCGATCGGGAGCTTGTTAAACTGTAAACAAAACTCTGTTTGAGCTGTAGTGATCATAAAAACCCACATAAATAAATAAAAGTTATGAATAAATAAATAAATAAATAGATAATGAAAGTTGTTGATCAGATGTGTGATCAGTAATTTGGTCTTTGATTCGTGACGTTTGATCAATCGTCTTCAGTCCATCCTTACTGGCAGTGACATCAGAGCCTGTGTGCGTGCTGATTGGTCTGTTTCTGGGTGGGTGTTGGAGTAAAAGCTGCACTGAGACGTTACATCAAAACAAAATGTCTGTTAACATGACTACAGGGACAATCTGAGTGGGATTCAAGGAACAGTCAGTGAACGCATCATGAACAGGTGTGCTTTAACGAGGAGGTTGTGCTGATGAGACTAACTTCATTTAAACATGGGGGTCAGTGCAGCTTCAACACACGTTGGGTTTACTTGTCGTTGATCCGTAGCTTGAAGGAAACCCGGCCGGCAAACTTGTCCCTGTCGCTGCCAGCGGCCAGAGTGTTGGAGTTGATCTTACACTCCACGTTGATGTCAGTGTTGAGAGAGGCGTTCAGGAACTTTACGGCCACCAGTGGCTGAGTGTAGTTCACCTGAGACAGTAAACACACAACACTGCAGTAAAACTCAGAGACAGTGCAGAAGAAGTAGTATCATGTGACGAATTATGTGAAAACTGACCCCTGGACCCACCCACCTCTCTACACAGGAACTACTTTATTGTACCACGTTATGATAATTGTTTTGTCTCTTTAGTCATTTGTTGTGTATTTGTTGTCTTCTCTCTGGTCTGTAGCATCTCATTGTGCTCATTTTGCATTCTTAACGTAGATTTGCATCTTCTAACTGAGTTCTGTGATTTTCATACAAGAGATAAGGACAGTCACTGAGAGGCCCTGTGACCTCTCAGGCCCAGTAAGTAATCCATTCATACATGTGTCCACCATCATGGATCTGCTACAGTGACCTTGGACACACATACGTTACTAGATATTATTGTTAATTTATTAAACCTACTGATACATTTATTCAACAAATCAAGAATAATTTTACTGGATTATAATGGACATTTTTACTAATCCAACTACTCTCCAATCAAGATCTACAAATGTTAATCATATCTACGACCACAGGTGAACATCTGATCTGCTGGATCCACTAAAATCTACTGATCTACTGGATCTACTGACATGGATCTATTTGATCTACTCACATGTAATGTTAGGAAACTTCTTCAAAAACTAAAAATAAGGCTGCACCTCTTCTTTTCCTTTCAACTGTTCTCTTTCAGGTGTCTCCACAGCGAATCATCTGCCTCCATCTAACTCTGTCCTCTGCATCCTCTTCTCTCACACCAACCAACTTCATGTCCTCTCTAACTACATCCATAAATCTTCTGTTTGCTCTTCCTCTAGACCTCCTGCCTGGCAGCTCCAACCTCAGCATCCTTCTACAGATATATTCACAGTTTCTCCTCTGAACATGTCCAAACCACCTCAATCTGTCCTCTCTGACTTTATCTCCAATACATCTAATATGAGCTGTCCCTCTGATGTCCTCATTCCTGATCCTGTCCATCATCGTCACTCCCAAAGAGAACTTCAACATCTTAAGCTCTGCTACCTCCAGCTCTGCCTCCTGTCTTTTCTTCAGTGCCACTGTCTCTAAGCCGAACAACATCTCTGGTCTCACCACCGTCTTAAACACTGTTCCACTTGGGTCCCTCTCATTCACACACATGTATTCTGTCTTACTGCAGCTAAGCTTCATTCCTCTGTTTTCCAGAGCAGACCTCCACCTCTCTAGATTTTCCTCCACCTGCTCCCTGCTCTCACTACAAATCACTATGTCATCTGTAAACATCATAGTCCATGGAGCTGTCTAACCTCATCTGTCAGCCTGTCCATCACCAGAGCATGGACAGGCTGGTCCTAATTATTGTTGTTATTGTTATTATTATTATTCTATGGATAGATTATTCAATTAATTTAAAAAATCCATTCCTTTCCCATTAAGTTCTTTTTAATTTTTCAATAAATGTATAATAATATATCAGAATATAATAATAATAATAATAAAATAAAATAACAATTAATTTACTAACAATAAAAAATCTTCAGTCTTCTTCTTCTTTTCCTTTCGGCTGCTCCCTTTCAGGGGTCGCCACAGCGAATCATGTGCCTCCATCTAACTCTATCCTCTGCATCCTCTTCACTCACACCAACTAACTTCATGTCCTCCCTCACTACATCCATAAATCTCCTCTTTGGTCTTCCTCTAGACCTCCTGCCTGGCAGCTCCAACCTCAGCATCCTTCTACCGATATATTCACAGTTTCTCCTCTGAACGTGTCCAAACCACCTCAATCTGGCCTCTCTGACTTTATCTCCAAAACATCTAACATGAGCTGTCCCTCTGATGTCCTCATTCCTGATCCTGTCCATCCTCGTCACTCCCAAAGAGAACCTCAACATCTTAAGCTCTGCTACCTCCAGCTCTGCCTCCTGTCTTTTCTTCAGTGCCACTGTCTCTAACCCGAACAACATCTCTGGTCTCACCACTGTCTTGAACATCTTTCCTTTCATTCTCGCTGATACTCTTTTATCACACAACACACCTGACACTTTTCTCCACCCGTTCCAACCTGCCTGCACTCGCCTCTTCACCTCTTTTCCACACTCACCGTTGCTCTGAACCGTTGACCCTAAGTACTTAAAGTCCTGCACCTTCTTCACCTCTGCTCCCTGTAACCTCACCATTCCACCTGGGTCCCTCTCATTGACACACATGTATTCTGTCTTGCTGCGGCTAAGCTTCATTCCTCTGTTTTCCAGAGCAGACCTCCACCTCTCTAGATTTTCCTCCACCTGCTCCCTGCTCTCACTACAAATAACAATGTCATCTGCAAACATCATAGTCCAGGGAGATTCTTGTCTAACCTCATCTGTCAGTCTGTCCATCACCAGAGCAAACAAGAAGGGGCTCAAAGCCGATCCTTGATGCAGACCCACCTCCACCTTGAACTCCTCTGTCACACCTACAGCACCTCACCACTGTCTTACAGCTCTCATACATGTCCTGCACCAGTCTAACATACTTCTCTGCCGCTCCAGACATCCTCATACAATACCACAGCTCCTCTCTCGGCACCCTGTCATACGCTTTTTCTAAATCTACGAAGACACAATGCAACTCCCTATGACCCTCTCTGTACTTCTCCATCAGCGTCCTCAAAGCAAATACTGCATCTGTTGTACTCTTTCTAGGCATGAAACCATATTGCTGTTCACAAATGTTCACCTCTGCCCTTAGCCTAGCTTCCACTACTCTTTCCCACAACTTCATTGTGTGACTCATCAGCTTTATTCCTCTGTAGTTGCCACAGCTCTGCACATCTCCCTTGTTCTTAAAAATTGGTACCAGTACACTTTTCCTCCAGTCCTCTGGCATCCTCTCACTCTCCAAGATCTTGTTAAACAAACTAGTCAAAAACTCTACTGCCACCTCTCCTAGACACTTCCATACCTCCACAGGTATGTCATCAGGACCAACTGCCTTTCCGCTCTTCATCCTCTTCAATGTCCTCCTCACTTCACTCTTACTAATCTTTGCTACTTCCTGCTCCACACCAGTCACCTCTTCTACTCTTCGTTCCCTTTCATTTTCCTCGTTCATCAACTCTTCAAAGTACTCCTTCCATCTTTCCATCACACTCCTGGCACCTGTCAATACATTTCCATCCTTATCTTTAATCACACTAACCTGCTGCACATCCTTTCCATCTCTATCTCTTTGTCTGGCCAACCTGTACAAATCCACCTCTCCCTCTTTAGTGTCCAACCTAGAATACAAGTCCTCATATGCTCTTTGTTTGGCCTTTGCCACCTCTATCTTCACCTTACGCTGTATCTCCCTGTACTCCTGTCTACTCTCTTCAGTCCTCTCAGTGTCCCACTTCTTCTTAGCTAACCTCTTTCTCTGTATACACTCCTGAACTTCCTCGTTCCACCACCAAGTCTCCTTGTCCGCTTTCCTTTTTCCAGATGACACACCGAGTACCCTCCTACCTGTCTCCCTGATCAAATTAGCTGTAGTAGTCCAGTCATCTGGAAGCACCTCCAAACCACCCAGAGTCTGTCTCAGCTCCTCTCTGAAAACTAAACGACATTCTTCCTTTTTCAACTTCCACCACTTTGTCCTCTGCTCTGCCTTAGTCCTCCTTATCTTCCTCACCACCAGTATCATTTTACACACCACCATCCTGTGTTGTCTGGCTACACTCTCCCCTACCAATGCTTTACAGTCACTGATCTCTTTCAGATTACAACGTCTACACAAGATGTAGTCTACCTGAGTGCTTCTCCCTCCGCTCTTGTACGTCACCCTATGTTCCTGCCTCTTCTGAAAGAAAGTGTTTACTACAGCCATTTCCATCCTCTTTGCAAAGTCAACCACCATCTGACCTTCTGCGTTCCTGTCCTGAAGACCAAACCTGCCCATAACTGTCTCATCACCTCTGTTCCCTTCACCTACATGCCCATTGAAATCTGCACCAATGACAACTCTCTCACCTCTGTTGATGCTCTGCATCACTTCATCTAACTCAATCCAGAATTTCTCCTTCTCTTCTAACTCACATCCTACCTGTGGTTCATAACCACTAACAACATTGAACATCACCCCTTCAACTTCCAGCTTCAGACTCATCAACCTGTCTGATACTCTTTTCACCTCTAGAACATTCCTCACAAAATCCTCTTTCAATATAACTCCTACTCCATTTCTCTTCCTATCTGACCCATGGTAAAACAACTTAAACCCTGCTCCTAAGCTTCTAGCCTTGCTACCTTTCCACCTGGTCTCCTGGACACACAGTATGTCCACCTTCCTTCTCTGCATCATGTCGATCAACTCCCTAGCCTTCCCTGTCATAGTACCAACATTCAAAGTCCCTACTGTCAGTCCTACATTCTTAGCTTTCCTCTTCTCTCTCTGCCTACGAACACACCTTCCTCCTCTTCTTCTTCGTCTTCGACCAACAGTAGTCCAATTTCCACCGGTACCCTGTAGGTCAACAGCACCAGTGGCGGTCGTTGTTAACCCGGGCCCCGACCGATCCGGTATGGAAGTCTTTGTCACGATTCGCATGTTTGGTTTGGCATGTGTTTTACGTCGGATGCCCTTCCTGCCACAACCCTCTGCATTTATCCAGACTTGGGACTGGCACAAGAAGACACTGGCTTGTGCCCCCTTGCGGTTGCATTAATAAAAAATCTTCAGTCATTTATATAAATTTAATATAATAATTCAAAGGATGCAGGGCATTATTCCTTCCCTCAAAAATAGGGCGGTCTTAACTGGTGATCTGCCTTTTACACACTAATCTGACATCTCTCCACAATATAATTAAAGTAAGAGCTTGTTCCATTCAAGTTCAAGAAATGTGGTGCGTCTACATTTCCTCAGTAAACAGTTTAATTCACTTTAGTTTAAATAGTATCACAGCAAAAATATCACAATAATATTCACATTATTCATTATTCACGGATTTCTAGATCACTTTAAAGTCACAATTATATCTTAATTTTAAATGCTGACATTGTGCTTTGCATTAAGAGAAATAACCCACTTCCCCCTTGAGCCAGTTTCTGTACCTACTGTATGTCTGCAGAGCTGGAAGGTGACGAATCAACAGCAGAACAAATGGTTATAGCAGCTAGAGTAGAATCTGATATTAGGATTGATTATTTGGCTGGAAACTGCATGTTATTAAACAGTTTTTTCTATTATTGTGTCCACCACATTAAGTTTATCAGTGAGAACTGATTCCATAACATCTGTCTGGACTACAGTTCAACAGCAGCACAAAAAACTGAATCAACTCCTCTGAGTGTGAACACAAACTGAATTTACTGCGGGACTGTTGGATTAGACTGACTTAGTTTGAGCCCAAGAAACTTCACACTGAGTGGGAATTTATTCATCATAAGTCCCCACATAGACTCAGTGATGCCTCCTTAATCAAATGGAGACTGGGTGAAGTCTAAGAAGAGTGAACATAGAATCAGTCCCTATCACTGACCCCTGTCCTCTGTCTGCTGCTGATAGAGACTCTGTGGTTTGGGACTGGGACTGTCTCAGTGTCCACCAGAACCTGTGGCACATTAGGTTGAACAGTTAGTGCTTTAAATGCAGCACATCAAGCTTTTTCTAACTTCCAGTTTTAGGTGGATGTAAGCTAAAGTGTTCGTAGCAGTTAGCGATTAACCAACAAGCTTGACAGGGACACTTGTCTAAGCTCCGTCCTCGCTCAGACTTAGTGTATTGTCTCAGGCCTGTTTTACATTTGAACTCTGGACAGTGTTAGGAGTTTTCAGCCTCGGACATTGTCCGTAGTGGCCTTTCAGACATGTAACACACAGTTGGAGATCGTCTGACCAAGAATCGCCCTCACATGTGAAAATCTGCTCAATTTCCATGCGCAATCAACCGCGCACAGAGGGAACAATGCGATATAAAATTTTACATTTGGGAAACTGTTTTATTTACAGCACATGGGGTCGTGCAACTAATAAAAAAGGTTCAATCACTCGACTACAACCACAGTTAACATAGAAACATCATGAACACACCCATTCACTCACTTTCGTTTTAAATCCTCCCGACGATTTGGGAAATAGCAGAGTGCTACATGCACAAGCTCACACACATAATACGGACATTGCACTGGGGGGCTCGAAGGATGAAGTCTGGATAATGTTGGCAGTGTTTCACTCTGACATTTTCATTAACAAATACAACCACTCCTAAAAAAGGTGAACATCAGAATTCCAGTTTATTCGCTTATCTCATTAGTGTTTTGAAGAATTCATATACAATGATTTCAGAACACAAATATTTACATTTTCACGCTCTAGTTAAATCTGTAGTGTACTGCGTGTGTTACCTGAGCTTTCTTGCCGTAGTACGGGTAGTACATGAGGTTGAAGGTCCCGTTAGGAGGATAATATGCCAGAGGTCCGATCTTATCACTGTCCTCCCTCTGCACACACACACACACACACACACACACACACACACACAGACCAATCAATCCTCCAGTTTTGATCAGGGTTCAAAGTACTAAAGTGAAAACCAATAGTTTGTTTGATTGAGCAGAAACAGACACAGTGACACACAGTGTGACGCTTTACATCAGTGGCTGTAACTAACAAAGTTTGTCTGCTTCATTTGTTGCTTTTAGACAGGAGGAACTTTTTTGTAGTTCTTATGACTATGGTTGGTTACTACTTAGACTATAGTTGCCAGTGCCCTGTTTCTTATGAATCACAAACAGGCTTCTTTAGACTTTCCTCATGGACATCAGTCAAACACTGATCCAAAACGGTGAAGCTCAGAGCTGTTATAATTTTAGTCCTGGGGCTGCTGCTTTAAGCTCTGATTTTTTTCACTTGAGAAAGAGTTAAAAGACATGGTCAGTTCTTACAAATGTATAAATCTGATCCAAATGACTCAGCACCATGAGATCTGCTCTGCCGTGGGAACCAGGGGTAGAGGTCAGCAGTCTACAGCCCAGACCCTGAGCATGTCTAACTGGTCTCTACCCTCATTTCAGGCAAACAGCCATATTTCAGCAAACTTTTTACCACTGGCCCTTGTTTATTGATTTTTATTTTTTATTTTTTATTTTTTAATTTTGGAAGATAAAAGCTGATGTCAGAACTGAAATATGACATGATATTGTCATTTGTCTGAAGAAGGGGGCGGCTGTAGCTCATTTGGTAAGGCAGATATCCACGGACCACAGGGTCAGTGATTCGATCCCCGGTGCCGGCTATATGTTGAAATGTCCCTGGGCAAGACGCTGAACCCCCAACAGCCCTTTCCCATCCCCAGCTGTGCAGTGCCGGTCCAAGCCTGGTAGAAATTGGGGAGGGTTGCGTCAGGAATCCAGCGTCCAGCGTAAAAACTGTGCCAAATCAACATGCAGACAATGATCCGCTGTGGTGACCCTGAACTCACGGGATAAGCCGAAAGGACAAAAACAAACCAAAAAAATTGTCATTTGTCTGAAGGGAAACATGACAAAACACTGACTGTTGGTCAGACTGCATCACTTTAACGTTCCTACTGAGGGTCTAAATGCAAACAGAATAAAAGCCCCTGAAGGTGAGTAGTTCTGGGGGAATTCCCCAGGGGGTAGTTTGTAACTGTTTGGTCTAAAAGCAGCTATTGTAGAGAATATCAGCCCTCAGAGTGTTCTGTTTTTTATCTGTTTAATAAAAACTGGAATAGACAGTTAGGGGAGCGTCAGGCGAATGTTCAAACACTGAGGTTCTACTGGTCTTACCCACTCGTCTTTGTCCACTTTGTACCTCTGAGGATGGAGGGATGAAGACATGGAGACAACACATGAGATGAAGACAGATGAGCTCAGACAGACAGACTGACAGAGGAGGAGAGAGACAGATTCAGACCTTTGCTGCACAGTTGACGTAAGGAGACTGACCATCCTTCCCCGGCAACATCCCGATCACCTAGACACACACACACACACACACAAACACACACAGCAGACAGGTCAGTTCTCTCTACAGGTTAGGATGAGGTGAACCTCAGGGTCAAAGGTCAGCGGTGCACATACCCGGTTCATTTTGATGAGGATGCAGGGCTGGCCACTGCTGTAACCATAGAAGCGGTCAGAAATCCCAGAACACTCCTCCAGCAGTGTCCGATTGAACTGACAGGAACGCTTTGGATTGTTCCTCACCTGTGGAGAAGAAGACAGGTGGAGAGAGAGACCGCTGGAGTGAGAGAGAGACAGTTAGAAAAAGAGTGAGAAACAAGTGGACAGAGTAGGACAGGTAGACAGAGTGCAGAGAGACTTTTTACCTCTCCACTGTCCTCCTGAATGAAGTACTGATCTGGAGGACAGTTATCATTGGTCTGAACCTGATAGCTGTCATTGTACGCTGCAGACAGACAGACAGACAGATAGGTAGAGAAAGACAATAACACAAAGAATGATCAACACTGATGTAGAAATCGGGGGTGTAATATAAATATTAATCAAGAGTCTTACGGGACAGGAAGGTGTTGAGGTTCTGGACGAAGCCATCCCAGCTCTCAGTGTCTGAAACAGAGTAAATTATCTCCAGCTGATCGCCCTTTGGACGAATCATCATCCCTGAAACATGACAACAATGTGCTGTTAGCCAAACACAGCCTCAGCATCAAGTCAAGTCAAGTGGCTTTTATTGTCATTTCTACTATACACAGTGGTTCACAGTACACAGTAGAAACGAGATAACGTTCCTCCAAGAACCAAGGTGCTACAAAACAACACTAGCTATGTAAAGTGTATCGAGTGCAACCTAGTGCAAACAGTGCAGACAGATAGTGTAGACAGAAAACACAAGATAACACAGAACAGGATATAGCACCTAAGACAGTGCCGACCAGTAAACCTACTGTATACTATTTTACAGTACAGTACAGTACAGTCAAGTGTGCTAAAGGTGCAAAAAACAGCAGGTAAACAGTGTAGTGTGTGTAAGTTCCATTTCAGTTGTGTGTGTTGAGGAGCCTGATGGCTTGTGGGAAAAAACTGCTGCACAGTCTGGATGTAGTGGTCCGAATGCTTCGGAACCTCTTTCCTGATGGCAGGAGTGTGAAGAGTGTGTGTGATGGGTGTGTGGGGTCGTCCACAATGCTGTTGGCTTTGCATCATGTTGTGTAAATGTGCATAAGTCATTGAGGCAGGAGACAGTAGACTTATTAGGCACGGGAACAATGGTCGTTGCCTTGAGGCATGTAAGAACAACGTTGCTGCTCAGGGAAATGTTAAAGATGTCTGTGAAGACATCCGCTAGCTGTTCTGCACATTCCCTGAGCACGCTGCCAGGAATGTTGTCGGGTCCAGCAGACTTCCGTGGGTTAACTCTGCATAGAGTTTTCCTCACTTCAGCTTTGGTTAGACAGAGAACTTGGTCACTGGGAGGAGGGGTGGACTTCCTCGCCTTCACGTTGTTCTGTACCTCAAACCGGGCATAGAAGTGGTTCAGCACATCTGGGAGGGCAGGTGAAGTTGTCTTGTAGTTCGTGATCGCCTGGATGCCCTGCCACATGCGCCGGGTGTCTCCGCTGTCTTCGAAGTGGTCGTGGATTTTCTTTGTGTGTGCGCGCTTCGCCTCTCTAATGGCACAGGACAGTTTGGCCCTTGCTGTTCTTAAGGCCGTCTTGTCCCCTGTTCTGAAGGCAGAGTCTCTTTGTTTTAGCAGCGCACACACGTTAGCATTTATCCACGGCTTCCTGTTGGAGTGTGTAGTGATGGTCTTGGAGATGGTCACGTCATCAACGCACTTGCTGATGTAGCTGGTTACTGTTGACGTGTATTTCTCCAAGTTGATGGAATCGCCGTTGGTTGCGGCCCCACTAAACATGTCCCAGTCAGTGCACTCAAAACAGTCTTGAAGAGCAGAAGTAGCTCCTGCTGGCCAGGTTTTCACCTGTTTCAGAACCGGTTTAGAGCGTCTGACGAGCGGTCTGTATGCTGGAATTAGCATAACCGAGATGTGGTGTGAGTAGCCGAGATGGGGGCGGGGGTCCGCACGATACGCGCCTTGGATGTTTGTGTAAACAAGATCCAGCGTGTTCGCTCCTCTCGTTGCAAAGTCCACATGCTGATGGAGTTTAGGGAGCACAGTCCTGAGATTCGCATGGTTGAAATCTCCAGCAATAATAAACAGTCTGTCGGGGTGAGAATTCTGCAGGTTCCTAATAGCACCGTAGAGTTCACACAGTGCCTCCTTAGCATTAGCGCTGGGGGGAATCTACACTCCGACAATGAAAACAGTGGGGAATTCCTGTGGTAAATAGAACGGTCTGCATCTAACAGTCACGAGCTCCACTAGCGATGAGCAGAAACGTGAGACAAGCACAGAGTTCTTGCACCATTCCGTGTTGATGTAAACACACACGCCACCACCGCGAGTCTTACCGCACAGAGCAGCGATTCTGTCGGCACGAAACACGGTTAGCTCGTCTAGCTGGATGGCGGCTTCCGGAACTCTGTCACTGAGCCACGTCTTCGTGAAAACAAAGATGCAGCAGTCTCTGAATTCTCACTGCGTGGTCCGCTAGAGTCGGACATAGTCTAGTTTATTGTCCAGGGAGCAGACGTTGGAGAGGAGAATGGACGGTAGAGCCGGCCAGCTAGGGTTAGCGTTTAGCCTAGCACGGACACCCGTCCGCTTGCCGCGCTTCTGCTTCCTCGAGCAGCGCTTCCCACGTCCCCTCACCTGGCCACCGGTGTCAGGTGACACCGAGGGCACCGAGGGCATCACCTGGGCTGATAAGTGATGCTAGACACCGCAAAGACAAGTGGTAACGAGCACATAACGCTGCACATTCTCCTCTTGCATGAGAAGAACAGAAAGAGGAAGTTCAACTTCAATTCAACCTTATTTATATAGCGCCAACTCACAACAAAGTCATCTTAAGGCACTTTACAGAATAAAGTCAAGACTATACAGATATGTGTATGTAGAGAAAACCCAACAATTCCCCTTGAACAACAGTGGAGAGGAAAAACTCCCTTTAATGGAAGAAACCTCCAGCAGAACCAGGTTCAGGGTGGGCAGCCATCTGCTTTGACCGGTTGGGGTGAGTGGAAAGTGAAGAGAAAAAAGAAAAGAACAACAAAAGCAACAACAAAACACCGGGCAGGTTGGTAGGACCAGATGCTGCACACTGGAAGACACACAGCTTCAAAGCCGGGGACACCTGCAGAAAGGGACAGAGAGAGGGAGACAGAGAAGGACAAAGACAACTATGGGAGAAAACACACAAAGTTAGCATCAGTTAGCATCAAGTTAGCATGTACAGCACTCAATACTTAGTTGGGCTCCTTTTGCCTGAATTACTGTAGCAATGCAGCGTGGCATGGAGTCGATCAGTCTGTGGCACTGCTCAGGTGTTATTAGAGCCCAGGTTGCTCAGATAGTGGTCTTCAGCTCTTCTGCATTGTTGGGTCTGGCATATCGCATCTTTCCCTTCACAATGCCCCATAGATTTTCTATGGGGTTAAGGTCAGGCGAGTTTGCTGGCCAATCAAGAACAGGGATACCATGGTCCTTAAACCAGGTACTGGTAGATATGGCACTGTGTGCAGGTGCCAAGTCCTGTTGGAAAATTAAATCTGCATCTCCATAAAGTTGGTCAGCAGCAGGAAGCATGAACTGCTCTAAAACGTCCTGGTATACAGCTGCGTTGACCTTGGACCTCAGAAAACACAGTGGAACAACATCAGCAGATGACACGGCACCAAACCATCACTGACTGTGGAAACTTTACACTGGACCTCAAGCAACATGGATTCTGTGCCTCTCCTCTCTTCCTTCAGACTCTGGGACCCTGACTTCCAAAGGAAATGCAAAATTGACTTTCATCAGAGAACATAACTTTGGACCACTTAGCAGCAGTCCAGTTCTTTTTGTCTTTAGCCCAGGCGAGACGCTTCTGACACTGTCTGTCCAACAGTCTAACTGACAGTGGCTTGACACAGGGAATGCGACAGCTGAAACCCATGTCTTGCATATGTCTGTGCGTAGTGGTTCTTGAAGCACTGACTCCAGCTGCAGTCCACTCTTTGGGAATCTCCCCCACATTGTTGAATGGGTTTCGTTTCACAAATGTCTCCAGGGTGCAGTTATCACTATTGGTTGGACACTTTTTTGTACCACATCTTCTCCTTCCCTTCGCCTCTCTATTAATGTGCTTGGACACAGAGCTCTGTGAACAGCCAGCCTCTTTTGCAATGACCTTTTGTGTCTTGGCCTCCTTGTGCAAGGTGTCAATGGTCGTCTTTTGGACAACTGTCAAATCAGCAGTCTTCCCCATGATTGTGTAGCCTACAGAACTAGACTGAGAGACCATTTAAAGGCCTTTGCAGATGTTTTGAGTTAATTAGCTGATTAGAGTGTGGAAAAATCCTTTCTTTGTAGTGGTCTTAAGTAATATTCAAATTTTTTGAGATACTGAATTAGGGGTTTTCATTAGTTGTCAGTTATAATCATCAGAATTAAAAGAAATAAACACTGGAAATATATCAGTCTGTCTGGAATGAATGTATACATTATACAAGTTTCACTTCTTGAATGGAATTAGTGAAATAAATCAACTTTGTGAAGATATACTAATTATATGACCAGCACCTTTATAAGCTCTATCAAAGAGGAAGGTTTTAAGCCTAGACTTAAAAGTAGAGAGGGTGTCTGCTTCCCGAATCAGAACTGGGAGCTGGTTCCACAGGAGAGGAGCTTGATAGCTAAAGGCTCTACCTCCCATTCTAGCTTTGGAAATTCTGGGAACAAGTAGACCTGCATTCTGAGAGCAAAGTGGTCTACTGGGATGATATGGAACTATGAGATCTTCTATATATGATGGAGTCTGACCATTCAGAGCTTTATATGTAAGAAGCAGGGTTTTAAATTCTATTCTAAATTTAATGGGAAGCCAATGGAGAGAAGCTGGTGAAGGTGAAATATGATCTCTCTTGCTAATTCCAGTCAGCACTCTTGCTGCAGCATTTTGGATTAATTGCAGGCTCTTTAGGGAGTTACTGGGGTATCCTGAAAGTAGGGAATTACAGTAGTCCAACCTAGAAGTAACAAATGCATGGACCAGTTTTTCGGCATCACTGAGACAGGATGCTCCTAATTTTAGCAATGTTCCATAGGTGGAAGAAGGCTGTTCTAGAGATTTGTTTTATATGTGAGGTAAAGGACAAATCCTGGTCGAAAATAACTCTTAATTAATAAGGTAAGGCTTAATTAATAAGGGTCCTTGCAGTAGTACTGGACGCCAGACTTATGCCATCTAGAGTAACAATATGGCTGGAGATCATATTTCTGAGATTTTTCGGCCCAATTACTATGACTTCAGTTTTGTCTGAGTTTAGAAGTAAAACATTGTGGGACATCCAGGCCTTTATGTCTTGTAGGCTTGGTAAACTGATTTTTTAAAATCTGGTTCCATAGATAGATATAGCTGGGTAAATGGTAAATGGTAAATGTTCTACACTTATATAGCGCTTTTCTACCTATTGGCACTCAAAGCGCTTTACACTGCTTCTTATTCACCCATTCACACTCACAATCACACACAAACTCATACACCGATGGGGGAGCTGCTATGCAGCTGGCCTACATTCACCGGGAGCAACTAAGTTGGGGTTCAGTGTCTTGCTCAAGGACACTTCGACATGTGACTGGAGGAGCCGGGGACTGAACCAACAACTGTGAGATTGGTGGACAACCACTCTACCTTCCTGCGCACAGTCGCAGTATCATCACCATAGCAATGGAAATGTATGTGTTTTCTAATAATGGGAGTTTTCTAAGTTTTATTAAGGAGGATGTACAAACTGTAAAATAAAACAGAGTTAGCTTACTATTTTCATACCAGTCTGGTTCACTACAGATGGTTTTTATAGCTACCTATAGCTAATGGAGGTTATGTCTGATAAGAAGTTACAACAACAGTACAACACTCAACATATCACATTGGGCAAAAAGTCACTGACAGCAGTCAGACTAGCAGCACTGTGTGGGACATACTATACAGACTCGAGCTCCTGACACCTTCTAACACCCAATAGACAGCTGGGTGTGTCTCGGCCCTATATGTTGGTCAATGGGCTGGTGACAGATACAGATCGAGTAGACAACAGTATCTGTCCTCTAATAAATGTGTAAATCTGTGTTGTGTTGAGCTGTTATTAGCTTTGTTTGATAAAACCATGATGATCATTAACCTCTAAACTGTATCCTGCTCAGTGGAAGGGAGGTTATGGTGACTGTAGAGTCAGGCCTCATTCAGGATTAAAAGGAGCTTTTTGAGTGTGTACATGTAGCTTAGAGTTAGCGCGTTTCCTCACACACACACACAGCTTTACAAGCATCTGCACATTTATTACAAACCTGTATGTGGTTTGAATTTTTTTAACACATCCATCAGTTTGTAATGTTACATGTATCAACACTTACTGGTATTCTCTATGAATTATGATGTAATGATCCAGGTTATGATGAGGATGTGTCTGGACTGGTAGATAGTATTTACAGTGTATACTGTATGTTTCAGGGAAAGCGGAAATAATATCTCAGGTCAAAATATTAGTTTTATTAATATCCACAGGGATTTTAAACCTGAAAGACCTGAAAGAAACCCTCTCGTCCTGTGACTGACCAGTATTTGAATGATGCTGGACCAAATGAGCAACAACAATCGTCATGATCCTGAAAAATGGACACTTCTTCTTTAATCAGACCCTCACTGTGAATTAGAACTGATCTAATCCCACAGTCCAACCACTGACTGACTGAGTGAGTCAGTCTGATCAAAAGTATGAGAAAAGTGAGCAGAACCAGCCTAGGGGTGTCTCTCTATTGGTGAGTCTGATCTGCTACCTGGAGTGGCCAGTTGGTCCTGCCAGGTGGGCTTGTAGTCATCCAGTGTCAGCAGCATGATGTACATAGTGAGGGCAAACATCCCTGCCAGGAACAGGTAGAAGACCAGGTAGAAGAGCAGGATCAGACCTTGGGGGTGGAACATAGGGTATGTTATTATACAGGACATGACATCCTCTCCTCCCCCTTCTCATCTTTATAATCCTCTTGTGTTCAGTGCCGTCCCCTTCTGGTGACCTACTTTCACTATGAATGGATGGGAGAGGACGGGTGAGACAGAGGGGGGAGGGTCTAATTTCTCTGTTCAGTCGGCATCAACTCTCTGTTATTTTTAGCTCACATTAACTTTTAACACTGTAAACTCATCTCTTTAATACACAATATATATTGTATTCGTTACTTTATCAGGGACACAGACACCCACGTACCTACCCCAGACACACCCTGAAGGACAGTGTATTCGATCACCCTCTCACATGTACATACAGAGGAGCATGTTTGAACACAGGATACAGGCTTTTATTCAGGATTTTTATTTAATAGTGATTGATTTGAAGGACCTCTAAATCAGGGCCGGTCCTCCTGGTTCAGACCGAGGAGGTGATCCACCTGAAGCTGGCTGACATTTGGTGGTTTGGTTCCAATAGTCCAGATGGTGTCAAATGCAGTCTAGAAGTTTCCTGATATTACTAAGATAGTAAGCAGCTTCCTGTCTACAGCAAGCTGAGGCTCTGTATAACGAACATAAAGTGAGATGGGAGTCAGATCAGATCAGTATCTGTGAGAGATGCTGCAGAGCTCAGTCCAAGTTAAATTCAATGAATTTAAACAACTGTAATATCAGGCTGCAACAAAACAAAACTGGAGAAAAAAAACAAAAAAAACAAAAAAAAACGAAGAGGGTTTAAATACTTTGTGATTGGACTGTATGTGCCATTTCAGTGTTCAAGATGAGTTTGCAGTAAATCTGTGTTGTTTTACTGCTTAGCACCCAAATTTATGTCAGAGTGGAGGCCAAAGTTCCACCTGGCCCAGATTAAGCTTCTGGTCCTCCAGGACATACAGTGCCTCAATGAGACTTGTCCTTTTTCATGACAACACCGTGATGGTGGACCCTGATAACAAGCTATTGTCCATTTCTCTTTTACAATTTCCTTTCTCACCTGGGAGGCAGACCAGGTTTACATCCATGTGTCAGCTCCTCTGGACCACTGCACCTTTGGTTCAGAACACTGCTGTCTGCCTGGTTGTGAACCTTTACTTGTTTCTCCACAGCACATTCAGAGAGGTTTAAAATAAATATCCCAATGACCTGAAGTATGTTTCTCTGTTTAGTTTAAATCAATCAGTCACTGTGGAGTTTTTTACTTTTCCCTCCAAACCTAAGTCAACATCTTGCTGGTCAAACTCACTTTAACACGTATCACAGCAAGCATGCTGCAGTACAGGAGTGGGTCGCACAGACATGGGTCAAAAAGATGAGCAGTTACATCAGGACCAGGTTTAAACTGATTATTACTCATCATTGTGTGTTCTTTTTATTTCCAGCTCTACCAAACTCTCCTCCTGACTAAGTTCTGCACACATAGAGATAAAGCAAAATGTGGTTCTGCTCCTTTAAGACAAAGCTGAGGTTTAACCTGAGTCGGTATAATTTGGTACTGTTCCTTTAAGAGGCAGTCCCCACATGTACACTAACATCAACATGAGTGTGTGGAAAGATTACAGTTCAATCAACTTTGTCTGTGGGTCTAATCCAGATTAACACACACTCTGCATTTTATTGTGTGTGCTGTGTGTCCTTCAGTCTCCATGAAGGCCAAACATCCATCACCCTGCTGCATGATGGGAGGTATGACATCACTGCAGTTACATAAAGCCTGAATATGGACAAATGGTTTCTGGGTCTTCTCATCCTTAGGAGGTCAAACTGTCAGAGAATGTATGTAAACCCTGGAAGTTTTTCTGCAGAGGTTTTTATTTATACCTGCTCTGTTTTCATGAAGGAAGCTGGTCGTACGACACTGGCTGTTTACAACATGCTCATGTTAACAGAAAAAGATTCAGACACTAGTCTGCAGAGATGGATATGTTTGAGTTTCTGCACAAACAATAATTAAAGAAACGTTCAAAAAATGTGTTTTACAAAGTGGATATAGGACACTACAGTCCATACAGCAGTATGTGACATTTGTCTCCAGGGACATGGGCAGAGACATAGCAGTGCAAGACTAATAAGTTTGACTGTTGTGAACAATCAGAATCTGAGGATAGAAACCTACAGCTCAGGTCTGTCTCTGTGATGATGGAGCAGCAAGTGTGGAAGCTGTGACCACAGCAAAAGGCCAAAGGACTGAGGTAAATCTAACAGGGTCCTGATACATGTCCAGCTCACAAGAAATAGAACACGCTGCTTCACCAGCAGTACAAACTAAGCACAGAGAACCATTCAGATACATGACTGTGTCCTTCAACTGATTCAGGTGATACCACAAAAGATTAAGATCTTCATTTGTCCCAGTGGAGACCTGTGCATCAGACATCTTTAAAATAACACCACAGCAACAACAAAGAGCACAGAGTAAGAACCTGTAGTATCTTACAATAGATAGTGTTACATAAACATAAAGTTTGTAATGGTTCAGCTCTCGTCAGGGGATAAAAACTGGGCTCACTGTTAAGAGACACAGGAAATAGTCAGCTCAACATAGACTCTGGGTGGAGAGGGTCACTGCAGAGTGGGACAGAAAGACTAAAACTAAATAATGGGACTTATTCAGAGAGTGCATGTCATATTGCAAGAGGTATACCAAAAACCTTAGAACACAAAGACAGAACTGAACTAGAAGAAGCACCCACTGAATGGGCTCATGTCCTGGTCACACTACAAGGACAGAAACCTGTATGACTGTGTGTGTCTACAGAGGACCTAAACCCGTAATTCAGACCTCACACGACCCATGATCAGAGCACAGTTCCTCTCCACACTGGATCCAACTGAACAAGAACTCTGAACACATCATTCTGAAGCACGGTGACTGACTGAGCGAAGACTCAGTACAGGACAGGGCTGATGCTCAACAGGGAGAAATGCTGATGTGGGATCCGTAAAACCACTTAGATAGGAGAGCAGTTACCTGCAGCAGGTGTACAACCTGAGACACAGGGCATAAAGAACATGGTCCAAAAGAAAAGTGAGCTGCAGGGAGCACGGGTGTTAACTGCAGTTATCTTACCTTTCTTTGTCTACCTGCATTTCTCACCTGTCAGCAGGACAAAGCTGTGTACAGTTAAGCTGTAAACTGACACTGTGAGGTAACAGGAACTCAATGGTGTCCTGTGTCATCAGTACAAGGTGCGTACAGGTGCTGATGTCTTTAGGTATTAATGATGATGTTAGTCTGCTGGTACTGTGTCTGTTTCTGAAAGAAACCATCAGACCCACAGACACAACTGAGGACTGAACATGTGGAACCACTGACACCTGAACCCTCCACAGTGTGTAGACTTCTAACTACTGAGTAACGTGGTAAATATATTAACCTGAATATAGTCACACTACAGCGAGAACCAGAACCAAACTGAAACCAAAACCAATCAAAAGAGGAAACTGTCATCCATCCACTAAATCTTTAACCACTTATACCTGCTAAAAATGAAAGAAATAGTTCAGGAACTTAATAAAAACTTGAATGATTTAATGCATTCCTACATGTCCACAAATGTCTCCACTCAGAACACCACTACACTGTAAGACATGAGGGTGACTGGAGACTGGTTCTCAGAGGATCATGCTGTGATAATAAGTCTGAGGGTTTTACCATCACCAGCAAACAGCAGCTCACCAGGAGGAAGCAGAGAGAAATATATGCTTGGTACGAACAATTGTAGTGTTTGTCAGCTGGGTGCAGATTATGGTAACAAAGACTTAAATATTGGTTATGAATATGTTTGTATTAATTTCTCTTATTGTGCCCGTTTTATTTGTGTCCTCTGGTTCATACATGTACCATTCATCACCGACCCTTTATTTGTAACAACTTATCCTGTTCATGGTCATGGGGGCGCTGGAGTTTGTCCCAGCTGTCACTGGGTAAGAGGTGGGGTCCACCCTGGGCAGGTCTCCAGTGAGTCTCAGGGCCAACACACAGAGACATGCACAGACAAACAACCATTCACACTCACATTCACAACTATGGCCAATTAACTGAATAATAATTAGTTTCCTAATTATTAATACAGTTTATATGAGACAGATTAGTCAGCTCATCCTGAGATAACCACTGAATGTCACACCACTTTTCAGATCTCTACACTGGCTTCCTGTAGCTGCTCGCATCAGGTTCAAAGCTCTGTCTCTTGCTCACAGGGTGGTTAACTCGACAGCTCCCGCCTACCTCAACTCACTCATTCAAGTCTACAATCCTTCTCGCCCGCTGCGGTCTGCCAACGAACGAAGTCTGGTGGTCCCAGCACCGCATACAAGACACCAAGCAAAACTGTTTAGCGCAATGATCCCACGATGGTGGAACGAGCTACCAAACGCTGCACGCTCAGCTGATTCTCTCCCAATATACAAAAAACTGTTGAAAACTGAACTCTTCCGCATCTTCCTATGCACTTAAATCTTAAAAAAAAAAAAAAACAACTTTCTGCTCTCTTGCACTTGTATCTTGTGAACTGTGAACACTTTTCTCATAGGACTTTGCTTTGATGTTTTCTCCTTGACTTAGATTTTTGCTGCCTTGTACCTCACTTGTAAGTCGCTTTGGATAAAAGCGTCTGCTAAATGACTAAATGTAAAATGTAAATGTAAATGTAGATAAAACCTGAGGATTCTGTCTTATTCTAAATTCTCCTTCACTGGGTCTGTGCTTGATAATTTACTGTGTTCTAATGTTTAAATGTATTTCTACATATACAGTATATCAACAGGAAAGTTTTACACATGACGTCAAATATTATTTTTATTATTATGAAATAAAAACTACTGATATAGTTTATTATAATATGTGTTAGTGAATGTCTCTCTACCACTGCCTCTCTCTCTCTGTAAATGATGCTTGCTCGCCTCAGTAAGCCACGTCCTGTCTCCGTCTCTCTTAAAGTTCTAGTGTTGTGTTCATGTCCTGGATTTTGTATAGTTTGTAAAGAATTGACTGTGATACTGACTGCTGGACTGTGGTCTCTGAGCCTAGTATCTGATGTAAACCTTCTTTGTTTCTTTCCTTTTATTCAGTCTATGCTCAGACTTTCACTTGTGGACAGGTTCGCTTGTCCGCATGTTGATTTGGCACAGTTTTTACGCCGGATGCCCTTCCGGACGCAACCCTCCCCGATTTCTACCGGGCTTGGACCGGCACTGCACAGCTGGGGAGGGGGATGGGCTGCTAGGGGTTGAGTGTCTTGCCCAGGGACACTTCGACATATAGCCAGGGCCGGGGATTGAACCCTCACTCACCCTGTGGTCCGTGGACGACTGCCTTTACCAACTGAGCTAGAGCCAGCCCCCAGTCACTATGCTGTGATAAGTGTATGAAAACTTTGCCACTGCCTACCTACAAAACCTCTATCCAAACTCAGCTGATGCCTACTTAAATAGTTAAATCTGTTCCCATGATAAAGGTTTTTGTGAAATTGTGTCACAGAGCGGTTTTCCCTGCCTGGCTGGATCATGGCTGTATGCTTCGTCTCTACTGGTCCTGCATTGGTCACAGAGCGCAGAGGTTAAAGTTCAACTAAGTTCAACTTTGATCTGTGTGTGTGTGTGTGTGTGTGAGGTCACCACGTGTATTTGCTCATTGCAGTGACAATCCGCTGTGGCGTGGCACAACCCATTGGATATAATGGATTTCTGCCAGTCACTGAGCTGTTGTAGTAAAACACTGAATCTCTGAAACACAGAGGAAAACAGACATTTATTTGGAACTTTAAATACTCAATGGATCCTGATGGGATGATGGTACTGCTGCTAAAGATCGGACCACCAACCGTGGGGTTCAGTGCCTTACCAACAAAGATCCCCCCAAGAAACAGACTAATGAACAATCATCAGCTCCCAAACACTCAATCACTGGATTAACTGACTGAACAGCAACTCTAATGTACACACACTATATATATCTATATCTATATCTATATCTACATATATATAGATATATATATATATCTATATATATAGATATACGGCTTATCCCGTGAGTTCAGGGTCGCCACAGCGGATCACTGTCTGCATGTTGATTTGGCACAGCTTTTACGCCGGATGCCCTTCCGGACGCAACCCTCCCCAATTTCTACCGGGCTTGGACCAGCACTGCACAGCTAAGGAGGGGAATGGGCTGTTGGGGGTTCAGTGTCTTGCCCAGGGACACTTCAACATATAGCCAGGGCCAGGAACTGATTAACCTAATCAATTAAAATAAGCACACAGACATCTACAGAGGGAGGGGGGTCCTTCGAAACCATAATAAAGGTTAGGGTACAGAAACATTTATAAACTGATGGTTAACAGTTGCTGTATAAATCTCTGATCAACTGATTAATTAATCGACTAACTGAGACAGAGACAGAGAGAGAGGGAAAGCGTGGTAGAGAGTCAGAAACAGATTTAGGATTCTGTCGTGATGTGGAACTGATTATTCAGTGTTTTAGTTTGAAACCATCTGAGCCTACAAAGTAATGGAACCGCATACGGGAAACCGGACTCACCCCAGCTCGTCGCTGTTCGGCCCAGCAACTCATGAGTCCGCGGGTTCCAGAAGAAATCCCGCCATTCGCTGGAGCTCTTTCGGTCCTCCTCTTTGGTGCCGGACATGGTGATGGAGAAGGCGGTGAAGAGGACGAAGAGGATGAAGATGGAGGGCGCTGTTTGGGCTCAAACGGAACGCGACGTTCCCGCTACGACGGCACCGGCCTACTGCCCTTGCTTCAGATTCTGACGTAGAACGGATCCGGTTCGGTGTACTGATCGTGCAGATCGACGAGCTGGAGACTGATACAGAGAGGAGGGTGGGGGGTGGATACGGTCTCGTAAACCTCCAACAACTTCCGACGTCACATCTACACACCAATCACAGAGCAGCTCCATCAGGACTGACCCCGCCTCCTGCACAGTGTGTGTACATGTCTATCTGAGATTCTGAGGACTAGACCCGTGTTTCTATGACGTATTCACGTGTCTCCCTGGCAGAGAGAACTTGTTAAAATATTAATTCTAAGGTCCATGACCGGTTATTGGTTATAAGAAATGGTAAGTATAATAATATGTTAAAATGGGAAATATCAATATTTATTAATACTGATATTTATTGACTGCAGTCCATGAACTGATTGGCCTGAATGGGCCCCCACCCTGACAAACCCCCAGATAGAAAACATCTGACAGGAAACCTGGTTTGGCTGGAAAATGACATTTTTTAATCTGTACCCAATCATCAAGTTTCATAAAAACCTGAGGCACCGTGTTGAAACGTGGGGTTGAGTTCTTAATACATCCACGGCTTGGGTTTCCCCTGTTGGGCCATATACCACTGTGATTGGTAGGTTCATTCAGCTCCAGCTTGCACAAAAAATTAACCTTCTGAACACAAGGCTTCTTTACTGATTACACTTCAGATGTCTGTTACCAGTAATTGTTGAATTTTGCCACGACAGAAGGTAAAGACCGACTGGACCCAGCTCAGTCCCAACACAGACCTTCTACAGTACAACTGGACCTTTCCAGCCCGTCTCAGGTGGTGGACCTGTGGAAAAAAATTACTGTGACATAATCAGAAAGAATAAAGAACATAACAACATAAAGATTAAACAGCAGCAAGTTGACTGCCTCAGCTCATCAGTAACACTGGTACAAACAGAACTACTGAAGATAAAGAGAAAACTTCACACAAACTAGACATTTTGTTTCTAACAGAGACAGACAGCTGGCACTTTCAGATCTGTATTGCTTTAGATCTTTTCCACCACAACTATAGGGTGCTTTGGCAACTAAATAACCTGGATGAACATAAGTGTTCTTTACTGTGTTTAACAAACCAGGACATTTTCACTGAAAATGCAACAAAAGATTTTTTTCTCCATTAACATGTAGAGGGATCCTGAGCTGATCCTGAGAAGCAGAATCTGGCCTGATCTGTGTGGACATCACTGGGTTACTATCAGCTAAACAAAATTAGATTATTTCTTTATTTGACTTTAATACTGTAGTTCTGCTCTTTCTAATGAAATTCTTACTCTATGTAGGAGTAAAAACTAGTTACATTTTGTAAAAATGACTTTGTTAAATTGGCGACTGACTGATTTATGAAACCTGGAGTAGTGAAATTCTTTACAAACAGACAGTAACCAAGCTGGTATCTCTCCTCTCTCTCCTGTGAGAAACTTGGTATCAGACAAACTTATTGTTGGTTTAGGCCTCAGGCAAGAACATTTTTTGAATCTTAATTAATCTTTATGATCTCGAAGACTTTAGTCTGTAAAGTGTGTTCATACGATTGATCCAAGTCAGACTCAAACTGTCTTAGCTGTAGTGAGATGTAAATCATTTGTTGAACATTTCTTTCAGAATAAAAACTCGTAATGTTACAGTTCACAACCAAGGAGGAGATTTATGGATGTAGTAAGAGAGGACATGAAGTTACCTACTAACTTCATGTCCTCTCTCACTACATCCATGACGAGGCGAGTGCAGGCAGGTTGGAACGGGTGGAGAAAAGTGTTAGATGTGTTGGAGATAAAGTCAGAGAGGCCAGATTGAGGTGGTTTGGACATGTTCAGAGAAGACATTGTGAATATATCGGTAGAAGGATGCTGAGGTTGGAGCTGCCAGGCAGGAGGTCTAGAGGAAGACCAAAGAGGAGATTTATGGATGTAGTGAGGGAGGACATGAAGTTAGTTGGTGTGAGAGAAGAGGATGCAGAGGACAGAGTTAGATGGAGGCACATGATTCACTGTGGTGACCCCTGAAAGGGAACAGCCCAAAGGAAAGAAGAATGTTACAGCACACAGTTCAGAAATCAATAAACTGAAGCAGAACTAAAGGAAGAAATCAGTGGTCAAATCAGAGGAGCCACACCAATGATCAGTTTTAACATGTCCATGAGGTGAGATCAGAGCAGCTGGGACAGCTCTGCAGGAAGTCAGACACTCCATGGTTAATACATTTGTGGGAATATTCCAGGTACAGAATGCGATGTTCCACTGGCAGCTGTTAGAACATAATGGACACAGACCTGAACAAAGACCCAGAGACAAGTTTTTACATTGCTTCAGATTTAACTACTGACATGTAGAAGCTGAAGCACATTCATTCAGAAGAATGTCTTTCTGAACAGGACTCATACAACAGCTCATAAACTCAGGGATTCTGTTGGTAAAGTGAACAGTCTACATACAAGAAAAATGGTGAAATAGCCAAATTCTCAACAGCTGTTCATTACTGAATTACTGAAGTATTACTGAAGAAGGAGTGGCTGTAGCTCAGTTGGTAAGGCAGTAGTCCACAGACCATAGGATTAGTGGTTTGACTCCCGGTCAAAGTATCCGATACACTGAACCCTGGTGGGTCAGATTAGCTGGCGTCATCTGTATGTGAGTGTGTTTGAATGGGTAAATGAGAAGCAACATTGTAAAATGCTTTGAATAAAAGTGTTATGTAAGCAGATCATTTACCATTTAGAATTAATGTGTGTAAGTACTTCTTACATGAGGCCTAATGTTTGGTAAAAGGTATAAAGCATCATTGTGTAACAATCAGCGTTTCCGTATCTTTAACAAGAGGAAGAGATTTTTCAGAAACTTTCAGGAATCACAGTGTCCCAGTTCCGTTTGGAAGTCCAGGCATATATGTTAAAGTGTCAGACACATATTTCATTAACATTTAGCTACGTGTCGTGCTGGACTCAGTATTGGCCCAGTTCCAGAGAATTCAGACCAGAACTCCTCAACAATATGGAGACTTTAAAACTGCCGTATGGTTAAATTAACTGTAGGTTACAGGTCATTAGGTTGGGCTGGTGGAAAAGGTCTAAATAGTTTCCTATAGGACATTCAGGTACAGTATGCTGTAAAGATGTTCGTCTTTATACAGAAGCTTAACTATGTATGTTTCATTATCTCAAACAGTAATTAGTGCTTAGGGCCCATGAGGGCCTGTCTATCAGAAGTGGACATGTCCAGAATGTGGGTTGGGCAGCGGTCCTCCAGGCGGTGCTTCCTGGAGCAGGTTCCTCGCCAGATGCCTGCTGATCGGGTAGTTCTGGTTCAAAGACTCATTGGTCCACTCTGTTCTGGATAGCAACTGGTCCATTTGAGGACCTGGTGCCCTATGTGGAAGTGCATATGGACTGATAATAGGGTCCCGCTCCCCAAGTGAGTGTGCTGGCACTTGATGAGGCCCATTAGATCCATAAGGTGCAGCTGTCAGTATAGATGTGTCCCCAACTATCGTGGTCTGCATTCCCTGGGGTGGCTGGTCCATTTGGTACAGCTGCTTCTTATGGACCTGGATATGGTCCTGGTTATCTATTCCACCATGGCACTGCTGCTTTTTGTGAATCTGAAGGTGGTGGTGGTGGTCCAGCTGGGTATGGTACTGTTGTTTCTTCTGATTCTGAATGTTGTCTTTCTCCTGATGATTCATTTGGACGTGATACTGCTGTTTCCTCTGGTTCTGAAGGTTGTCCAGGTCATGTTGATCGATCTGTGGTTGGCACTGCTTTTTATTCTGGTTCTGGGTGTGGTCCTTGGCTTGTTGATCCATTGGAGACTGGTACTGCTCCTGCTGTGGCTGCAGATGCTGCTCCTGGTTCTGAATTTGGTCTTGCTGTTCCAGGTTCCCCTGAAGATCCATCTGGGCATGGAACTGCTGCTTCTTTTGGCTCTGTATTTGGTTATGGATCTGGTTCTTTATGTCTTTCCAGTGTCGCCCTCTGAGGACTGGCTCCAGGTCCAAACAACGCTGACAGACCTCCTTCCCTGGTACTGACTGGAGCAGCACATGGACTCCCAGTTGTCTCCAGACCGCCTCCTTCTCTGCAGTTGACCACGGGCGACGCCGGACCTTCTTAGGAGCCATTGGGACTAAAAGACAGACAGAAGGTGACAAGTCAATGGTCTGGTTCAGCGTGACTACCAGAACCCATATTAGAAATAAATGACAAATCCAGGATTACCTGAGATTGGATTTGTGATAGGAGCCTGCAGTGTGGTCTCTAGTGGAATCATAGAGGTTACCGATCTGTTATTGCTCTTAGACAGAACTACAGACATGTAGACAGACAAAAAAGACTGGTCAAACAGACTAACTGTATTTTATATATTCTGTTTATGTATGTATGAAACAAACAAACGCTTTGTTAAGATGTTCTGGTCACAGGTAAAGGTTAATGATAGGCCTAATGATAGGATCTGAAGATCCTTCTGAGCTTGGCTGATACTCCAGCCATGTAAGGAATCACTAGGTTTTTCCTTTGACTCTTAGTCTCTGCTCTGTCCATCGTTCTTCTGTTGGATCTGAACATCGTCTAGTTTAAGGCCCACTTCGGATAAAAGGATCTACAGAACACACCACATACCTGTTCAAACTCACCCACTTCAAACCCACCAACACCCTGAGATAAAGACTCGTCCACCCTCAAGATCAAACATCTAAACACAACAAGAGCAGCGTAGTGTATGCAGTCCAGTGCAGTGAAGAGTGCTCAGAGCTCCACATTGGAGAAACCAAACAGCCTCTACACAAAAGAATGGCCCACTATTTCTAACCAAGGAAAATAAGTCCAGTTGACATGATTCAACCTTTGGATAACCAAACATGGATGACTGAGAATCTTCACCGACAGCCATACTATAGCCTACAATGGTGAGTGTTGTTTCCATGGTTACTGAGAGGTTTCGCAAGAACACTAAAAACAGGGACAGGGAATTGGGGAGGGTTGCGTCAGGAAGGGCATCCGGCATAAAAACTGTGCCAAATCAACATGTGAACAATGATCTGCTGTGGCGACCCTCATGTGATAAGCCGAAAGGACCAAAAAAAAAAAAAAAAGTTTAATGTTAACAACCTGGTTGGTGACTACAGTGTGAGCAGGTACATGGTCCCATTTCCTTCATGGCTGCAGAAGCAATTAGTAATAAACAGGAATGAGCTTATTTTAATGTTATTTTTTTGGTATTTTACATGTTAAAGCTAAACCACTAGTTGGTAAATGTTGTGGCTGACAGTTAACAAGCTGTTGTGATAACGTCACTGGAGAAAAGACACTGGTGTATCTATTTCCCCCCCTTGTTAACATTGCATTGTAGAATCTGAAAAATCAAATCTATATTTCTCTCTTTTGACAACACTAATCATACAGCCATGCTGTTTGAATAAAAAATATAGATAATGTCACTGCACAAACCAACCGGAAGCTCAGTGCCAAAGTTCAGTATGAGTTTTTCATCACAGCTGACTGTGCATTTGAGAAGTACAGAGAAGGTCAGAGGGAGTTGCATTGTGTCTTTGTAGATTTAGAGAAAGCGTATGACAGGGTGCAGAGAGAGGAGCTGTGGTATTGTATGAGGACGTCTGGAGTGACAGAGAAGTATGTTAGAGTGGTGCAGGACATGTATGAGAGCTGTAAGACCGTGGTGAGGTGCTGTAGGTGTGACAGAGGAGTTTAAGGTGGAGGTGGGTCTGCATCAAGGATCAGCTGTGAGCCCCTTCTTGTTTGCTCTGGTGATGGACAGACTGACAGATGAGGTTAGACAGGAATCTCCATGGACTATGATGTTTGCAGATGACATTGTGATTTGTAGTGAGAGGAGGGAGCAGGTGGAGGAAAATCTAGAGAGGTGGAGGTCTGCTCTGGAAAACAGAGGAATGAAGCTTAGCTGCAGCAAGACAGAATACATGTGTGTCAATGAGAGGGACCCAGGTGGAACAGTGAGGTTGAAGGCAGCAGAGGTGAAGAAAGTGCAGGACTTAAAGTACTTAGGGTAGGTTCAGAGCAACGGAGAGTGTGGAAAAGAGGTGACGAGGCGAGTGCAAGCAGGTTGGAACGGGTGGAGAAAAGTGTTAGATGTGTTGGAGATAAAGTCAGAGAGGCCAGATTGAGGTGGTTTGGACATGTTCAGAGGAGAAACTGTGAATATATCGGTAGAAGGATGCTGAGGTTGGAGCTGCCAGGCAGGAGGTCTAGAGGAAGAGCAAAGAGGAGATTTATGGATGTAGTGAGAGAGGACATGAAGTTAGTTGGTGTGAGTGAAGAGGATGCAGAGGATAGAGTTAGATGGAGGCACATGATTCGCTGTGGAGACACCTGAAAGGGAGCAGCAGAAAGGAAAAGAAGAAGCGAGCTCATACTCTATGTGAACAGCAGATGGTGTAATCCCTCTCCATTGACTGTAAAAGACACGTTGTGCTGCCATGATTTAGAACTGTAAGCAGTTAATCTGAGGCCATACTACGTGCCCAGACAGTTTACGCACATCATAGAGAGGTGTATTTACATCCCCTCTGAGAGCTGATGCTAGTGCAGCATGTGAGAGGACACACATATCTATTGCACTGCTGCAAATTCAGCCCAGACACTTTTTTGGTTGTCTCAAGAGATTGTAACCATATCACTCTTGCTTCTACCCTGGCTGCCTTTTATCATTATTATCATTTATTAGGACTGTACATTTGGATTCAGATGGAGGTGACATTGAAAGCTCTACCCACTGCTTTACAGATTATTTAAACTTTTGTTTAAAAGTTAAACAACAGTTAAAAGTGTCCACTTCTTTGTCAATAACAAACCCTGGGTAACCTGTGAGGTGAAAATAGGCCTTCACAGGAAAAAAGAGCCTTCAAGAACAAGGATGCTGAGGAAATGAGGAGGGCTCAGTCGGAATTTACAACCTGCGTGAAGTAGAACAAGGACTTCTACAGGAAGAAGCTGGAGAGACATCTATAGGCCAGCAATACGCGGGAGGTCTGGAATGGAATGAAGACCATCACAGGCTGAAAGCCGGGGAACACTGCAGCCGAGGGGAGTAGAGAGAGAGCTAATCAACATTTACTTTAACCAGTTTGACTCTACACCTGCCCACTTCCCTACCCAGCTCACAGCACCAGCACTCTTATCCTGTCCTCCTCCATCTACTCCACCTTTTTTGCCCTCCTCTAACTCCACTATCCCTTACATCATCGCAGACCACGTCAGACAGGAGTTGAGGAGACTCTGCCCCAGGAAGACAGTCGGTCCGGACAATCTGTGGCTGAGGTTACTGAAGGCCTCTGCTGTAGAGCTGGCCGAGCCCCTGGAGCATATTTACAATCTGAGCTTCGGAAAACTTGGACCTTAGCTGTCAAGGTTAGTGGCAGACCTATCCAACTTTAAATTAAAACTGCAGGGGTCAGGGGTCAGTCTGGCTCAGTCAGTACAAGGGAGTCAGGTTTAGTGCTTACAGGGGCCAGTGGTGGATCATGGGTCTAGTTTATGACTTTAGAACTCACCCTCTGGTCTTGGGTCAGGCTGCTCTTGATCTCCACTCTTATAATTCTTCTCATTTCTTGATTGGACTGATCGTTTCTTCAGTTTGGTTTCTCCTTCTGGAGCAGCTGAAAAAACAAAAAACAAAACAGTTTTTGTGTGTTTAGCAGTAAGACCTGAACCCCATCAGAGTCACGGACAATATTTATACTGGCTCATTCTCTCGTAACATTTTTAAGCAGTCAGTTAACTGTTACCTGTGTCCGGGTGAGGATTCAGCAGCCCCAGGTTGTCCCAATCTCTCCCCAACATGTGGTAGAAGTCTGTGGTCTTGGCTGCAGCTTCCCAGTCCCCATCTTGTAGACTCTCTCCAATAGCAATCTCACAAACCGTTTTCAGTGTTGTCTTCACTGCCAGTGGAGGGCGGCTCCACCGGTACCCTGACGCCTTTCTGGCAGCAGCCAGCGCCAGGCTGAGGCGGCCTGAAGCCAGAATGTCCTGAAGGGTGTGAATGTCAGAATCCAGGGATTTAGCAGCCAGGAGGAACCTGCCAAGCTCCCTCAGTTTCTGACTGACGTAGTCATATCTTCTCTGGTTGCCATCTTGGTTTTCCATCAACTTGTTTCCATATTTACAGATCAACCAATCAGATTTGACCTAAACAGAAAAAGAATGACAGGGATTAACAAAGAGACAGAAAGATGGACAAATAGGTGGACGAGTGAACAAGTGTACAGACCTGGTGTGAGACATGGTCCTGGTTCATGCGGTGAAGGACTTCGCTGCAGCTCTCAGATGCTCCACTAGAAATTGGAAGAAGTCGGGATGCTGCTGCCTGGACCCTTGTGCGCTTCCTGGGCCGGTCCATTCCAGAGTCAGACATCACATTCTGATCATCACTGGGTTCACATGTCATAGGCCGTTTTACCCCACTTTCAGACACCCCAGTCTGGTTTGCTATGACTGTGTTTCCTGAGGGGTCTGAGAGTGTGTCCTCTGTGGACTTTGAGTTCTTTACTTCTGATGTGTCACAGTTCATCTTTTCTGTGGAGTCAGAGATTGAGTCTATCATCTGCTCAGAGGTGGTCTCTGTGGTGGAGATGGGGTCTTTGGATGGGTCAGAGGCCAACTTCTTACGACAGGAGGCCTGATGTTTCCAGAGATCAGCACGAAGGAAGAAACCAAGGCAGAGTGGGCAGGGAAGGTAGCTCCTCGCATCGACTTCCTCTGAGGGTTGACGACATGGGACAATCTCACCACTGCCCTGTCGGATTACCTGAGGGACAGAGACTGGTAGAATGAGAGACAGACAGACAGGTAGTCGGAAAGGCAGGTAGACAAAGAGATGGAGGCTACACAAGATGACAGGAAGGTGAACAGACAGGTAAACCAACCTCAATGTTGTGCAGGTAGTTCCCCCTGCAGCGCAGGTGCTCTAGCAGCAGATGGCGTTGTTTGGAGCCCGTTGGCAGCGTGCTGGCAGCCATCACCTCCTGTTGGTCGGCGTGTTTTCTCAACAGGTGACGAGCAATCTTCACCTGTGGCCGCCGACAGAACACGCAGTAATGTTTCTTATCCCACCGTCTTTTCCCACCGCTCCACGTTCTCTTTACTGTTACGCCCTGATTCTCCTCCTTACTCCGCCGCTTATCTTTTTTGTCCCACCTCTTTCCGCCTGTGGCACGCCTCTTCTCCGCAGCGCCCCGTCTCTTTCCTCTCTGACTCCGCCTCCCAGTGGCTGCGGGAGCTCTATGGCGGGTCCGCCAACTGACGGGCTTCGTTGGCTCTTCATCAGGAGAGGCCATTTGCTTTGGGTTGTCAACCTTTGTCTTGTCCGTCATGGCAACATCAATAGTAACTAAAGTCTCCATGGTAAGAGAAAAGAGAACCTGGTGATCAAACATATGAACATGTAAGTTTAATCAGCAGTGTGCTGCAGCCAGGTGTAGTGAGAATTGTACTTTATTTAATTAAAACCAGTGTGCAACTTAATCTAGTGCTATCATGCAATTCAGAGTCAGTCTCTGCTCTGAAATAGTCTCACTTTGCTTGTTTACACTCAACAACACTCTGCACCACTTGAAAATCCTGATATCTAACTATTTACTGAGAATCATCTTTAAAATGTATTTTTCCTCTCATTACAGATAACAGCAAGTAAAGTTGCAGCTGTTTTAGAAACTCCATGACTGACAGCTGCATCAATTAATTAGCTTCATTAGTAACTTACTTTGTAAACACTGATCAGGTCTAACGTTAATTTAGCATGAAACAAGGTTATTCAGACTACAAATACCACCATAAACATCAGAATAAAAACTGTTTGGGTTCACCTACAGACACTCAGTTTATTATTGATCAGTTATCAATCAAACTAGACCAAATCACAATGGCAACAACATAATCAGACTGTAATATATTATACACGGACAATGAGACTGTCCTTAAAAACGCAAATCCAGACTTCATACAAATACCCTATAGTTTAAAGACCTCACAGAGAAGTATTCAAAAGTTAAAAAAAATTAGTTTTCACTTTCCAATTCGGCATGAAGCACATTTCTAACCAGATTTCATGGGACAATCATTATCTTTAAACGCCGAATCACAGGTCAGATTCCCTCTATGTCTTTAACGCACGGCGGTGGTTTTCCTGTTAACGCTACCTTGATCTCAGTTAAAATAGAGGCCGAATTAGTTAAGAAACTCACCAATATAACTCATCCTTCATTCATGACTCAGATGAAGCAGTAAGAGATCAAACATTCAATAAACAGTTTTAACGAACAGAGTCTGGCGGTTTCTCTCAGCTACCACACTAGACCCGGTCCAGGGCAGCCGACACTAGCATGGTGTTTCTGAGTGTGTTAAGACTGACCGACACTAAATGGTGGACAGAACAACAGTGGACAGATGTGTTACTGGGGTCAGACAGCGGACTGGACACCGTTAGAGCAGGGTGTGTCCGATAATGGAAGCGTGTTTTCCTCCAGACGCCATGCTAACAGCTAGCTAACAGTAGTCAGGCTAACGACATGGCAGCTAATAGCACTCTGAAGCTAACGTCAAGCTAACGCACGTCCTGTGTTAGTAAACAGAGCTGAAGCTGAAGAGCTGCTGCGCTAACACAGAGACAAAGACCGAGAATTCATGTTTAAAGTCTTAAACAGTCCTCACCCTGCTAACAGCACCAGATCCTCTTCTCTGCTGTTATTTATTTTTTAACCAGTAAACAGAAACATCAGAGCGATGGTTACCGCCTCCTGCTGCCCCGGAGTAGAAATACATGTCCCCCAATCGGCACGTCCAGGAGCAGCTGGTCAGAGAGGTAGGGTCCACCATTTAAGGACTTAAAAACAAATAAAATAATTTTAAAATAAACTCTAAGATTGACAGGCAGCCAGTGTAGCGATGATAAAACCGGGGTGATGCGCTCTCTCTTCCGTGTTCCGGTTAACAAAAGTGGAGCTGCATTTTCTACCAGATGAAGACGGGACAGGGACAAGTGAGAGACACCAAAATGTTTTTACTAGTCTCAGTTTATTGTTCTTCAGTGGTAGTGAGGGGGCAGAGTTTGACTTTTCTCTGAGAAACAGACAGACCGAACCACTCCTGATCAGACAGTTGATTTATAAATGTGTCCTCCCGTCTGAGGTTTGTTATGAAAACCCAACCGTGGATTCACCAGTCGACCTTCACTAACTATTCATCATAATCATTAAGTAACTTAGAAAATACTGACAAATACACAATGAATAATCAAATAATGATTAGTTTCTTTTGCCAAGCGGCAGCAGATTCAGTTTATCAAGGAGGAGTTGCTGTATTGCACACATCATGGTGCAACAGTGAGACAAAAACTGTGCCAACTACATAAAGGGCCTGAGGTTCAAGTAATTACACAGTACATTACACAGTAATGATGGTTGAGGCTGAAATACATCCAGGAGGCTTTGCTCATGACTGTGTAGCTGCTTGAAGCTATGAACAAATAGCACCTTTACCAAAATGAACAGCCTGTCTTGGAGGATCTGTGGCTTCCTCCTTTTCCAGCAAGGGGAGATGCTGCTGCTCCACCTGCTAAACCATCAGCAAAACATCAGCCAAAATCCAGTTCGAGTTCTGATGCCTGGTTCTGTTTGTGCTCAGCTGTGTCCTGTCCTTCTTCCTCCTCACACCAGACCATATCCAGACATTCACGTTATTCTCATTATTCCCATTCCCATTATTTGGGTTAGAGTTAGGGTTCCTGAACCCGTTCCTGTTTTAGATTTGGTTGCCTGTTTCTAATCAGCCATCTTTTCCTTTCTGGGTTTGTTCTAATGGACTCTCGCGAAACCTCTTCACTTTGTGAAATTAGACCCACCTCACTGCTTTACCTGGCTCCTGTTCCCCCTCCATGATGAGATGGACACGATTAATGCTTTATAATAATCTGAGATGCTGTTAAGCTGCAGACAGTTTGAAGGAGGAAGCCACTTGTCTGATGACTACTTACACAGATTTTATAAATAAATAGTAATTAGTTTGCCTGTGGAAACATCTGTCTCCTAAAAATATTGTTTCTCTATCATCACACTGTAACAGCAAAAACTAAAATGTTTATTCATAAAAAGGAGATAATTATTTATCTGAGGAGTCGCTATATGTGAAAACTGAACAGGTCAGAATAGGTTTTAACATCCTGAAAACCAAAGAATGGATAAGATGGCTGCTGCAGTTTAGCTGTATAGGAAAAAAGTTGCACATGTTGCAGCAGCAGAGGAAGTTGTAACTATTTAAAAAAAATATATATATTTTTTTTTTGGTTGTTTTTTTTTTTTTTTGGCCATGCAGTTTAATGGCCATCACCTGTTGTTATCATGCCCCTAGTTATGTTGTACTAGGGTCAAACTGCACCTACCAGTGGGTCAGTTCAGACACTGTTGTGAATAACATACAGGTGCTGGTCATATAATTAGAATATCTTCACAAATTCGATTTATTTCACTAATTCCATTCAAGAAGTGAAACTTGTATAATGTTTACATTCATTCCACACAGACTGATATATTTCAAGTGTTTATTTCTTTTAATTTTGATGATTATAACTGACAACTAATGAAAACCTCAAATTCAGTATCTCAGAAAATTAGAATATTACTTAAGGCCAATACAAAGAAAGGATTTTTAGAATTGTTGGCCAACTGAAAAGTATGAACATGAAAAGTATGAGCCTGTACAGCACTCAATACTTTGTTGGGCTCCTTTTGCCTGAAGTACTGCAGCAATGCGGTGTGGCATGTGTCTCCTCTCTTCCTACAGACTCTGGGACCCTGATTTCCAAAGGAAATGGAAAAGCAACTTTGTGAAGATATTCTAATTATTTTACCAGCACCTGTACATGGATCCACTAAACTCTGTTTTTCCTGATCAAATCATTCAGCAGCAGCTTCTCACATCTAAACAGAGCTGACACTGTATTTACTGCTTCAAATGACAAACATTCATTAGTGCCTCTGTATCTGCTGTCCGTATTCAGACAAATATTGTTTGCCCAAAACCCTGAGTAGAGTTACCAGTGAACATCACTGAGGCAGCAGAGGAGCTAAATCAGATGAGTTCCTCTTCTTCTTTCTATTACACTGGAACTTCCCTTCCCCAAAACCTTTAGGGGCTCAAAGGTATTTGGATACATAATGTGTGCAGCTGAGTGTAATTTCAGTGTATTCTTTTTTTAAGTGCATGTGCGGGAGCACAGAGCCACAATCCTGTCCAAACACTCCTCTGTCCTTTTAACACGGACTGACATATTCAGCACCACCACGAGAGATAAAACAGTTTGGCAGATATGAGAAATGAACTGGAGTGAAGTATTTAAACAAATACTACTACTAACAGGGACTAGTAGCTGTGTGGACCTCGACGACAAGACTTAAGACATAGCAACACACAAAATCTGCAGCTCAGTGTGTTTGGTACTATTAGAGGGAGTGAGAGTCTGTACCAGAGCTGGTACCAGCATCATCTCAGTTGGATTTGTAGGGGTCAGCAGTGCATACAGTTGAGTAGACTTTTTCAAAGGACGGTAATCAGCCATGGTTTTAATGATAATTAAAAAGTGAAACAGTAAAACTGTCAGAAATATTACCATGGTTTACCATGTAACCAGTAACTGTTTTTATCCCTAACCACAACAATGACTGAAGTTACTTTGATACATTTTTGGCAACGCAGGAATCCATCAGTGGTAACTGAGAGACTTAAAGTGTGTGTGTGTGTGTGTGTGTGTGTGTGTGTGTGTGCCTCCTGTCAGTCATGGTAAAACATTTGAATTCTCATTTCATCACAGCTGCAGTCACCAAAGGTTCTGTAGTACTGACCCCTGACGCAGAGATTTATTCCTCTCTGTCTCAGCATCTCTCTGTCTTTGAGGACAGTGCCGACATAGAGTCCCTGGTCATCACAGCTCAGGTTGCTCAGGCTCAGACTGAGGCTTTCAGTTCTCAGCAGGTCTGTCTTCATCTCAGTAAGGTTTTGTGACCATTCTGAAACATGTGGACCATCATGGGTTCAGAGCCCAAGTGTCTCCACTCCACTGTGACATCCTGAGGCAGGTTAGCTGAGATTTTAAATGGCAGCAGGACAGAACTCGCTCCTGCTGTCACGACCACATGCTCTACCTGAGGAACTAAGAGGACAAGAATCAGAGGATGATCTTCAGATCCATCAGAGTCAGTTTCATCCCACACATCAGTCCCCACTGTCTGTCCAACAAGTGGATCTTTATGACTTGTCTCTACCTGCAGCTGTGACATCAACTCTGTTTTCTACAGGGACCACTGTCCCAGAACCAGCAGCTTTGGGAGATCTGACACAGCACTACTTTGAACTATATGCTAACAGCTAACAGGTACAATGGTACATGATCCCAAGTGTCTTAACATCACAGTTTCCCTCAGATGCATCTTGTCCCCATGTCTTAGTTTCTTCCACTGAAGACATGAAGACAGAGTAAAAAAGGAAATGTATTTTTATCTTCAATGTTTTGAGTGTTATTGTGTCCATAGTTATCATATGGTAGCTCACCAACTCCAGCTAGCATAGCTTTAATTTAAACAGGACATGAGTCTATTTAATGATCAATGTAAAAGCAACAAAGTGCAGAGGAGGTTGGGGTGGATGTTTCTGTAACTCGCACCATGATGCAGTGTAAAGCGCTTTGAGTACCAAAAGGTAGAAAAGTACCATTTACATTTACCAAGTAGAGCTGGGACCTACTGGCCCGTATGTTGCTGATAACGGACAACAGACACTGACTGGTGTAATACCATCTGATGTCTGTCCTCAGGCTGGCTAGACTTGCCAGGCTGTTTTGAAGGTTGGACAGAGGCATAACATTCTTCTCATTCAGGGAATCTGCACTGTAAAGCAATTGTCACCACTGTATGCCGTTAACCATTAACTGTGTGTTTTCTCCCATAGTTGTCTTTGTCCTTCTCTGTCCCCCTCTCTCTGTCCCTTTCTGCAGGTGTCCCTGCCGGGCTTTGGAGCTGTGTGTTTTCCAGCGTGCAGCTACTGGTCCCACAAACCTGCTCGATTTTTTTCTTGTTGCTTTTTGTTGCTCTTTTTCTTTTCTCTCCACTTTCCACTCATCCCAATGGGTCGAGGCAGATGGTCGTCCACCCTGAACCTGGTTCTGCTGGAGGTTTCTTCCCTTAAAGGGAGTTTTTCCTCTCCACTGTTGCCTAGGACTTGATCAAGGGGGAATTGTTGGGTTCTCTCTATACATCTTTATAATCTTGACTTTATTCTGTAAAGTGTCTTGAGATGACTTTGTTGTGAATTGGCGCCATATAAATAAAGTTAAATTGAATTTAATTGAATTGACACCTGACTACAAACTGAGGATGATGTGGACATGTGTGTGTCTTCATTAATGATTTTATTTTCTTTACCTACTGCAGACTAAGACTTAAAACAATCTGCTTGTCTATTTAACAGAAAGTAAGCTGCACAGAGGAAGTGGTGGATGCTACAGGGTACTCAAAAACTGTACTTCAGTAAAAGTAAGTAAGTGCATGATTTATATTTTACTTAAGGTATTGAAATTAAAAGTATGTGACTATTTCTTTTCTCTGTCCATTTCTGTGAACCAGTGCTGCTTTATGTTCAGGGGGAAATTAACTAATTAATGGAAATAGACATAAATGATGGGTTATAGCTTTTTAACTTTTAGCTTTTTCTGTTTTATTTCTAAACTAACTAACTAACTAACTAACTAACTAACTAGGTAGGCAATACCAAGTTCAAGTTGAGGAAGCCAAAGAGTAGCTCACTTTGAGTACTGCTAATATGTCAAATAAGACTTTTAAAAAAGACCATGGAAGGAAAAAGTGACAATGATCCTGGCTTAGTGAAGAGATTCCATCAACCTTTAGTCTTCACAGGTCACAGTGGAATTGAAACAAGAAATGCTCAATGTTTATTTCCTGGTACAGACCTATAGTGTCCACATGTGCTGACTGCTGGCTGCAGTCTCTGTGTTAGAGACTCGGACATGTGACAAACTGCTGTGCGTCTAAAAATGACTGTATTCACTGGTGTAATACTTCATATTAACAGTTAATAATGTCTTCAGATATTTACACGCGTTTGCTACAGTTGAACTACTTTTTCAGTTTGGAGCTTGAAGGACAGATGACAGCTGTTAAACTGTCTCCTCTGTCTGTATCATAGTCTACACCATGTTTTGAAGAGTTTACAGTTTTCATTTACATATTTTCCTTTTGTCATACAAGCAGCAGCGACTTCCCAAACTAAATCAGTACTTTCTCTACACAGTGTTGAAAATATCAGATGATATTATTCAAACTGAACCATGAAAGTCAGACTGCTGTCACTGTTCTAACACCATCAGATTATCTGTGATAGAAGATGTTGGTGAGTTCTCAGTGCTCAGTCTGATAAATACATTTTAAACTGTGTCTTCATTACTAAGAGTTGTTGCCATGCAGGAGGATCAGAACCACCACCAACATCTTCATCTTCCTAATAAAAACTACAACAAACCAGCTCCCAGACTTTAATAAGGATCTGCTTTACTGCCTGAAGGGGAAAAAAAATAACACTCATGCGATGAGACTTTGGTTTCTACTTTCCTCCTTCTTTTTTAACCAATCTGACCATCTGCTGCCTTCAGGTGTCTCTGTAAAAACATCACTCCCTGCTCTGACAGTTTAGATCAGTCACTAACCCTAACCCGGACAAAAATGGGAGGGTTTCACTGTGGCGACCCCTAATGAAAACCCTAAGAGATGCACGATATTCACTATACTGTACATGTATAATATACAACACAAATTAGACTAGATTTAATTTTATAGTCATTAGAGTGAAATGTATATTGGCAGAATACAAAGAAGCAGTAAAGTGCAGCATAATATACATGGGATTGCTAAGTTATGGAGTATTAACAGTATTTATGTGCACTTGGTAAATGGCTGCTTATACAGCGCTTTTATCCAAAGCGCTTTACAATGTTGCTTCTCATTCACCTACTCACACACACACTCACACACCGATGGTGGTTGCTGCAGTGCAAGTTGCTCATCTGACCCACCATTCAGTCTCTTCCCTAAGGACACTTCGACATGTAGCCGGGCCCAGGGATCAAACAACTGACCCTGTGGTCCATAGACGACGTATATTAACTCTATAAACACACTATATAGAATATGAACTTTGAACACAACGAACATCTAGGCTAACGACTGTAGCATGTAGAGTGATGGAAAAGGAAAAGCATTTTGTTTGACTGTTACAAGCAGTAGAAATCTTTACACATTTCCCTGAGGAATGTAAGGTGGTAGTTACCTACATGACTATTTTCCATCACAACGTAGGCTCCATAACATTAAGTGACTTTAAATCTAGTTATTTATTGATTAGCAAACCATGTTAGACTAACGGTTAGTATAATTCTGCTAGATAACTAATACAACGACACAGATAATTAATTTCATGACATTATCTTTACTGTACCTCTGTCTTTGTCACGGTTTTCCTCCTCCTCTCAGCTTTTCTTCCTTCCCTGGGAACCAGAGAGTTTTGGTCGTTTTCACATTGTTATTGATAGAACCTTTGGAGGTCAAGTGACATCAGAAAACTCTATCATCCTCCCATAGAGGGAAAATCTAATCAGTTGGGGGTAGGAGGCTTAGGAAAGTATTCTTCTTATTATTATTGTTATAATTGTTTTATAGGCTTTGCTGTGCTGTTCTTTTTTTTCACATTAGGAAATAATAGTACCAACTACTTTTAGTATAAGAATAGTGAAAGTAAAGTATTTTTCTTCCCTCGCTTTCCCCTCTTATTTCATCACAGAGCAGCAGAGACAGATGAGGAAAGAGATGTACAAATACCCCGTGTTGTAATCACAGGAACGCTCCTCCCTCTGTTGCGCACACCCGATACGCTCTACGTCAGGGGTTCTGATTGGCTGAGAGGAACACGCCCAGGTGGGTCCTGTTGACATGCGCAGTAAAGGAGGGAGTCAGCGTGTTTGTACAGTTGAGTCAGAGAAAGAAAAGTTAAGAAAAGCTAATTAACCAGGAGATTCACTTATTATCTGCTAGAGGACACGTCTACACACTGACACCGGCACAGAGACAGACAGGGACACACTGAGTACAGAGGGACACACAACACCCCACTTCTAGGCGGAGACACCGGGAGGTCGCAGCGCTCCAAGGCGGGACAAAGAGCTCTAGCGTCGGCATGAAGATCGCGTTCGCCCCGCTGAACGTTCCTCTGCAAAGGAGGCTGCAGACGGCCGCTGTGCTGCAGTGGATCTTCTCGTTCCTGGTTCTGGGTAACACACACACACACACGGGATCATTAAAACTGTTTTCGTTTATTGAAATCAGCTACATTGTTAAAGCTGCAACGTCAAAGTAAGGAACTCATGAATGATCAGATTCAGTGGAGGGATGACCCCATTATTAGTAAGGAGACACAGACAGATGGAGGGACAGGTCTTCATCAGTCTGTCTCCTGTCTGTAGCAGAGTCAAACACATCAGTCCAGATGTGAGAACAGAACCGAAACAGCAGTAACGTAATTCTGGAGCAGCTGAGAACAGTAATCAGAGCTTTCTGTTTGTGGTCTGGACCATCAGACGTCAAAAAAAACCTGTCTGTGCTCTTTCCAATGTGAGATAAAGGTGTCAAAGTCTTTAAAGGAGACGTAGCTGCCTGTTGGTATCAATGACTGCGGTTTACAGTCACTTAAAGAAATCATTTTACTCAAAATCCTTGTGTCCATGCAGATGAAGAACAATTTGATTTCTCCTCCACCTCAGATTTATTTTGAAGTCTGCTGTACAGATTGTAACTCTGCTGATCTACAGCCAAAACTGACCAAAAATATCTGCAGAGGAACGTGACTTTTTTTAGACCTGACTGAGTCAATGATTTCAGTCAGACTTTGATTTTAAAAGGATGGGATGCCAACCCATTTTTAAATGTGTGTCTCCGTCTGCAGCCTTTTGTTATGTACATGTTCCGTTGGAGAAGCTGATTAGAATATTGTCTTATTGATGGACTGATTGATTGATTAGAAACCTGGTTATGCCTAAACATGGCAGGAAAATCTGTGTTCTCCATGATAAGTCTTTCAGGTTTCCGTAATCCCCTACCCCCATTTGTGTGGTGTGGGGCTCAATCTCTGGACAGAAATAGACTGAACAAACTGATGAAGACCGCAAGCTCCACTATTGGGGCTCAGGTGGACCACGTTCAGCAGGTAGCTGAGGTGAGGATGCTCAGGAAACCGAACTGTATTCTGAGTAAAGATGCTCACCTACTGCATGACCTGGAGGTGTTTTAGCAGAGCACTTTCAGTCACAGACCTTTTCCAGCACAGTGCAGGACTGAACACAGCACAAAGTCCTTTCTGCCAGCAGCCATCAGACTTTTTAATAAACAATACAAACTGAACTATTGCACGTTACGTTGATCGTTTGCACATATTTTGCCTTTTTTTGCTATTTTGTTGCTATTTTTTAGCTTTTTATGTTTGGTTTGTTCTAGTGGGCCAAGTAACCAAGTAAGTTCCTGCAAAGGACCAATAAAGTATTATTCTATTCTGTTCTGTTTTAGAAACCAGCCTATTCCTATAAGTTAAAATCAGCTTCCCTGATAAATGTAAATGCACTGATTGATCCTTTATGATCCACACTCAGTGTCAGAGACCAGATTTATCTGAACAGACCTTCCAGTTCCAACACCCTCAGCCGTTACGTCTCTGTCTCTCTTACACCTCTTTATGTCTCCACCTGTCTTTCTCTCAGCTCAGGTGTGTCTGGCTGCCTTCGTCCTCCTGGCTCTCTCTGATTGGTGGATCCTGGCCCTGCTCTATGCTGGTTGGCTGTGGTTGGACTGGGACACCCCTGTCAGTGGTGGTCGGAGGTCTCGCTGGGTCAGGAGCTGGACTGTGTGGGACTACTTCAGGGACTACTTCCCTATAACGGTGAGTCCAGGTGTACTGATCTGAGTAATTGATAAATGACTTATCCACACCTGATTATTGACTATTGATCTGTGTCTGCAGCTCGTTAAAACAGTGGATCTGGACCCAAAGAAAAACTACATCTTTGGATTTCATCCCCATGGTGAGACACACATTTGTCTGTCCCCCTGTCTACTTACCTGTAACTGTTTGTCTGTCAGATGTAGGGGTGTTCATAACGTGTCAATCAACACAAGTCAAATTAATTTACACATTAAAGGACCTGTCTGTCTGTGCCTGTCTGTCTCTCAGGTGTGTTGACCTGTCTGTCTCTACCGGTGTCTTTCAGGTGTGCTGGTAGCTGGGGGGTTTGGGAACTTCTGTACAGAGGCGACAGGTTTTTCTCGTCTGTTTCCTGGACTGACTCCTCATCTGTTGATGCTGCCGTTCTGGTTCAGAGTCCCCGTCTTCAGAGACTACATCATGTTTGGAGGTACACACCTGTCCGTCTGTCTTTGTGTCTGTCCTGTTGTGTGCTGTCTAACAGTGGGCGAACAGAGAATCACAGGACAAATAGACTGTGATTTATTTTCTAACCAGTATGACATATTACACAAACGCTCTAATTCTTCCTGTTTGTTTGATAAAAACCAACACACCTATATTAGGAACCAGTCATTCATTTGACACCAGCACAGTACGTGAAATCCTGCAGACCCAGCAGGTGGGAAGCTCCATCTTAATGTTCCTGTCACTGTGACAATGGATGGCTGCTGGTCCAGACCAGCTACACTGACTTGTTCTGAAATAATTGATGTAAATTAGAAAAAAGACTCTGTGTAAACATGACCCCAGAGGGAACACTGAACCCACCCACCAAATTTAACCGTATGTTTCTGGATCTGTACATTTGAATTGTTAACTATAAGGAAACTAGAGAATAAAACCAGAAAGTTTGTTTATTCTCATTTTCCACTGTTGGATGTTACAAACCAGCAGAGGATTTTGTCATGTCAGAACTTTTATTAGACACCAGTTTCATGAGATGTTAGGACATCTGTGAAACAGGGTTCAGGTCTGACTGGGGTCTGCAGAGTTTCTCAATCAGCTCTTTGCACAGATCTGAGTAAACTGTGTCACAGGTCAGTGCATTAAGAGGCAGAGAGCTGCTCTCTGATTGGCTGTCCGACCGCATCACTGGGTCACATGGGTTTATTTGGTCTAGAGCTGCAGCAGTCGATCAGTTTCGTCATAAATCCTGCGGTGTGAGTCACAGTCCCTCTGAGATAATGTGTCAGAGTGAGGACTCCCGCTTTCTGAATCTTTGATTCAGTCTCGGGTTGTTAAACAAGTTTCTGCCACTGAAAAACATCCCCACAGCATGATGCTGCCACCACCGTGCTTTACTCTAGGGATGGTATTGACCAGGTGGTGAGCGGTGCCTGGTTTGGGATGACACTTGGCATTCAGGCCAAAGAGTTTAATCTTTGTTTCATCAGACCAATAAATTTAGTTTGTCATGGTCTTAAAGTCCTTCAGGTGGGCTGTCATGTGCCTTTTAATGAGGCGTGGTTTCCGTCTCGCCACTCTACCATACAGGCCTGATTGGTGGAGTGCTGCAGCGATGGTTGTTCTCTGGAAGATTCTCCTCTCTTCACAGAGAAACGCTGGAGCTCTTTCAGAGTGACCATCAGCTTCCTGGTCATCTCCCTGACTAAGGCCCTTCTCTCTCGATCGCTTAGTTTGGCCGGCCCACTCTAGGAAGGTGGTTCCAGACTTCTTCCATTTAGGGATGATGGAGGCCACTGTGCTCATTGGGACATTCAATGCTGCAGGATCTGTGCCTTGATACAATCCTCTCTCATAGGTCTACAGACAATCCCTTGGACTTCATGGCTTGGTTTGTGCTCTGTCATGCACTGTTAACTGTGGGACTTTTATATAGGTATATGCTTTTCCAAATCATGTCCAATTAATTTCCCACAGGTGGACTCAATTTACAATTTAAGGATGATGCACCAGAGCTCAATTTTGAGTGTCATGGAAAAGGCAGTGCATACTTGTGTACATTTCTTTTTCTGTAATTTTTGGGGTTTGTTTTCTATTTTATTTTTTTAATTGCAAAGATTTCAAACAAACTTCTTTAATATTGTCATTATGGGGTATTATTTAGAGAGACTGTAGCAAAATAATGACTTTCATCCATTTTGGAATAAGGCTGTAACATAACAAAGTGTGGAAAAAGTTAAGCGCTGGGAAAACTTTCTGGATACACTCTAATTAGACTTGTAAGTTGGTGTAGTGAGAACTGCCTGAAACTCAATATTGGCAAGACAAAGGAATTAGTTACTTTGAGAAAATAAAGACAGACCGATTCTTTTTAGCAATAAGTGGACTGAAATTGCCTCAAATATTTGAAGTTCATATTGAGATGAAAATAAATTGGTCAGAAAATGTTAAATCAGTGGTTAAAAAGGAACATTCTAGGTAGTCCTTTGATATTAATACTTTTTAAACATATTTTGTGTCACAGTTTTGTGGCCTGTGCTCTTTTCTATGTAATCACATGTTGAGAAAAACAGTTTCACTGCAAGCACCTATTAGGGTCAACAAGTTATTAAGAAGGCTGGTTCCATTACTGGAATAATCCCTGATTCATTAGAGATTGTTTTTTAGAAAAGGACCAGAAGGACAGTACAGACTCTTTGAGCTTTGAGTTAGTGTTTTTAACAATTTGTGAAATGTGCTGACTGAGAGCGTTAAGATGCCAAGGTGCTCTGCTGATCAATTCCGAGGCTCATTTGTGCATCACTGCAGTAAAATATCTGAATAAGAATCCTGTTCTTGTATGTACTAGGTCTTAATTGTTGTGCTTTATGTTTTGGGATGGTGATCACATGAGTGTCCCTTCGCCATCAGTGCATTTTCTGCTTTTACCATTAAAGTCACAGTGATCGCGGTTTGTACCTGGCCGATTGTCTCTCTCCTGTCAGGTCTGGTGTCCAGCAGTAAGTCCAGCCTGTCCTACGTGGTGAATCGTCCTGAAGGAGGAAATGTTGCTGTCATTGCCGTGGGCGGGGCTCCAGAGGCTCTGGATGCTCGACCAGGTGCTTTAACCCTACAGGTATGTTAGTATTTGTTTAATCCAGCAGGTTCTCGACAGGTCTTGCTGATCTGGATCTGGGTCAGTGTCAGGGTTCAGGGTTGTCTGTCATGTTGTAACTGAAACCCCCAGTGTGAACAGAGACAGAGCAGTGGACATGTTTCATCAGTTACAGATGAAATAAACTGAAAATGTTAGTAAATCCCTCAATGACTCAGAGAAACTGCAGTGAGGAAACTTCCTGACCTCTGAATAACTGACCACGTACAGAGGTTTCGTCTGTTACTATTTCAGTACACCAGTAACCATGGTGACCTGAGGTATGCAAGTTAGCCAAAGTTCATTGTTTCATTTAAAGGTTGTTGTCTCCGTCATGTCAGACTGAGCTGGCTAGTGAGGACCAGCTATGGCTGCAGACTTCAGTACTATGTAAAGTACTGACCCTGATTTGACTAGTTTGACTCTTCCTGTACTTTCTAAATAATAAATGCTCCTGTATCATAGATAAAATAACAACTAGCTTCATTGTTAGACCAACACATGTCAGCTTGTTGCTTTCAGATTGATAGCAGAGTTTAAAAGCAAGAGAAGGCACAGTACTTCTGACCTGACCTGTCATGTCTCTTTTTACCTCAACATTAACTAATTTTGTGCTTTTGTTTTGGTTTGTTGATGATTACATTTCTGAAAATCTTTTGTTCTTTCTTTCAGGTGCTAAACAGGAAAGGTTTCATCAAACTGGCTCTGAAACACGGGTGGGTACAGTTTGTAAAGTGTGGGGTTTCTGAGGGTTTGTAAAGGGTGGGGTTATAAACAGTAAACTGACTGTGTTACTGTGTGTTTGTGCAGAGCTCAGCTGGTTCCAGTCTTTTCTTTTGGAGAGAACGAGCTGTTTGATCAGATGGAGAATCCCACCGGCTCTTCTATCAGGGTGCTGCAGGTCAGGTCTTTATATAATGAGTGTGTGCTGCAGGTTATTTCAGCTAAATATACTTTATAACAAATGTTTCCGACCCAAACTACAAGTCACCATATGACAGACACTACTAAGCAATCGCATGGAATCAGTTAGAGCCAGGGCTGCAAAAATCGCTAGTTTTTTCTCATCAATATTTACTGAAAAGGAACATTTTTTTCAAGTTTAATAGTCTGGTCAACATAGGAGTGGACATCTGGTACTGATGTTATTGGATTGGTGAAGCAAATGAACTGAAAACTGAGTAAAAGGTAGATTTAGTACAAATTACAGACAGTTTTGTTTTAGCGCATTCTTAGCAATTAGCAGTTAGCCAACGAACTCACTGAGGTCAACACATACCGTTAATGGATGGAGACAGTGTACAGGTTTTAAACAGTTTATGCTTGTTTGATGGGTGTTTTAATAAACTGCTTTTATTGTATTATATATTTATTGGAGTTTTTATTGCATAATCTTACAGTAGCAGTATTCCTACTCTGAGTCACAGTGTGAATTTGTGCTAACACATTATTAGCACATTAAGTTTAACAACCCTAGTTAAAACCAACATGTGGCGCCTTAAAAACTGCTGTTTAATTATGCTCTAATATCCAGCCTACTCTTTACAGGTGCCTACCAAATACCCTGCAAAACCTTAAAAACACCCTATTAACCACCGTGTAACATCTTAGAAAGAACGACCTAACACAGTCATAACTGTGTACAGCTGTGTACAGTCTGCTGATGTGTTGTTCAGGTGCTGTAGTATTGTGGGATGTCAGTGTGTTGTCCTGTGTCTACAGAACCGGCTGCAGAGCATCATGGGAGTATCGCTTCCTCTGTTTCACGCCAGAGGAGTTTTCCAGTACAGCTTTGGCCTGATGCCCTACAGAAAGCCCATTCACACCATTGGTATGACTGCAACCTTCATATATAGCATGTATATAGTCTTAATCTAACACTAGTCTTATGTCCCACAATAGTCCATTCCCACATTCAGTAGGACTACTATTCTATTCTAAATTTAATGGTTTCTATAACCTTCATTTAACATTCATCTACCCGTCACATAATGTTTATCTAACTAATGCCCTACAGCAGTGGTTCTCAATCCTGGTCCTTAAGGACCCCTGCCCTGCTTGTTTTTCAACCACTTTGATTCAGTGTGTTCAGCCAATGAGAAACTGGAAGATACCAGATTAAGTTAGGGTAGAAGATGGAGTAAAATTATATCTTCAACTGTGTATAGTGACTCTATACCTAGTGCAGATTTTTCTGACACTGCCTCTATTGTAGAGATTGATTGATGATTTCACTGATATCATTTTCACATTTGTCTCCGAGTCACACGAAAGCAAATGTTTAGCTGTTAGCAAGACTGATGCCATATGAAAATAACATCCAGGATGACTTCTTTATGACTGAACTGATCACTTGGTCATATTCTTCCTCCAGCACCGGTTTCTTCACAGCGTATAGCATTTTTGTATTTACAGCTGCACTTAGTACACAGACGTGGAGCTAAATCTGATGGAAGAGAAAAGTAGACTGATGGAGGGAGAAACACAGGGACAACAGGGGGATTCCTGACAGACATTGTATAGTTAAGTGAAAAAGTTTGCATCCCCCTACACTGAAGCGGCAAAATTAGTAAAGCAAAGTGTTTTTCTTTTGTTGTTTACATAATATTAAACGCACATTTAGTTTTTGTTTTAAAAAAAGACAAAACGGCTTGATTAGTGGGAACAGGTGTGTTAAATTGGGTTTGCGTTTTCAAAACCTTTGCACCAAAGAGGTCCCTATACCATGATTAGTGGCATGTACTGTTCTGCCCCTGGTCTAGGGGAACCTAGACATAACATGATGTGCCCCACCACTGCTTCCATTCCTAATCAAAACCAGACCAAGTGTTGTAAACGGTAGCTATTTTATTCACTTCGGACATGAACAATGCCCCAAAATAACAACCTAAAACTCTAACACCATCCCTGTCTGACCTAAACAACCAAATAAATGCAAAACCAATGACAGGACGCCTAACCTGAACTCCTAACCCAAAACAGGAGAAAAGGTAATAACAATAAAGGGCTTCTCACTCCTACTGTGGCTACTTGGTGCTCAATAATTTACAGTGAGTTATATTTACAATTCGTTACAGAAAATCCCAAATCCACAAAAACAAAGTGCGGAGCTCCCTGTGAGTCCAGTTGAGAGTTGCATACAGAATGCTGGGTTGGTTGGGAGGGGCAGAGGTGGACCAGCTGGGGCTGATGACATCTTGGTATAACTGGAGAAGTCCGCTCCATCTTGTCCAATCAGGTGGCGACAATGAGTTTGAATGGACCAATCCGTGCCGACCACCTGTGGCTCAACCCCACCCCCTCAGACACACCCACACAAAACACACCCACACAAAAACACAGGAGGAGGAGAAAAAGACAACATAACAATAACACACATAATGACTTGGGTCATAACACCTCCCCCCAAAAAATCCAACATTTTCCCACAAGTAAATGTTTTATTCTGTCTAGCACCGAGACAGAGCATCAGCCAATATATTGTCTGGACCCCTTTTATAATGAATTACAATATTGAAATCCTGAAGCAACAGAGACCAGCGCATGAGACGGTTGTTGTTGTTCCGCATCTGAGTCAGAAACACGAGAGGGTTGTGGTCAGAGTAAACAACGGTGGGTATGGAACTGGAACCTAAATACACTTCAAAATGTTGTAGTGCCAGTAACAAGGCTAATGCCTCTTTTTCAATAGTGCTGTAATGGAGCTGGTGTTTTTTAAACTTTTTAGAAAAGTAGCAAATTGGATGGTCTATACCAGCATCATGCTCCTGCAGGAGCACTGCACCTGCACCGAGAGCACTGGCATCCACCTCCCACTTAGTCCTGCCATTTTGCAAAGGTCAAAAGTTGGTGTTTCAGAATATGGAAACTGCATGTATGAAGTGTATAGTTTGACAGTTTCTGTCCTAAAATAGCAATGTTTTAGGACAGATGTCAAACTGTGAGGAACAGTGACATTTGAAACATGACTGTAAAATCTGTTCATTATACCACAACAACATGCTTGGTATCATATAAAACTGACAAGCACAACTGCTAACACCCAGAAGAAAAACAATGTTTAACTTTCAACATGTCATCAGTGTCTTCTTCTATTTCTACTGTAGCATTTATTCAACTGTTGATTCATTTTCCAATTTCTCCAGCAAAGAGAGGAAAAAATTTGCGAGTTGATGCTAAATTAAACTTGCCTGTGGGTAAAGGGGACAAAATTAAATTGGTACATAAAGCTGGAGAGGGATATAAAATATTTTTCAGGGTTCAGGGATAGCAGTATCAACTGTGAAGATAATAATCCAGAAATGGAAGAAACATGAAAAAAATGCGACAAAAATAAGACTTCCAGAAGTGGAAGAGAGAGGAAATGAACTGAAAGTGGTGCTAGGAAAGTTGCTCAAGAAACAGCTGGGGACCTGACTAAAGTCCTTAGAAGCAACTGGCATAAAAGTCCACATCTCTATATTCAAGCATAGTCTTCATCATATCATTAAAAACCTGTGGATAGATTTGAAGAAGGCTGTAAATAGTAGGCAACCAACCATCTGGCAGACTTGGATAAAAATGTCATGAAGAAGGGGCTAAAATTACCCCTGCAAGAGACAGACGCTGCTCAGAGGGAACCCAAAAAGGCTAGAGGAGGTTATAAAGGCAAACAGAGGACATACAAAGAGAACATTTCATAAAGGGGGATGCAAACTTTTGCACTGATAACTTTTACTATTCACTGTAATATACTATAACTGTTCTTTTTAAAATTATTTTTCTATAACTTTGTTCTTTTGTGATCATTTCTGTTACTTCTGATGATAAAGGAACATTTGTACTAGTTTTGCCAAATCAAAGTAAGGGGGGCAAAGGTTTGCACTCTGCTGTACTTTAGGAAATCTGTGGTTTTTCTATGGTCACTGTTCTCCAGTGCCAACTGAGGACTACCAGTTCTCTTGCAAAGAGTGGAAGCTATTGATGATGGACTTGAAAAAGCTATGTGAATGATCCTGTGTGTTACTGTAACTACTGAATCTGTGGCACAATTCAGCACTGGTGTCCTAGAGACTGTTTCACTTACGTATAGTCAACTTGAAGAAAAGACCAAGTCTAGCTGGATGTGGGGGAATAGTGTAAATTTAGTCATATGGTTAAATAATTAGCTAACAGTCAACCAAGAAGGTTTATTGAAGAGGTCACAAAGAGGACAAGAAGTCACAGGGTGTCATGTTTAGAGGACTGCTGAAGATCACAGGAGGCACTTTGCTATTACAAAGCCCAAAGCAATGTAGTAGATAGTGGGTCCTGGGGTCACAAGCTCTACAAGAAGGTGCTATAAAAGGGTTTTATTGCTTAACCACTGACATTAACAGATAACCTAGAAAGGGACAAGAATGATGACTGTCAACTGCATGCACCTGGTTTCTTCAGTCATGTTTTTATTTATTTATTAGGTTTGAGGATAAATAGAAGGAGTTTGAGACAAACAAGTCAGAAGACACCAACATCCATGTGTTCTTCTCCATGCAGGCATCTATTAAACTGAGATGGTTCATCACGCTGAGTTCTGTCTACAATTCTTCCAAGATCTAGTAACACTTAACTAAGGCAGAGTGGAAATTTCTATTACATGGATCAAATTAACTTCATATGGTAAAACATAATATAATAGCTTACAAGCTATAAAACATTTATAACCCACATAATTTATACAGTGGGACCTGATTAGATCTTACTGGTTCAGAACCTCACACAAATGGTAAATTGCTGCTTATATAGCGCTTTTATCCAAAGCACTTTACAATTTTGCTTCTCATTCAAACACCCACACTCACACACCGATGGCGGTGGCTGCCATGCAAGATGCTCACCTGACCGGGGATCGAACCATTGACTGTGTGGTCCGTGGATGACTGCCTTACCAGCTGAGCTAGACCAGACCAGAAAAAAACTGGTGCTGGTGGAAGGATATGACCAAGTGATCAGTTCAAGTTAGCCCTGTGTTGACCCAACATTAATCTACTGTGAGAGAAAATATGTTATAGATATGCTGCCTTGTACCTCACTTGTAAGTCGCTTTGGATAAAAGCGTCTGCTAAATGTAAATGTAAAATGTAAATGTAAATGTATTGTTAACCCAGAGTTGGAGTCAATGCCATCAGATGGCACTGAAGCTGCAGGGGATTCATGTTATTTCTTTTGTTTTATTAGTGGGGAAGCCAATCCCGGTCGTCCAGACCCCCAGTCCCAGCAGCGAGGACATTGAGAGTCTTCATCAGGTTTACCTGCAGAGTCTGACTCAGCTGTTCGAGCAGCACAAACACACCTACGGCCTCAGAGAGGATCAGCACCTCACCTTCATATGACCTTGTATAATAAAGTGACATCACAAGATGGTGGTGATGATGATGTAACAGGTGATTCTGTCAGGTCTGGTGTGACATCACAGTGTCATTCGATGATGCAGAGCAGATGATTGGTAGATCTGAACTTAATCTGACTCTGACAACACAAACTAATCCAAACAACATCCACACATCAGGACCTTATTGATCTCCTAACCCCCACATCCTAGCTCTAACCCTCTGTAATATACAGGTGTAGGGGTCTCCTGAGTGTTGATCAGGGCTATGACAAGTTATTAACACTACAGAGGCATTCAGACTCAGGGGTTTGAGATATTAGAATAATATCTAATAATATATAATAATGATAATATTAGAAATGATCCCGGGTGGGTGTTTGTAGTGTGTTGTGACAACACACAGAATGGTCGATTCTGGCATTAATTTGTCAGAATTAACTTCAACCACCAGAACTACATGATTTATTAGTTTTTATATTTTATGTTTTAAAGTTAGGTCTGCAAAGTTCTGTCAGAGTTAAAAGTAAATAACTTTTTTTCTTGGAGTATTCTGAGGTTCTGGTTTTATCAGTGAATAAATTAAATATAAAAGGACCTGATGAGCATATAGTGACCATCATGTACCATCATAAATCATGTGTTATGTATCTACTGTTTGTTACTGCTTTACAAATAAATGGGAAGAAAATACTAATATTCAGAATGATTACATCAATGAATTAATCACAGTTCATCTTTGGTCCTGATGTTTTACATGATAAATCCTGACACTTTGTGTACTTTTACCACTTTACTTCTTCTGACATTAAAACCAGATCGTCTCACTTTAATTTTAAATCAAACTTTATTAACAGCGCGGTCACGTCACCCACATGTGGGTCAGTAAACACAGGATGTGAGACTGAGTGTGCCCGGAAGCTCTCAGTGTCTTCACACGGGACAGCGTGCAGCGGCTTTGTCACTTCCTCAGTCGTTATAAAGATGTGTAAGCAGGTTCTGGTAGGAGTCCTTTGACGTGATATCCAAGTGAACCATTCAAATTGGGCACCATGTACATTTAGCGAGGGTTGGCTGGTTTTAAGGAGGTGGATCTTGATGATATGAGACAATATAAGTCAGTGATCTCATCTGGATCAGGCATTTCTGTCTGTTATTTAAAGTAGAAGTTAAACTTAACAGGGGACAAGGAGGGTCAACTGTCCTTACTCTGGGAGACAGTTTAAAAGTCAGTGAGTTACCTTGTTTAGGGTTAGGGCCTTAGGGTCAGGCCAAAGGTCAGCAGTCCTCACTCAGGACTTCCACGCAGCGGGTAACAGTTCAGGCACGGGCGTGTTATGAACAAATTTAAAGAAAGACCCAAATTAGAGTTCGTGGCACTGGCCATGACACTGTCCCTGATTCCCAGAGTGCATCCTTCCCCCCAGACATCCCTGATTCCAGGTTTGGGTTCCCCCTCCCTAAAAAATTGACTCTCACGTCCCTAAAACACACTTCAAAAAATAGTTCGAACACGAAATCCAGACAAAAATTTATTTAAAATTTAAATGGCTATTTTGGCCTTAGAATGCTTGGGTTATATGCTCATGCCTCTGTTGCAACGTTTCGGATTTGTTTGTCCTTCTTCAGGCTGAGGCTGAGCTGCACTTCTGTGCCTCTAGGTCCCTGCTTTTATAAGGTAAGTGGGTGGAGTCTTTTTGGGCTTCCTTTTTTTTTTCTTTTTCACATTCACAGTTTTGTCTAGTTTGACCTAATCTTAATTGTTTTTTGTCTGCTTTGCCTTTCTTTGTGCCAGTCCAATAAAATTCGGTTTTAAAGGTGTGTTGTTTCCTGTTTATTTCTTATGTTGGCCTTTGTTATTTATTAATAAAGCCTACCCGAGATGGTTAGGGTTAGGGTGGGATCAGGACATCCCTAAATACCAAGAATAGACCAAGAATAAAGAAACACAGTGAAATTTAATTGTATCCATTTCTCACAAAATACAACTGTTTACAAAATGTTTCCTGTCTTCACCTGAACATCTTGAGGCCTCAGGTGAGAAACTTAAAATCAAAACTTTTGCAGTTATTTCTATCAAGGTAAGCAAGGTAACCCCAGCAGGTTTGTCTGTAATATCGTATGTTTACCAGTGAGACATTGACAGGTTTTGTCCTTTCGGCTTATCCCATGAGTTCAGTGTCGCCACAGTGGATCATTGTCCACATGTTCATTTGGCACAGTTTTTACGCCGGATGCCCTTCCTGGCGCAACCCTCCCATATTTCTACTGGGCTTGGACCGGCACTGCACAGCTGGGGAGGGGAAAGGACTGTTGGGGGTTCAATTTTTAATTGGTTCCACTGGTCGATTGAGTTGTGTAGCACTCGCTCAGCACCTATGAAGTTAGTGTCTGAGCACAGACCTTGTCCTCTGTGACACAAGTCTTCATACTGTGTTTATGCATTAGTCTGTTTTGACAATACTTTTTAGACCCACTGGCACGAAATAGTCTGCACCTACATCACTGTAGGGTAGTCGGTTGAGCAGTACTCTGTCCTGCGTCAAGTCAGACATCTTTTTCTCACCATTTGTTTGTGTATTTTGCTGCACATAACACAGTTTGAGAGCAGAGTCCATATTCCAGAATTTGGTTTTGTAAGTCAGTATACTTTTGTCTTAGTTGGGACAGCATGTCCTTTCTGCCACTGTGTCCTGGCTTCTCATGAATGTCCTGGTGGAATAAACTTGTGATATGCATGTCTTTAGAGAGAATAGCTGGGTGAATGGCCTCTGCAGGTATTGCTGATTTGCATAGCCTGCCTCCAACTCTGGACTCCTCTCATTAATCCAGGTGGCATTCTTCAGGAAATTCTTCAGGAAACTGTCTGCTGTTGGCCCTCGTGATGCACAGTCTGCAGGGTGGTGTTCACATAATTCCACTGTAAGGGGTGGATGTTCTCTCTGATGGTGGCGGCTCTATGATGAATGTTTTGAATGGCGGTTTTAGATGAAACATAGGTGCAATGAGCTCCATTTTTAGTATTGTTATCTGTTTCACAGGTGTGACTCTTGCTTTTCTCATGATGAAAGTGCAGGGAGATTGTCCTTTGTTTTACAAGGCTGCAACATGAGACTATTGTGTATCGCAGCTCACTTGCTTCAGAAAAGGGATGCAGTTTTGGTGAAACAAGTTGTCAAAGTCTGGTGGTTTGATGCAACTTTCACACTGAAACCTGATAGTAGGAGAATCATCCAACAATCTTTTCAACCTGTGTGCAAATTCTTCTGGTATATATCCATCTAATCCAAATGTATTTTTAAAAATCTGCTGCAGAAGTGTTTGAACTCTTAACAGAATTTCACACCATGTTAAGGTTTGTGTTTCACACTGACATTGAACATAAACAAGTCTGTGATAACTCCAAGAACCTGTTCTATTGGCAAACCATCATGATTTAAGTCCAAATTCTTAAGCTGTTTTTAGCTTAGTGGGGAGTTTAGTAGAACTGGATGTTTTTAGTGCATCACTGCATCTTGTCAAACACTGAATTTAAATTACACAGAGACAATTTTGTGTTTACAGTAAATCCAAGTATTAGCTGCACAAAGTCCACTCACATGCAGTCTTTAAACTTGTTGTCTCAAAGTTGAGTGGGTTTATTGGATGAAGAGTGGTTGTAACATTTATCACCTGTCCTTTTTGTATTCAAGTCTATGATGAGGTCTTTCACTCCTGACATTGTCAAAGCTGAGCGGGCAGGTATTGTGTCAGCCATCCTCTGATGTTCCTTTTGGACTAGGTGTGCTGCCAAGAAATGTACAGAGAGGCACACACTAGCTTTTGTCTCCTCTGTTGGTGTTGGCATGCTTCTCCATGATGCCTCCTGGATGTGGCAGCTTTTTTGAATTTCTTTTTCTGTCAGACACTGCTGTTGCCATCTACTGGTAAAAACACATGTGGTGTCAAATAGATGTCAGCTATCTTTAAGATTATATTGAATCCAAAACAAATAATTAAATTAATATTACCTGTAGTGAAGAATGTCCACAGTTCTACAACAGCACTACTACACTGTGTTCTTGTGAAATTAACACAGTTTCATCTTAAATTGAGAGAACTGAATAAACATACACTGCTATTATTACCATGTTATTGCAAGCATGTGTATTAGGTGTATGGTTATACCTAATGAATTAGCATGTCAAACATATTGTAGGATAAACTAAAAATAACAGCTAATAGTCTAGCTTACCTTTGTAGGTTGATTGATTGTAGGTAGCTTGTGGATTTGCACATCTTGTTACCTGCACATGTCTGTGGTCATCCAGTGATTTACAGTATGATATTAGTTTTAATAGGCTATCTGGCTGGAGTTCTCCTCATTATTTCTGAAAATCTCAGACAAAGTTATACTTGGTGTCGCTGCAAAAACTGTAAGGCAAGTTAGGAGGCAAAAGGCAACTTACAAGTGAATGATAACGGTGAATTTAATCAGCAAATAGAGAAACATGCAGAGCAGAACAGAGCTACACTCTAGAGTGGGTCAATCTGATTGACCAAGATGTGTAGGTTGTTCAGCCTTTTAAACATACAACTCAACAGCTGGGTTCACACAAAGAACAAAGGGATGAGTCAATGCAAATCAACCTTCATACAATGTGGTCAGGAGTCTTAATTAACAAGTTCATGTTACTTTGTCCTTTTGTCTTCATTGTCTTTTAAGACCTTGAGACTGATCATCTGTACTGGTTCCCATAGGTTACCTGCTGGGACGCAAATGTTCAGATGTAGGTAGTTTTATGGTTGATGTCTAAGTAACACACTTCTTTGTGGAGCCAAAAACAGGTTTTATGCTGGGTCTGCCAGAAGTGTGAAAACAGGGAAACAGTGTTACCTAGATTTTCTCTCCCACTCTGCAATCATCGTCCACAAGACAAGCATATATATATATATTTAACTATATCTAGATACGAAGCATTAAAGCTTAAAACTTTTAAAAACAACTAAATTGTCTCTCTGCAATGAAGTTGACTAAAAACCATATATAAACACAAGGAGCTACAATACTTTAAACGTGGAAGCATATTGGACTCTTTTCTGTTTCAGGTGCGTCATTTTGTCCATAATGGCAACATTCAATTTTATTTTATTTTTTACCTGTAGCAATAAGTCAACTCTTTACAGGACTACTGACCATCCAAGAGCCCTGCTTAAGGACAGGCAAACACCTATTCCAGACAGAGGTCTGGTGCAAGTTGCAATGATTCTGCTGTTTGCCAGAGATGTTGAACTAAATTCCAGACTGCTGAATTATACTTCCTGGCCTCTGGAGCCTTAGTTAATAATGGCCATTGTTAATGAGGCCAATTGGTCTCAGCACCCCATTACAAGTCCACAACAACATGCAAACAATTTTCTGGCCTGGCTCTACTTGCCTTCCCCTGGTATTTGGTAGGCCCTTGGGCTTGGGTGGTCTCCAGCTTCCAGTCGAGCAGCTCCCATTAGATTCCAGCTGATGACAGAAACATGTTGACAGCTTCGGTTTCAGCGGCTGGTGGTGGACTGTTGTTTCAGTGCCCAGCGGGGCATCCTGCTATGGAGGGGGCACCAGGGGAGGTGTTGCAGCCCTGGTCACTGGTGGAGCCGTGGTGACTGCTTCCACTCCAGCAGCTAGGTGGCCTGGTAGATGAATGGGTAGAGCAGCAGGATGAGATGCAGACGTCAGCAGGATCCAAGCCTAACCACCAGGTGTGTCCCTGAGCAAGACACTAGCTGGCTTCACGGGTGCTCCCCCACTAGCAGCTCACTTAATTTTTAAAACCAACATCCTCTGCAGACATTATCAAATTTCACTGTTAGTGTAGAAATCTCATTATCAAATGAAATGTCTTTTATTTTATTTGTATTGAAATCCTTCTGCCAAGATAGTTTTATGATCAGCTAAACATCATGATGAAGTCACTCAATATCAAGGTGTTAAAGCATCTTATGTGCACATTTTGTTCTTCATCTAGACCTCCTGCCTGGCAGCTCCAACCTCAGCATCCTTCTACCGATATATTCACAGTTTCTCCTCTGAACATGTCCAAACCACCTCAATCTGTCCTCTCTGACTTTATCTCCAACACATCTAACATGAGCTGTCCCTCTGATGTCCTCATTCCTGATCCTGTCCATCCTCGTCACTCCCAAAGAGAACCTCAACATCTTAAGCTCTGCTACCTCCAGCTCTGCCTCCTGTCTTTTCTTCAGTGCCACTGTCTCTAAGCTGAACAACATCTCTGGTCTCACCACCGTCTTGAACATCTTTCCTTTCATTCCCGCTGATACTGATGATAAAGTCCTGCACCTTCTTCAACTCTGCTCCCTGTAACCTCACTGTTCCACCTGGGTCCCTCTCATTGACACACATGTATTCTGTCTTACTGCAGCTAAGCTTCATTCCTCTGTTTTCCAGAGCAGACCTCCACCTCTCTAGATTTTCCTCCACCTGCTCCCTGCTCTCACTACAAATCACAATGTCATCTGCAAACATCATAGTCCATGGAGATTCCTGTCTAACCTCATCTGTCAGCCTGTCCATCACCAGAGCAAACAAGAAGGGGCTCAGAGCTGATCCTTGATGCAGACCCACCTCCACCTTGAACTCCTCTGTCACACCTACAGCACACCTCACCACTGTCTTACAGCTCTCATACATGTCCTGCACCACTCTAACATACTTCTCTGCCACTCCAGACGTCCTCATACAATACCACAGCTCCTCTCTCTGCACCCTGTCATACGCTTTTTCTAAATCTACAAAGACACAGTGCAACTCCCCATGACCTTCTATGTACTTCTTGGTCAAATACTCTTAAAAAATAACAAAACATGAAGTGTATTCACACTTTAGTACCAGAAATATTTAAATGTTTTGAGCACGTGCTTCTTCAGACTCCTGCTAACAAGTTTTTATTTGTGCTGTTTGTGTCTCAGTGAGTCTGCAGCATGTTAGTGTGTTTTAATATGAGTGTTTGTGTGTTATGAGTGGTGGTAACAGGGGCAGTTTTTAGATCATCAGCATCACCTCTGACACAAACCCGACTTCAGTCGTTCAGCTCCCATCACACCCTCTCTAGTTAGGAAATACATTTCCCATGATGCCTGAAGGCAGGAGGTGGGGTCTTCCTCCAGGATTAAGGTGGTGCAGCTGATGGTGGGTGGGGCCTGCAGAGGTGAACCGGGTCACCCGTATTGCAGTGGGCGACAGATATGCACCGACTTTATGGAGTGACCCAAGGGGGCTTACATCAGGCGTGTGATGAACAGCATGAGACACGCTCACTCACCGGAGTCCCTGGAAATGATAGGTCAAGACAGATACAGGAGGCGGTTCCACCTCTAGGACACCTCCCACCTTCTGGCTCAGCCAAACGAGCCAAGCAGGAGGTGTGCAGCAGCAATTTAGACTTCTCCCCGAAAGATTTAACCCTTTATCAAGTAAACAAACCATATATTGTAACTTCTTTGACTTTGATTTGCCTCCTAAATCTGAAATTTAAAAAGAAAAATATCAAAAAAGAATGAAGGTCCTTTTAAATCCACCAGTAACATACCAGGATTTAAAATTTTAATTACCAAGTATTTCAATGAGTGTCCTATAAAGGGACAAGGGACATGAGAGACAGAGAATAAGGAACAAGGAACCTTGACAAGGACGAGTGGACAGGAATTTTGATTGATAGTCTGTGAATAACACCCTAATTAGATTCTCTGAGTAGATTGACCCACCTGTTCCTACTGAGCTCTGATTGCAGGTTTATGTCTAACAAAGGGCTGTAATTGGTCGTATGGTGGCGTAAAGAAGATCATCTCAGGGGCGGCAGCCATTATCCACCTTCTCTGAATCCATCCTCCCCTCCTCGTCCTCAGTGGCGTCCCCCGTCAGCCCCACCCCTGACCCCTCTGAGTTTGTAGCTTGTTGCCAAGCACCCAGAGACACGTGTTGTGCTAAGAGGGGGTAGAAAGCTTAGAGGTCATGGGTTAGGGGTCCAGGAATCCTGGCTGGGTGCTGGACTGATGACCTTGCCCTTGCGGGTTTGGCCAATCATTGAGATTCCAGAACCCCCAACCAATCCCAGCCCCAGTCCCTGTCAGCTCCTCACCCTCATTGTGCGGTCCATGGGTGGGATGATAAGTCTAATTCATATTTTGACTACTGCAGTTTTACTGTTTCTACTGTAGTTTTACTTTGGTTTTACTGTCCACAGCTGGACAGATGTTATTAATGTCCCCCCCAGTCAAACATTTAACACATTATAAATCTGATTTAGATAATAAAGTTTGTCTGGTTGTTTTTTCTACTAACTCAGTTTTATAATGAATTACAGTGTTTCCAGTCTAATGTGGTCACAGCAGAGAGACGTTTCCAAACAGTGTTTAATTCATAGTGTTTGTATTTAACAACATGTGAAATTGTTCTTTTACAACTTTTTGTTTAACATCAGTAAATCGTGACACTAAACCAACTTGTTTGTTTCCATTAAGAGAGAAACGTATTATTAAACTTCTCCAGAAAATACATTACTATTATTTTAGGTGAATTTTGGATACATCTTTGTTGTGAATTGACATTATATGCATAGGTTTTAATTGAAATGTTATATTTAACATTTTGACTGCATTTGTGTTTTATTGTGCAGCACAGTGAGATTTTTCTTTCTTGTTTTTTAGTTCAGCATTTTTCTTTGAAGCTGAAGATATTGCTCATCTTCGTCCCTTTCATCTTGGATGATATTTTGCAGTAGCTCCTTTATAATTTAGAAGCATATCTTTCAATCTAAGGAGCCCTGCTACAGCCCATTTTAGCTGTGTCCATGATGAGTAGTACTCTGTCAACCTTTGCATTGCATCTGTGCTTTCTTCACTGAACATTCACTGTGACATTTATTTTCACCTCAGGATCAGCTGTTTCAGGTCTGGATTCTTTGGCCATTTCTTCACTACCTATGTGAGGACATCAGGTCCAGATACCCACAGTTTGTTTTGCAGAAAGGTGTTTACGTTCTGACCCCTTGATGCACAGTCTGCAGGATTAAGCTGAGAATTTACGTAGTGTCACTGTGAGACTGTTGAGGTCTGCTGAATCACTGACACACTATTAGCTGGAAATGTGTGAAACCTTGATGTGTCATTGCTGATGTATTTTAGCACTGCTGTACTATCAGTCCAATACACAGAGTCCTCCAGTGGTAGCTCCAACTCCTTCTTTAGCATTCTGTCCATACGTACTGCTAAGTTCCAAATGAGGGATAGTCATGGGCTTTAGGGGGCAACTCTTGCCTTTCCCAACACATAGGCACTGTGAACTTGATTACTTCTGTTTTGCTGACTAAGTATGTTGCTGTGTGTACACTCTCCTCACTAACGTCTACAAAATGATGCAGTTGAGCAGATACTGTCTGTCTGAAAGTTTTTTGGTTTGAAACATCTCCCAATTCTAAAATCACTTAACTACTCTAGACTTTGTACCCAATGGACCCACCTTTGGGCAAGATGTTCAGGCACAGCCTCATCCCATCCCAAACTCGTCCTGCAAAGCTCCTGCATAATTTTCCTGGCAAATAAATTCACAGGTACAATATATCATTCACTGATATAATCCCTGTTCTGGTGGGGGGCTTACTTTGGATAATAACTCTGAACATGAACTGATCTGATTGAATGCACAATTGCACACCCAATACCCTTTCCATCTGAAGTGCATTTTGATCCACATCTAGGTCCTTTATTTTTATCACCTTCTCCTCTTCTGGAATGGCTGCTAACACCATTCGATTGTTGCAGATCCATTTATTTAACCTCGAGTAAGATTTGGTCCTTGAAGGAGCTTCTCAATTAATGATGTTCCCTGATAAGAAGCACTGCAGTCCTTATCTGGAACCTTCACTGCATATCCCTTGGTGATCGTATCATTCATGAAGGCAATATAATCCATTCTAGATAAGGGATTTCTACGAGACTTCCTCTTCAAAGTTGCAGCACATTGTTCTGCCATGGCACAATTGTTTGGCATTTTATTATCCAAATCCTTTCATGGAAAATTAATGCAGTAGTGTCTGTTTACCAATCCAACAGATTGTGACACATTTTCTAAAAACAGAGAATCTGCCTTAGACATCTCCTGCTCCTCCTCTTGACCAGGATGGTCATACTTAAACTGCTGACTCCACAGGTCTTCCAGCTTGGCAACAGATATACGATTTGACGCAAGCTGAGTTACTCCATCTTTGGTTCTGTTGTAACCACCTTCTTTCAGTGGCCCATTGACTGTCCATCCCAGCATAGTTCTGACTGCATAAGGCCCATTGTTCATGCTATCATGGGATGACTTCTTCTGGTTCCATTGCCTTGGCAACATTAGTTCCAATTAACAGTCCTATTTCTGCCCTGATTAGAGGTATTTGCACTCCTTTAAGATGCAGCCACTTATTTACATCTTCTTGTCGTGGGATGTTGGCTTTGCTCACTGGTTGGCTCTTACACAGTATAATAATTAAAAACTTTTTTAGGGGGCTGTAGCTGAGTTTGGTAGAGCAGTCGTCCACAAACCACAGGGTCAGTGGTTTGATTCCTGATCCTCTACATTCTCTTGGCTACATGTAGAAGTGTCCCTGGCAAGAAACTGAACCCTACAGTTGTTCCTACTGTCTGCTATCACTTGTAAACTTTGGATAATAGCATCTGCTAAATAACTAATTGAAACATGCCCAGATTGTTATGTCCTTATTTCCCATACTCTGCATCTTATTATCAGGTACCTACAAGTACATATTTGTGGCCTGTAAACAATGTCAAGATTTATTATAGAAGATACAGGGCTCTTTGAAACCATGGCCACTGATTTAACCCTGACAACACATAATGTTAACAGAATAATAACAGAGCACAGAGTCTAGTTCAGTTCTGAGTTCTTCTCTGATTTTTAAATACCCACTCAAATTATCATGTTGATGTAGCTGTGTAGTGTTAGGTTGAAAGCCCTCAGCTCCTAACCTGCATTTACTCCTCCTCCTTCTCCTTCTTTGGGAACATGTTAAGGTTTGAGCCATTTGTCACTCAGCAATATTTCTTTGATAAAACATAGACTGTTAAGGGGCCAGGTGACCTTTATACTAATCCATAAATAATTAATTCCTTTCTGTACACACAAATAAGCTAAATAAAATTGAAGTTCATCATTTTAAATATTACTGTACATAAATAGAAGATTGAGTTTTATTAATATTTATTTGATAGATGAACTTGTTGTGAGTTTCAATAAGACTTCAAACTGGAGCTGCTTGATAATAAATTCCCAGGCTGTTTTTTGTTGCTCCTGTACAATGAAATAGTTCAACAGATTACGCTTAAACTGCCTTCTAAAGATCTCTGCACAGCCCTGCACCCTGAAAAGACAGTAAAGATGTGGCTCAAGGTGTTAACTCTCTGCCATCTCTATGAAACTGCTGTGGCGTTAGCTCCCCTTCATGTACACAGACATAATAAATAAATCAGAGGATACATTGTCAGCATCTAATGTTCAGGTTTAGTTTTCTCAGACTTAGTTTAAAATCAGCTCCACAGTTTGTAAGAATCTGGTTTTACATGATTACTGAGCAGGAAAATAACTAAATACATTTACTCAGGTGTTTGATGCTTCTTTTGCTGTGTTCTGCTTTTCTTTTACTGCTGGTTACAGTTAACTTTACCTACAGAAATGCATTAACAGTTACAGGTTATTTTTACCACTAATTATAAAACTATAATACTCTTTAGTTTGTTTACAATGATTTACTTTTTATACCTTTTCAAGCTGATGACACATGTTTGCCAAACAATATTTTAAAATTTAATAAAGGAAATGTTCCACTACAGTAGAATCTGAGATATTTAAGTAGCTTCCATCACTTCTTTATTTTCCATAATGACAAAGATTTACAGAGTTGTTAAAAACATATAAAAGTATCTAAAATCTTCATTAACACCACAGATGTGTTGTGATGGTTTATTGATAAATTTAAAACTCCAGCAGAAACAAATTAACAATTAAACTGAAACAAGCTTAAAACCAGTGATCAATTATGATAAAGCAAAGTTAATGAGTCAGAGGAAGTAAATGATTGATTTCACACAGTAAACAAACAGAGTCCAGGACTGTCAGAGGAAACACTACAGTTTCTGACAGAACATGAACATGTCAGATAGAAAAATGTTATAACTATAAACTGAACTGTGATGGTTCAGGTTTAGACCAGCTGAGTATCAGAGTAGAGACCATCAGAGAATCAGGTATTCAGCTGGTCCAGCAGGTGGCAGCACTAACAGTCTCCAAACCACTACAGGAACAGGATTTATGAGCCAGCTCAGGATCAGTTGGTAGGAACCAGAATACGTCCTAGATTTAAGAAAAAAAAGAAGAGGATCAACACAGACACATCTTTAAAACTGGACTAAACTGGTCTGAGATAAGACCAGGGTTCAGGATCCTGTCTGTCTTTAGAACAATAGATGAAGACATGGTCAACAACAAGCACTTGTAACAAATCAATGGAACTGGAATAAAATGATAGGAGTCAATGTCCATGTCCATAAACATTAGTTTAAACAATGGAAAGAAAGTTCCTGGTCTGGTCTAAACTGGACTAAAACTCTAAATCTTCTAAATCTGACTATACTGGTCTGAAAGCAGCTTTAGTCGTCTTGTTTTTCTATAGATTGGAGACTAACTACTGAAAACTGGCTTCTGACTTCTCTCAGCTGGTTCTGAATCAGGTTCTGAGCCAGATGTGTGGCGTCTGACCTTTGGCCTTCCTCTTGTAGTAGATGAATCCAGCCAGAGATAAGATCAGACCCAGGATCAGTCCTGAGGCTCCGATGGCGATCTGGTTTCTCTCTGACTCAGGCAGGGACGGATCTGAGGACAGACAAGTAAGCAGACACACAGGTGTAGAAACAGACAGGTGAGAGACATACAGGTGTGTTGACAGACAGATATTTACCCCAGTCAGTAACCAGAGGTTGTTTCAGGCTGGCGTGTTCCACCACACAGGAGATCTTCTCTCCAGACCTGTTTCAGCACAAACCAACACATCACTGCTTCTGGTACTGGTCTAATTGGACAAAACGGGATCTAACTGGATGTAACTGTACACATGAAATCTTTTCAAAACCTGGACCTGGACCTGGACCCACCTGGGTGTGAACTCCAGGTGAGAGTGGACCTGGTAATACCAATCACCATCTGCCAGCTGATCAGTGGAAGTGACACCAGAGGAGACTTCCTGTCCGTCTCTGGTCCACTTTACTCTGATTTCTCTGGGGTAAAAGTCATAGACACTGCAGACCAACATGGCAGGATGTTTACCAGCAGAGGGGGTGATAGAGTGAAGTTTGACAGTGGGCTGAACTGAAACAGACATCAGTAAGATTTAATTTAATCATAGTTTGTCAGTGTTTAAATCCAGTTAATGAACTCAAACATTCTTCAGCCAAAACTCTAAAATCAATCAGTCTGTGAACTGGACTTTTATTATCTTTCCTAATGTCATTGACTTTAAATAGAATAAAGCTTCAGTAAATATGTTTTATTTCTCTAGATTTCAGAATGTGAGGTTTGATTGTAATATTTCACTCAGTCTGTCCTGAGAGAAGCCGTAACATCAGACTCTGTAGTGAATGTTTGACCAGCAGGTGGAGACAGAGATCAACGTGTGTAACAGGCAGTAATGACACTGTTAATTTTGTTGTTTTAATGCAAATTATATGAGAAAAAAGTCAAATGTTTGATTTCTACTGCACAAATATAATTTGTAGTTAGGACAATAATTTTTAAACAGTAAACGTTAACATTGGTTTGAACAGTTGAATCAGTTGATGAATGTGAGGTTGAACATGAAGATGTGATGTTACACAAACACACACTCACCTGATTTAGACAGAACAGCTTGGTATTCATTACCAATGTTATGTTGGCAGTACGTCTCCCTCCGAGCTCTCGCCTGAGCCACTTCTGGACCTTTGTTAAAGCGTTCTGCGTTCTTCACACCCAGCTCAGTGAATCCGACAAACTCCCCCACTCTGCTGTCAAACCTGAGTAACTCAAACTTGTTGTAATAATATGACGTGATGTACTGGATGTCATTCAGCTCAGTGGAGTTAAACTGACAGCGGGCCACCACATAATGCAAAAATCCATCTGAGGAATAAAAAACAGAATCAATAATCAGTGTATTGATTCTTCTTTTGTGTAGACGGCGTTGAAGCATAAACAGTGTGCATTGATCAGTGATCGGTGTATTGATCCTACCTGCTGTGTAGACACTGATGAAGAGGAGGAAGACGCTGAGAAAAGATGAAGCCATGTTCCTCTGTTCACTTTACCGACACTGACACAGTCTGACTGAGAGCTGCTCTAAAAACCAGAGGACGTGGTCACATGATGCAGAGTCACCTGTTACCAGGCAGAATAGTCACACTAAAGTCAGAGGAGACACAATGATAATGTGTCTAAAGAAATAAAGAATTATTAGAAGACTGTAAACAATTTCCATGTGACACCTTTGATGCTGAGGATCTAATGATAGACGGTTGATCTGAATTTTGATTTAACCTCATGAACTAGCTCAGTTGCTGTGTGAACTCTCTACACTGCAACCAGACACTGAGATCAGAATAAACGTATTCATTTTGAAAAAACATCTGTACCAAACATGTTCGGTAAACTTTAGTTTACAATTCAGCGGAACATCAATATCATCAGACATAGTTAAATAACAGCTGTGAACAATAAATAAAGCTCTAAATACCGAAGCATTTGATTAAAAAATATGAGGTTGATCAGTTAAAAGCATTTATAAGATATTATTGGAACAGTCCTCTTTAATTTGTTGATGTCATTGAACTACACACAGACTCTGTACAGTGGTGTTACACAGTGGAACATCTTCCCTGTAACATTACTCCCTCTGTCTATTTTTTTTTTTTTTTTTTTTTTGTCCTTTCGGCTTATCCTATGAGTTCAGGTCGCCATCAATCTGTATGTAGCAGTATTTCAGAAATCACCTGTGAAACTGAACTAAAATATTTATGTTTAACAGCTATCCACCAGGAGCCTGTACAACAAATCCAAACGAGCAAATTAAACATGGCAGCTACTTGTTTGGGGAAACTTATATAATGCTGTCAAAGACAGATTTGTGTGGAAAGACCCGCTGGGTGCAGCAGAGTCTTTACTCTGACCAGATGTGGACTGAAATGCACAGTTTTGTAGATTTTGTCAGCACTGTGGAGAGGATTTATTTTGAATTCAAAGTCTCTTGAGCAGACTTTGACTAAAGTTTGTCTGTTGTAGGTGCATCCTACCACTTTACTGTGTAGTGGTTAGTAATAGATTACATATATTATTATTACTATTATTCCAGTTGTTGTCCTTTCAGCTTATTCTGTGAGTTCAGTGTCGCCACAGCGGATCATTGTCCGCATGTTGATTTGGCACAGTTTTTACGCTGGATGCCCTTCCTGATGCAACCCTCCCCAATTTCTACCAGGCTTGGACCGGCACTGCACAGCTGGGGAGGGGAATGGGCTGTTGGGGGTTCAGTGTCTTGCCCAGGGACACTTTGACATATAGCCAGGATCACCCTGTGGTCCGTGTACGACTGCCTTTTTACCAACTGAGCTACAGCCGACTCCATTCTACTATTATTCCAGTATTACACAATATTACACAATATTATTGAGATATTGTGTTTTGCACATTGCTACTATATTATACCACTATTATTATATTATACCACTATTATTATATTATACCACATATAATACCACTGAAACACACACTTCCATCATCTGCTCCAGACTCTCTACCTTGATCCTCCTGCTTGTCCCTCTTGCTGCACTCTTGTTCATATTCACATGTCTCAGTATTTTACAAAAGTTTGACAATCAGATCAGGTATGTAATTTGTCTGGGATTTCTATCTGAAACCTTCAATCTTCATAACTATCTGTTATCTTTTCCCTCCTCTGAACATGGCAGGTGAGACACTAGATAAATTCCTTCTCTAGCCTATGAACTTCAACTCTCGCACAAAGTAAGATCTAATAAATGTGTTAATGAACAAATCCAACAGATTTAATTTCTTCAGCAAACTTGCAAATCTAAATGTATATCAAAATGTGCTTGTAGAAATGTGGGAAAATACGTTTCTGCTGTAAAGCTTCTCTACTGTAAGTGTGTAGGACTGCTCAGCATTGCTCATGGGAGGAGAGTAGGTGGAGCTCACATCTAAACTCACAACTCGCTCCTAGTTTGGCTCTGTACAGTGCAAGTGCAGGTTCTCCTCAGCTGCTACACCCTATATTCAGTCTGAACTACTTTATCTCAATTTCTACCTCCTTTTTAAACATTAGAAGAACATGCAAATTAAACAACAGTAAACGAGAAAAAAAACACACTGCTTCCAGTCAGTGGATAGTTACCCCAGTTTCAATAACCAATATTTAGTATAACACAGTTTGTTCTCCACCAGACTATGAGAATCACAGAAACACAACACTGTTCTGATACACACTTCTTTTCTTCACATTTGGACTAGTCCACACTAAGACAGAAAGATGAGCACAGAGTACATTTATCAGGAAACACTTAAACACATGAACCCTCAAGCATTTGACAGAAATAAACAGCTTTTGCTCTCACACACACATATATTTAAGCACACTTTAAACACACAATTGTGGACCTCTCATACACTTTTCATTAACTTTTCATAACACGTAAACACTTTTACATGGACACACATCACTCCAGAACACAGATACTTGCTTCCACACACACAGACACACACACTCTGCCTGAGGGAGAAAAGAAAAAGCAGCGCAGAACCTCAGAGTGCATTTCTGACACACTGAACATGAGAATATCAAGCATATGAGCCTGTTAGAGAGATTATTAGCTCTTCAGTCTCTATATTATTTACACACTTACAAAGCGCTGCTTACAGAAACAAATTCTCAACATTCACTTAAACATTTTAGAATAGCCGAACTCGTTGAGGTTTAGGCAGACCAAAACACACTGGAGGACCCACACAAGCCAAGACAATTGTGCTTACAGACTTAACATAAATTTAGTCAAATGTAGACCAGTTTTTTGCCTAAAGATTAGCTGTGCTTGAATGCGGTCTACCGTCTCATAAGTTTAGAATCCAATAGGCTGCATCAATATTACACAGTTATATAAACACAAGACAGTCACATGCAGTTAGTAAGTTCACGGCCAGATCACACATCCTATCTTAATAAAAACTCAACCCATTGGTTGGCTGGTAAAATAGGCAAATAGGTTCTTGAATGACAGCAAATCAGGTTTTGATCATCTTACCTGTGTTCACCTCCAAGCCCAGAGGGCATCTCAACTTTTGCAAAGGGCAAACTTTCACCTTGTGGCCACTCGTTGAAATCCATCTGAAGCAGGGAGGCAAAAAGCAGCAAGAGTCCTCTAATTTGGCTCTAATTTGTGGTGGATAAACTTAGACCATAACAAGTCCATATATTAAGAAAATACATTTATTGTACAATGGTTCAGAGAGGTTCCAATTTGAATCAGACAGGATGAAAAACTTATTCAGTTCAGATCATTGATAGGATCTGAATCCTGGGACAAATGCCAGGTCATCCTGACCCACTCTGTTATTACTGACACACACACATCTCCCCTGCATTGAAGAAACACCATATTTAGTAATACAATATAGTAGCAATGTGCAAAACAACATACCTCATTAATATTGTGTAATACTGGAATAATACTAGAATATATGTAATCTATTACTAACCAATACAGCTGTCAGTGGTCTAACAGCATTTACTGCTAACAGTAAAACTCTGCAGTAAATGCTGTACACCACAATGTATCCATTGTTACATATGTATTAAGGTTGAGCCTTGTGATGGATAACTCACTTAACTACCCACTTCTCTGCCAGATGTGTCAATGATCACAACTTAAATGTTTTCTGTAACACTACAATAAATGGTTTCCCCACTTATTCATGGTGAATGAAATGTGTAGTATATCAATGTCACATGAACTCCCTGAATTTTATTGTAAATAAAAGAGCAAATGAACTTTGCTCATTCCATGGTTGTGTCTCTATGATGCATCATACCAGTTAATAAGCAAATAAAACTTCATGTGGACTAATGGAGCCACTCTTAATTAAGGTTCTGTGATTAAATAGTGAATGCCAGATTTTTGTATTAGATTCACCTTGTGATCCTAGTCTGTTAGAGGGAGGCTTCAAGCAATGAATAGTTTAGTCAACTGAGCTACTGTATTTTTTTATATGTATATGGACATTGTTAAAATGGCACTTTACTATGTTCATATTAGGTTCATACTGTAGCACTACATTTGCATAAAAGGATATTAAATTAAAGCATTTCATAATTTTATACTTACCTCTCATCAACATTTATTCAGCTAAACTGTACAACACAATCATCAAAACACTAGGTAATGTTTTCTGCAATGTTCATTTTAGTTCTGAATAATCAGATGAGAGCACTGGGGTTGTTCTGGAGGGTAGTGGTGGAACATCATCTCAAAATGACATAATGATTTGCACCATTGTGCAGATTTACCATAGAGAGAAAGAAAACATGTGAACAGATGAAAACAAAAGTAAATCTACATAAATTAAAAACATTTTTTTTTTAATAGAATCAAAATAAACAGAGCATTGCTGTAATAAAAAAATATTTTTAAAATTTATCTTAAAAATTTTATTAAAATTATTTTCTGGTGGCAGAAGTAGGTGTATGTTTCTCTGGTGGTCCACTCCTCCTGGTTCATGACCTTGGACCCCTTGCCTCAGCATCTGTGACTAGTTTGGTTTAGTCTTCATTGACAGTGACTGTTTTCAGTGTTTTTACAATTTCTTGGAGAGTCTGCTGAGTCCTTAGAACCTGATGACTGGGTAGAAGTGTAAAAGCCTTGACACCTTACAACTCACACAGACATACTTTGAGTGGTTCCCAGTGAGTTAGCAGAGTCTGATCTGATGTCACGTCAGGGTCATGTTCTTGTGTCTGATCCTCGTACACACTGCACCAGCATGTCAGTTGCTGTAAGAGAGAGAACGATTTATTTCAGCTAAAATGCCAATGGTTACTGTCAAAATCGATGCAGTAATGCACATGTAAAAAGGAATCTGAATTGCAACAACCAAAATGGAATCAGGTAAAGCTTTTATATGTTTTATAAACATTTAAGCAGTTTGATCTTTTCAGGTTGCTTTCACCACATCTGAGCACCTTGAAAGCAGGTGGGTTGTGTCAGAGGTTTTTCTTTAGCTTTTCCACTGAGTCATATAAAATTTTAATGATAACATAATTATACAGGAAGTACAAGGCTGTGGTTGCTTGGGAAGTAGCTCAACAAGCTGGCTAAAATTCTGACTCCCACTAAAAGCTTTTCAGATGTGATGATTTTATGGTTCCCTTTATTACACCATTGTAGACTGACTATTGGGTGACTGTGGTGCAGGAAGTTAGAGTTTTTATTTTAATGTTTAATTTTTAATAATTTTTAATCAGCCCAAAAAGACCCATGTCACACCACTTTTTAGATCTCTACACTGGCTTCCTGTAGCTGCTCGCATCAGGTTCAAAGCTCTGTCTCTTGCTCACAGGGTTGTTAACTCGACAGCTCCCGCTTACCTCAACTCACTCATTCAAGTCTACAATCCTTCCCGCCCGCTGCGGTCTGCCAACGAACGACGTCTGGTGGTCCCAGCACCGCATAGAAGACACCAAGCAAAACTGTTCAGTGCAATGATCCCACGATGGTGGAACGAGCTACCAAACTCTGCACGCTCAGCTGATTCTCTCCCAATATACAAAAAACTGCTGAAAACTGAACTCTTCCGCATCTTCCTATGCACTTAAATCTTAAAAAAAAAAAAAAAACAACTTTCTGCTCTCTTGCACTTGTATCTTGTGAACTGTGAACACTTTTCTAATAGGACTTTGCTTTGATGTTTTCTCCTTGACTTAGATTTTTGCTGCCTTGTACCTCACTTGTAAGTCGTTTTGGATAAAAGCGTCTGCTAAATGACTAAATGTAAATGTAAATGTAAATGTAAATGTAGAGTGGCCGTCCACCAATCAGTTGTTGGTTCGATCCCCGGCTCCTCTGGTCATCTTGAAGTGTGACCCGAGTAGTTTGTTCTAATGTCTTTGTTTTTCCTTTACTTAATATGTGATCTGAATAGGTTACTTAGAATACGTGACAAATTAACAGAAGTGTACTGTTCTATGGAGTTTCTTGTGTTTTAGGCCCAACAGGCCTCCAAGTCTGGTGACTAAAAACTATTAACACTAAGAGTAAATCTAAAGTAAATGATCAAGTACTGTTTAAAGTGTTGAACCCTAATTGCTATTGTAAAATACAATTCCTAATTGTTTGCAGGCTTTTGTAAAATTAGTTTAATTCCATTTGTCTGATTTATTTTATTGTTTTTATTGTTATTGTTCACTACATTTGAACATAATAAATTATTACTAGAACTTTTAGGGGCCCATGTTTGATATTTTAGAGGCTTTAATAATGTAATGAGCGACTGTGGTGCAGGAAAGTAGAGCAGTCCCACAGTTGGTTTGATCCCCAGCTCCTCTGGTCACGTCAATGTATCCTTGATCAAGACACTGAACCCCAACTTCGTTGCTCCAGGTGAGTTTTGGCCAGCTGTGTTGGCCCCCCATTGGTGTGTGTGTGTGTGATTGTGAGTATGAATGATGAATAGGAAGCAGTGTAAAGCGCTTTGAGTATCAACAGGTAAAAAAAACGCTATATAAGTGCAGACCATTTATAATTTAATGAGCCTCCATGTAAACAGGCAGATACAGAACAGCTGAGATTTATCATCACTCAATGTGTAAGCCAAAGTTTTACACACAAATATCCATCAGTAATCAATGACAGGACAAATGTCCCCCCAACCAGACATGATCACTTTATTAATATAAACTGACAGAAGACATAAAACATAATTCTTGTTCATCAGAGTGTGGAAATGGTATAAAGAAATCAATGTATATAAGCTACAGCAGTGATGTGTTAGCACTTAGTCACTCGAACACAACATTTTCATGAAGCAACAATGAAACAGAAAAAATCTTCAGGTGAATAAAACGAGCAGCTCCTCACAGACCACATCATCAGTCCAGCCAATCAGCTGCACTCGTTTCCTTTGATGAGGAAGAAGGTTCCAGCTGCCACACCGAGCAGACCCATAGTCAGACCCAGTCCACAGAAAACTGCAGGTCCAACACTGGGCTGCTGCACCTTCACATCTGGAGACAGAAAACACACAGTAACATTCAGTTAAACTGAAAACACATGGACCATTATAAACTCTGATGTGGTCATTTTGTCTGCGGCCTTATTCACAGGACCAAAGCACTAAGTCAACACATTTCAGTATTTGGATAGTTATGGGATTTTTTAAAATAAGAATCTGTATGTGAGGTTGAAAGTGGAAGAAAGTAATATTAACATAGTACAGGATAAATAAAACACAAAGTTACAAGAAAAAGGGGTGAAATATATTAATAATAATATTAGAGAAGAGAAGTGGTTGTTAAACAACGTTAATAGGAAGGGGAGGAGACTGCGCACAGTTTCTGGGGAGTCGGAAAACAAACATATGTGCGGTAAAGGTGATCTGGCTGCAGCAGAGTGCAGATGCCGCAAGACTAGAGTTGTAGGTTAAAGATTGTCTGAAAACTTAGAAAAGTCTGTTTTTAACCTAACCGGAATAAAAAGGGGACACTTCATCAGTGTGGGTAAATACAGGGATGTCACTTGTATATTCATTTGGTTAACTAACTATTTTTGTCATAACTTGTTTTTGGATTGTTTTATCAGTATTTGTATGACAGATAGTGTAAAAACAGAGAGTATTCAGCATGGTGCTAATTAGCCATGTGCATGTGGAGTGATTTGTACGGAGAGTACATGATGCTGTATTTCTTTTAAACTTATGTTAAACCTGTAACTTTAGTGTCAGATTAAAGGGGTCGTATTGTTAGTGGCTATAATATGATGTTAAATTATAATTTTCTTTTCACTTTCTCCTTGTGAAGTTATCAACCTATTTTGATACCTTTCTGAGCCAGTTTTGTTACTGAAGAGTTCTTCCTGCATCTCCCGTGATCGGCTTATGCCTTTTTAGGTTTGTGCAGTTGTTGAAGCAGAAACCCCAGAAAACTTGACAGTGTATAATATAAATAATTTTATACAGGTTTATTATTCTAAATGTTTTTGTTAAGGTCATTTCTGCCACTGCTGATATCTTGATCTCTTTGCTCTCTTTGGAACAGTCTTTAGAAATACACTTCCCCCTGACGGTATGAAGACATAATACCAGTTTTAAGGGTTTTATCCAACAAATCATTTTGTATCAATTACTGTATTTAACGGTCTACTTCTCACTGAAACATGGTGTGGAATGGATGCACCTGTTATTTAGTCTAAAACTTATCTGTAAAGTACTTTGAATTGCATGTACTTGTACAAAATGTACGGTACAAATAAAGTTTGACTGACTGAAAGTCAGTTATCTAAGCATTTAGATGTAGTTTGATCGTTTTTCTTTAAATAAAGTTCTCTCACCCCAGAATCTGGTCAGTGGTTCGTTCAGAGCTGGATGTTCCACTGTACAGCTGTAGATGTCTCCCTGCTGTGGGGTGAACTGCAGCCTGGCGATCTGAACGAAGGAACCATCTTTGATAGGATAAGGAACATTGATACTGGTTTCTTCAGTCACCTTCTCTTCATTCTTGGTCCAGTGGACTTTGACAGGAGCAGGATAGAAACCAGTCACATGACAGATGAGGGTGTTCTTCTCTCCGATCTCCACATCATCTTTGGTGTAAACAACAGGGGAGGAGGGAGGAACTGCACAGAAACACAACTTATATCCTTATACTGCAAGAAAACATGTTTATCTTCAACCATGTGTGTAAATGTACTCAGTATTTTTACTGTGGTATTCAATGAATCTTAATGGGTTTTGTTTTCAGTGGCAGATTTAGTGATTTGGGGGTCCCAGTCAAAACCAAATATGGCTCCACCAACCTTCACTGTCATGGACATTTTTGTCTGTATTAATGAGGTTGTTTATGAGGTTTTTTTTTGTTATTTTAAGTTTATATATATTTGCATCGGGGTCCAAAAGTCTGAGACCATTAGGGAAAATACTTAATCTTCTGCTAATTTTGAATGTACTGGCTGCACAGAGGAGCAGTTTCAGCACAGGCTGATCACAGTCAAGTTCTCCACAGAGCAACACAGGAGATCCTTTCTCCCAGTGGACATTAAACTAATCGACTTAATGGAATAAATAGAATTGTTCATTTCATTTATAATTTTAATTTCATGTATTTTTTTAAAAGTTGTTTCAATCTTGAATCTTGAAAACAATGTGTGTGATCCCTCAGACAATATTACATGGAAAAACCATTATGCTACTATCATGAATACAAACACATGGGCTTAGGAGTTCTTTGGAAAACCACTGTCACTTAACACAGTCCACTGCTGCATCTAGAAATACAACATAAAACTTTGTAACAAAGGAGGAAGTCACAAATCAGTTCTGTGCAAAAACACTGCTGACTTCTCTTTGCCAGAGCTCATGTCAGATTAACTGAAAAACAGATGTTGATTGTCTGTGTCAAGAAAGAAAAAGAAACCCATTCATGTGATTTAGATAGAAACATTCAAACAATTAAATCTTTGATAAATGTTGTGGTGTAATAATACAGTATTTGCCTCCTATTTTTAACAGAGTATAAGAAATACTCATGTATGATGTAAGATGAGTTCCTGTTGCTCAGATTAGGAAAAAGTCACTGTGCCTTCATGTGATCAGACTCAACCCTGTAGATGCTCATACACATCTCTGCTCATTCTGGTTAATGTTTCTGGGTTTTGTTCAGCATATTGTACAGAATCACACACACACACACACACACCATTATGTTCAACATAAACACAGTTTGAAAACTCAATGTTCCAGCTGTTTATTATAACCAATAAGGGAAAAAAGAATCACGTCCTCTCTGCTGTGACCTGAACAGGTAACCACTGTTCACATGTGAGGATCAGGTATTTTATCGTGAACTGTTTCACAGTTTACAGAGCCTAGTCAGTGTTCTGTAGTACTGTCTACTGCATCTACACTAAATGTTCCATGTATAAACTCTGCAGTGTCGTGTGTCTAACAGTTGATGAGGTCTTAAATAAAAATTATGTGCTATCAGCTGGACAGTTTAGTCTGACTGATCAAACATTTCTCATTATTACAGTCAGCTACTGTCAATTATTACGTTTTCATTTCATAGTTAAAATGTGTTAATTAAACAGTTTTGTGACTTGTCTTACCGAGCTCCCGCGGAGTGTCCTTATAGAACTTTACAAGAGTATCCAGGTTTGATCTGCAGATCTGTAGATTAGCCACAGCTCCTTCATAAGTTCCCTCCTGGTAACCAAAATTATCTACAAAACTGGGCAGAGGCTCGACTCCTTTCTTGTTGACGAAGTCTGCGTACCACATCTCTTCACCGTCCAGTGCGTACATGTCCTCTCCATCAGTCTTTGAACAGCCGACGATAGTAAAGTCCTCATGTTGAACTGAAGACAAACCAAAACAAACCTGATCATTCACCTGCTGAAACAGTTTAACTGCCACACGTTCATCGATCCGGACTGAAACTAAACACTTTTATCAGAGTTTAAAGTGAGACACACTTACCCTCAACAGAGACACAGAGAACACTGGAGAGGATGAGGAGCAGCTTCATCGTCTTCATCGGCAGCAGAACTTCACTGAGACTCTAAATCTGTGAGGAACAAACTGACAGCAAGTTCAGCAGCAGCCGAGACCAAAATCTGAGAACAGTCAATCACAGAGCAGAGACCACGTGACGTCACTGGTAACCGGGTAGATACAGCAGCAGCTGCTCACACCTGAAGAGAAACTTTATCACTCAGACAGGTGGAGATCAACAATCAGTCCTTCATTCAGAGATTTCATAAAATTTGACAGCATCCTCTCAGAAAGTGAGCAGGAAATAAAATATGAGTTTTTGCTTTATAATAGAAACAAAGTGGTTATATTGATAAAAGTCAGACGTTGTGTTATACACCTGATTACATGAGAACAGTTCCTAAATTAATGCTCCTAACTCCAGACAGGGAAAGTATATTAGACATAAACTGTCAGAACTCTAGGAGAACATGAAGCTGTCCTAACTGCACTGCACTTTTTGTTAGTTTGTTTTGTCTGTGGCTGCTCTGTTACTACCACTGCACCACCAACAAAATGTCAACAGACTCAACTTATTCACGGAGAAGCTGATGGCTAATGATGTGCTCCAGAGGACAAAACCCTGGGCCTGATCCTGCAGTTAACTGAGCAGCTACGACCTGCTGGTAATGTGGATGCTCCTTACACTTTCCAAGGGAAGAAGTCACCGTAGTCATCAGTCAACAGTACTGGTTGCTAGGTGACAGACAAATGATGAAAACCAATGTTGGATTGAGTATATTTAGTATTTCCTAACCGGAGGTAAAATCTGATTATTAAAAGTACTTAGGATTTGCTTCTGTGATAGCAAATTGTGAAAATCCTATCTTACACTGTTCCCATTATAACATAGGATAAGAAGTGTCTGTACCACCCAGCACAATCCAGGATCAACTCCTAGTTCAGTCTCACTCATAGATTGACAGTTCAATATCCTACATTCCTTACAGTGAGTGAACGAAAATGCAGTCCCAGCTGAAGGTCTACTGTTAGCGTGCCAGCCAGACCCAGCGCTCTAACTCAGAATTACAAATTAGTATTTCATCACAAAATCAGATGATACAAAAAATACAGGAATAGCAACAGAAAAGGGATCCTTCTGCCAGGAAGTAGATGTCACGTATACAAAACAGATCATCATAGTAGATTTACATTACAGACAGAAAATATATGAAGAATATGATCAGGGAGGATGTTGAGCAATGTCGATGTGAAGCCAGCAGAAGTAGGTTTAACAACTGATCTTAACTTTGAACACTGAGTTAATTAAACCTGTGATGGAAACTCTGAGTTTGTTCACTCTGAGTAAAGAGCGTGTGTAATGACTATGAAAAAGACATCATCCGTCGAGCTCAGAAACTACAAATCATCTTGGCAACATGTAAATAAGGAGCAGAGCTGATGTTTTAATCCAGTGCAGATATAAAAGGTTAATTTGTGATATTAATGCAGATTTATCTTTAAAAACACAGAAGGAGCTGTGCAACTAGTTGAAGAAAGGACCCAATAAATGATCACACATTTACTGTCCAGAAGTGTTTATTGTCATATGCACAGACAGAAAGCATGTTTCCCTGCACAATGAAATTCATACTTTGCCATACTTTTCTAAAGACAGGTGTAATGCTGAGTCTTTGTTGCAGAGGAGTGTTGATTTCAGATAAGATGCTCTGCAGGTGACAGCATCACAGCCAGGAAACACCAAAACACATGGATTAGCAGGGAGCAACACAGGAGACAAGTGGAGAGAGAAAAAGTCCTGACCATGCTTATCAATCTGTGTACCTGCCATTCAGTCCATATACGTTTCAGAAATTGGAAAATTATTATTATAATTGTATTTAACTTTGATTTACCCATGCTGGGAGCAATGTGTATAAATGTACAAACTGCCTACACATAACTCAACTGGTAAAGGTAAGTTATAGTAACTGTGAATAGTATGTTTTTAACTTATTTTTAGTTTTATGTAAATTGGAAACATCTCTACTAATTAATCTAAATTAATAAAAATAAAGCTTCGCCCCCTTTATTGAAACTAGTATAACCCATCACTGGTGCAGCCAGTTGGTTTTCAAATGGAGATCAGCTGAGGTCAGTAAATGTGTGTAAAGTATTGCAGTTTAAATACACCTATATATGGAAGGTCCAGTTACTGCTGAGTCAGTCCAATCAATTCTGTTGATTATTATTATTAATTTGCCATTTTTTGTCAAAAAAACAAATTAAATCAACCATGATTCATCCATTCATCCTTTATCTGTCACCGCTTATCCTGTGTGGGTCACTGTGGGGCTGGAGTCTACCCCAGCTGTCATTGGTTGAGAGGCAGGGTCCACCCTGGACAGATCGCCAGTCTATCGCAGGGCCACAGAGAGACATACACAGACATCTATTCGCACTCAATTTTAAATTCACAGAAAGGCCACGGCCGGCCGAGCACGAACCCACAGCCTTCTTAACAATGATTCAATGTTGAAAAACATAAAAGGTGAGAAATTTTAAGGGGGTGATTTTTTTAATATCTACATTTTACCTCATGTCTGATCATTTGAGTTTAACCAAGAGATAATACAATTTTATTTTGTTGTATTGTCTTTATAAAAACCAATCTTCGTAAGGTAACTGATGGAGACCAGAAAAGTGGGAGCAATGTCAAATTCTATGTAATTCTTAGTCACAAATAAAACCAGAGTGACGAGCAAAAATAAATTTACTGAAGAGAGAACGTACTCTGTCAGCAACTGTAAGCGTGACCTTTTTTTAGTAAAAAAACCCTCATGAATTTACATTTCAACATCTGTCCTGTTGTTTTATCCTGATTCTGTTTTGTCTGCTTTCATTATGAAATAGCTTTAACTTAAATTTAAGCTCTGACCAGAATTAGAAACTAAACTTTAAACTAAGACTATGAACCATAAAGATTCTTTTGAATCTGTTCTGAATTTAAACCTTAGGATCCTAATTTTTTTTTCAGCTCAGTTTTTATTATTTAGTTGCATCCTGTTGATCTGTGGGCGATTTTTGTCAGATTATGTAGTCAAAAAATATTCTACCTTCAGGTGTCTGTGTTAAACCAGGAAACTATCACATTGTATTCTGACAGCAAAGATCACTGACTCTTGCACCCCATGAAGTAAAGCTAGTGTGGAGTTTTCCTGCAACATCAAATGCACAATTTCTGGAAAATCCAGACTGTTTACTTTCGCTTCATATAGATAGATACTGTTGGATGACCTCGGTAGGGTTGCCATTTATTGGATGTTTCAGGATGAAACAGAGATATGGATGGATTTAGAAGGTGGACTACATCTTGTGTTGATGTTGTAATCTGAAAGAGATCAGTGACTGCAAAGTGTTGGTAGGGGACAGTGTAGCCAGACAACACAGGATGGTGGTGTGTAAAATGTCTCTGATGGTGAGGAAGATGAAAAGGATGAAGGCAGAGCAGAGAACGAAGTGGTTAAGTTAAAAAAGAAAGTTAAAGAAGGAAGAATGTTGTGTAGTTTTCAGGGAGGAGCTGAGACAGACTCTGGGTGGTTTGGAAGTTCTCCCAGATGACTTGGGCGGCTGTAGCTCAGTTGGTAAGGCAATTGACCACAGGGTCAGTGGTTCAATCCCCGCTCCTGGCTACAAGTTGAAGTGTCCTTGGGCAAGACACTGAACCCCAAGTTGCTCCCGGTGGGTCAGGTGAGCACCTTGCATGGCAGCCACTGCCATCGGTGTGAGTGTGTGTGTGAATGGGTGAATGGGAAGCAACATTGTAAAGCGCTTTGGATAAAAGCGCTATATAAGCGACTATTTACCATAAGCGACTATTTACTTGATCACTACAGCTAATGTGATCAGGGAGACAGGTAGGAGGGTACTCAGTGTGTCATCTGGAAAGAGGAAAGTGGACAAGAAGACTTGGTGGTGGAACAAAGAAGTTCAGGAGTGTATACAGAGAAAGAGGTTAGCTAAGAAGAAGTGGGACACTGAGAGGACTGAAGAGAGTAGACAGGAGTACAGGGAGATGCAGCGTAAGGTGAAGATAGAGGTGGCAAAGGCCAAACAAAGAGCATATGAGGACTTGTATGCTAGGTTGGACACTAAGGAGGGAGAGGTGGAGGTCTGCTCTGGAAAACATTGCATATCATTGCAATTTATTTTGTATCATCCTGTTTTTAATCCAATCAAATATTGACCACAGATGAGAGAAATCTCCAAACACCTCAAGAGGTTGTTCAGAGTTGTACAGATGTAAACATCGATGACACTAAAGACGTGATTTTAAATGTCCATCAAGGACGATTTACAGCATGGACTGTGTAACGATTACTGATTAAATTGCTCTCAATTTTCAAAAAAACAAAAGTACATCTTTATTCTAATTGTTCATTTTTCTTTTTGGATTGGCAACAATTTAACTGTATCTATGTGTACTGTTTAAGTTTACAATGGCCATGAAATTAACTTATTAATGTTATAAATTAACAGACCTGAGGACAAGTGCATGTTTTGATAGGGCATATGAGTGAAACTGTGTTTTAGTAGTGATGGACTTTACTGTCTACCCGTGTTTTTTTAGCTTCATTTTTTGTTTAATAAATATTGGCATGGTGAAAAATTTATGTTATAGATCATCTGAGATTGTATTTGCCTAATACCAAGACCTGCTATGATCAAATGACTTTTATTATGCTTTTACCCAAATAATATAGAATTTAAAAGAGGGTACTTACTTTTGCACACTTACTTATGCTTAAGACTTTCGTTTTCATTCAAGGATTGTGATAAATGACTTGGGGCCTTGAGGATGTAGTCAGAGTGGTGGTATGTCTGTGAAGGTTCTTAGCCTTCAAGGTTTGGTTATCCAAAACTTGAATCATGTCAACTGGACCAAGGAAAAGAAGTCCAGCTGACATGATTCAACCTTTGGATAACCAAACCGGGATGACTGAGAATCTTCACCGACATGTCAACTGGAGTACTCACTACTCATCCAAGCAGCTGAGGGAAATGGGTTCAGTTATATCCTCCTGGGTGGGCCTTGTTTCTCACCTGGCCTGAATAGGCTCGTTAGGTGGATAACAGGGAGGTTAAACAGAGTCAGACAGGCGGAGTCATTACTATGTAATGTTATGACTCTAAACACCCTTCATCTTCTAGGATGGGGGTTGTTAAGTGTGTCCCCTTGGTGAATGTGTGAAGTGGCCTTAATCTTCCTGGGGATGGATGAAAGGGCAGCAGGAAAAATGGGAGACAGGTTGAGTCTGAGGCCTCCTCCTCTGTTGAGAGAAGAGTTCTCTATGTGAACATACAGTGTACGTTTTCAGACCTTCTTCACTTTTTTCGATTTTGTTATGTTGCAGCCTCATACTATGATCATTGAAATTAATTTTTTCCTCATTAATCTACACTTAGTACCCCATGTCATTATGGGGTCAGAACAGAATTATGGGGTCAGAAAGTCAGAAGAGAATTTTACAACTGTCTGTAAATTTAATAAAAATAAAAAAACAGCAATATCACATGTACATAAGAATTCAGACCCTTTACTTTGTTGAAGCATTTTTTGCAGCAATCACAGCCTTGAGTCTTTTGGGGTATGACGAAGCTTTGAACAACTGGATTGGGGGATTTTCTGCCATTCTTCTTTGCAAATCCTTTCAAGTTCAGTCAGGTTGAAGAGGCAATTTCAGATCTCTCCAGAAATGTTAAAGAGGGTTCAAGTCAGAGTCTTTCTTGGTAATTCACGGAGTTGTCCCTAAGCCACACCTGTGTTGTCTTGGCTGTAAGCTCAGGATCGTTGCCATGAAGGAAGGTGAACCTTTGGCCCAGACTGAGGTCGTAAGCACTGAGGTTTTCATTGAGGGTATCTCTGTACTTTACCCCATTCAGCTTTTCCTCAACCCTGAGCAGTCTCTCAGTCCATGCTGCTGAAAAACACCCCCGCGCCATTCAAGGTGCCACCACCATGCTTCACTGTAGGGATGGTAATGGGCAGCTGAATGACGGTGCCTGGTTTCCCCCCAGACATAAGGTTTAGAATTTAGACCAAACAAAGTCCTTCAAGTGCTTTTTTTGCGAACTCAAAGTGGGCTTTCATATGTTTGCACTGAGGAGAGGCTTCTAGCTACTGTACCATAAAGCCCAGATCCATGGAGGGCTGATGAGGGAATTATGTCCCATCTCCAGACAGGATCTCTGGAGCTCAGTCAGAGTGCTCATTGGGCCACTAAGGCCCTTCTCCCCTGATTACTCAGTTTGACCAGGGGACCAGTTCTTGGAAGAGTCTGTGTTGTGCCAAACATTTTCCATTTAAGAGTTATGGAGGCCACAGGGCTCTTGGAAACCTGCAGATCTTTGCCTTGCAATAATCCTGTTTCTGAACTCTTGTTTATGAAGAGTGAAATGGGAGGAACCTGAGCAAAATTTCAAGTGTTGTTGCAAAGGGTCTGAATACTTATGTACATCTGATACTTCAGGATTTTATTTTTAATAAATTCATAGGCATTTCTAAAATTTTGCCATTATCGGGTACTGAGTGGAGATTAATGAGCAAACAAATTAATTTGGACAATTGAAGTATCAGGTTGAAATATAACAAAATTGAAAAAAAACTTTCTGAATACACTGTAAATAGATTCACATACTCCTCTGTTATCTGTCTTCTCTGTCCAAAATGTGTACATTGTTATTCTGAAATGAGAGTCCTCTGTCCTTCAGGTGTAGGTACACTGCTGATTCTGGTCCTGAGGTGCTGGGCCATCCACTGGTGTAGGGGCTGTTTATTGTCCCCAGTGTAGAGCTCTGAACACTCTTCACTGCACTGGACTGCATACACTGCGCTGGGCTGCGTTGGTCAGTTTGGTGTAAAATGAGGCTTAGGACCTCAAGATGTGTAGAAATGGCCCTGAGAGCAGCAGTGAGGACACATTTGTCTGTAAAAACCATTTACTGTTTTTTTTTTTACTGTCACATATCAGAGAGAAACTGTTCAGACTTAAAAGGGACAAAACTTATTTTAGATGATCAGAGATAATGATATTCTCCTGGTGAATTAATTCAATATATTTCATGCCTGTATGAAGGACAATGCAGTCCAATAGTGGAATTCCTAATTCCACTCGCACCACCTCCCCCTCTGATGTTCATCCTGTCTGAATAGAGTTTCATATAAAGCAGAAATTGTAACATTAAACATCAGTACTGTGATCTCTGAATAGCCTTTGGAAAGTCCCAAGTCTTTACTTTCGCTTCTACATTAACAGCCAATCAGAAGCAGATCAGCTGATGATGTCAACAGTTACCAGGTGAAACAGTTTGTGGTGAAACAGCAGCAGAGAGAAGATGATGAGCGTCTTTTTGCTGTTCTTCATCTTTAATTACGCCATTTCAGGTTTTACTTAGCAGCCAATCAGAAACAAAGTTTATGCCGATGTCATCAGTTACCAGGTGAAACAGTTTCTAGTTAAACAGCAGCAGTGAGAAGACGCTGAGCCTCCCTCTGCTGTTCTTCAGCTTTATTTACACCTATTCAGGTTTTACTTAGCAGCTAATCAGAAACAAAGCTTGTGCTGATGTCATCAGTTACCAGGGAAACAGTTTTTTGTTGAGCAGTTTAAATGGTTTGATATTCCAAGTGATCGTTTTTTATAAATAATAATTTATGTTTATATTGAGGTTGTTTTAATGTTTTTGATGTCTCTGTGGTTTTAGCTGATTTTAAAGTACATGATCCTGAAGTGTCTTGCTGATTCAGAGCTAGTGTTGTTCTGATTATATTACCTTTAGTGTGTTTCCTAATATTCACACAACCTCATGTCTGTAAATAACTGAAACATCTCTCAGGTTAATGTTAAACTGAACTTGGTGAATAGGACAAACTCAATTTACTAACAATAAAATTGAACTTTACAAAATGTCTAAACACAGCTGAGAGGAAAAGCTAAATCATCTGATAACATGCAAACACAATTTTTGCTAAATGTTAAATGGTCTTATCTTTTTGCGTCAGCATGAAAGAAAGGTAGAGAGTTACTGAATGTAAATGTTCTGCACTTTTCTACCTATTGGCACTCAAAGCACTTTACACTGCTTCTTATTCACCCATTCACACTCACAATCACACACACACTCACACACCGATGGGGGAGCTGCTATGCAGCTGGCCAACACTCACCGGGAGCAACTAAGTTGTGTTTCAGTGTCTTGCACTGGACACTTTGACATGTGACTGGAGGACAAGTGTAAATTAGTAAACACCACATTTACTCAGATTCTTAAAGCTCTGTGCTGTTGTCTGAAAACTCTTAAAAACATTTTTTCAGGGCTGTGCCTGATCGTTCATTTCTTAATGATTTTAAAATGTTAAATAACGATCGATTCTGTCTCAGACTGACTCAGTGATGTAGAGACCACAGTGATGTAGAGGCCCTCTGCTGGATCACAGGCTGATCTACATGTACTACAGGGTCTGTTGTTGGACTAAGAGACTGAACAGTTTGAAGTGAACGGGTCAGATGTGACGTTCAGTTCAAATATTCTGTTTTTAACACACGAGGAAGAGAATGTGAAATTTAAACAAAGTTGAGAGCTGCAGTTCTACAGATGTTTGACTCATTGTCCTGCTGCAAAATCAATCTGGGACCAATCAGATGCATCCTGATGATGATGGAGAAAGCAGAGAACCTGCTAGCAGTGTGTATTGATCAGTTAGTGCCTTTGACCCAGAGATCAATGTATCTGTTATCATATGAACCTCAGTGCTGAGTCTGTGTTTGACCATCACTTTGTTTTTCTCTGTCTTCTCAGGAACTGGTCTGGTCTGCTGATGGCTGATCCATCACTTTGATTATTTATCTGATCTGACTTTAGAACAGAGAGAAAATGGATGAAGACAAGAAGATGCTGTATGACAACACCCTGAAATAAAGAAAACACGTCCACAGTTTAGGTATATTGTCCATTGATACTTTGAGGGGATGTCTTTAATTAACACTGTGATATTTACATCTCCTGCATGTTATTCTTAAATCTGTCAAACCACTGAACCAGACCGAACAGGTAAAATCAAGACGACTGAAGGAAAATTAAAAGTAAAGCTTCTACCTGACTTTTCTGACACAGTTTCTATGAAACAAAAGAGTCCAACAGCCTGTTTTCACTTGGTCACAGTGGAATATTGTGTGTGGACTGATGCAGTGACTGTAGATACTGTGTTAGTGACCTGCAGCTCATAACGTCCCCCTGAGCTGTAGACAGAGGATCACTGAAGACATTTTATACCAACGTGCCTCTGTGTCCACCCTGAGCCCCTCACTGTGTTATCATTGAGGAGGCCAGTCCTCACTGTCTGAGAGAAGTTAGAGACCCTGGTGTGTCTTTATAGACCCTCAGTCAGAAACTGTCTAGTCATAGCTCGACACTGCAGCCCTGTACATTATTCTTTCTTTTAAGTGTCCCTGTGTGTTTTCATACTGTTTACTTCCTGTTTGCCCCCCTGTCTAATTTTAAGAGTAAACAGAGCGTTGCTGTAAACCTGATTTGCATGAAGAATAAAAAAAAAGGTTGTCTGTCTACAGCTCTAACTCTGTGATCATGTCTTCAACAATTAGACATCAGACCAGTTTATGGACAAATTAACTTTTTAACATAATATTCATTACAAACTCAATCATACTCTGGACCAACAACCCACACACACCACTGCAACACACACAATGTTCCTCATCAATGATAAATCCATGTACTTTCCAACATGGACTCTTCTTTACATGTTAGGCCTGTCTATGACCTTTGACCTTAGTAAGAGACAACACAGCTGAGCATCACCAGCTCAGCTCCGAATTTCAGAGGAAGTGCAGTCCCCTGGGAGGGATGATGACTTTTAAACAGGATGTGGGACTGACTGTCCAGGTTACAGGTGGGGTTTTGTCTGTGTGTCATGTGATGGTTCCTGATGAGGACACACCACAGTTAACCTGCTGCAGTAATCATCACACCACAGAACCAGTGATAAAACTGTTTGAAGAAGCTGTGAGCAGCAGTATTACAGGGAGAATCTGTATCTTCAGGAGACGTTGGACATGGTCCCACTTTCTTCAGTCTTCACGTGTCAGTGTAGATACAAGCCTTGTCTCACTGATGAGCAAACAACACCAGGGTCATGTGGCTGCTCTGAAATGTCCACACACACACACACACACACACACACACACACACACACACACAATAATGTAACTGTGTCTGATGTATGTTATTTATTGAGGAAAGTTCAGGGTGTTGTCATGGTTACCAGTCCTCTGAGCTCTGATGACCACTTGACCTGATCAGCACCTGTGAAGCAGACAAAGATGTGATGGATGAAGATTAAAACCATCTGACACACTGTTGGATAACATCTGTCTCTGGACGTCCAGGTTCACACAGACATTCTACATTTAACATCAGCATCTGTTGCTGGAGGTTTACAGGCCCCCAGTCTCCAGGGTCTGTGGCTGAGGCCCAAACAAAGCTGCCTCTGGCTACACATTAGTCATAAAGGCAAACAAACAGGTAAATCATACGTAGGTGTCCACTTATTTACAGCTGAATCCATAAAACATCATGTCATAAACCCTAAACCTCTACAATTCAATTCAATTCAACTTTATTTATATAGCACCAATTCACAACAAAGTCATCTCAGGGCACTTATAAAGTATAAGTCAAGATTATAAAGATGTATAAAGAGAACCCAACAATTCCCCCTGGAGCAAGCCATAGGCAACAGTGGAGAGGAAAACTCCCTTTAACGGAAGAAACCTCCAGCAGAACCAGGCTCAGGGTGGACGACCATCTGCCTTGACCGGTTGGGGTGAGTGGAAAGTGAAGAGAAAAAAGAAAAGAGCAACAAAAGCAACAACCAAACATTGGGCAGGTTGGTAGGACCAGTAGCGGCACGCTGGAAGACACACAGCTTCAAAGCCGGGGGACACCTGCAGAAAGGGACAGAGAGAGGGGGACAGAGGAGGACAAAGACAACTACGGGAGAGAACACACAGAGTTAATGACATACAGTGGTGACAATTGCGGGGTGAGAGGAGAGGAGAGATGGTCAAGAGGAGGAAAGGAGCTCAGTGCATTGGGGGGTGGGTCCCCCAGCAGTCTAAGCCTATAGCAGCATAACTATAACTAACTATATGCTTTATTAAAGAGGAAGGTTTTAAGCCTAGACTTAAAAGTAGAGAGGGTGTCTGCTTCCCGAATCTGAACTGGGAGCTGGTTCCACAAGAGAGGAGCTTGATAGCTAAAGGCTCTACCTCCCATTCTACCTTTGGAAATTCTGGGAACCACAAGTAGGCCTGCATTCTGAGATCGAAGTGGTCTACTGGGATGATATGGTGCTATGAGGTCTTCTATATATGATGGAGCCTGAACATTCAGAGCTTTATATGTAAGAAGCAGGGTTTTAAATTCTATTCTAGATTTAATGGGAAGCCAATGGAGAGAAGCTAGTGAAGGTGAAACATGATCTCTCTTGCTAGTTCCAGTCAGCACTCTTGCTGCAGCATTTTGGATTAATTGCAGGCTCTTTAGTTACTGGGGCATCCTGAAAGTAGGGAATTACAGTAGTCCAACCTAGAGGTAACAAATTCATGGATTAGTTTTTCGGCATCACTTTGAGACAGGATGCTCCTAATGTTGGCAATGTTCCGTAGGTGGAAGAAGGCTGTTCTAGAGATTTGTTTTATATGTGACTTAAAGGACAGATCCTGATCAAAAATAACTCCAAGGTTCCTTGCAGTAGTACTGGAGGCCAGACTTATGCCATCTAGGGTAACAATATGGTTGGACATCATATCTCTGAGATTTTTGGGCCTAAATACTATGACTTAAGTTTTGTCTGAGTTTAGAAGTAAAAAATTGTGGGACATCCAGGCCTTTATGTCTTGTAGGCTTGAAGCTTTATTAACTGATTATTTTCATCTGGTTCCATAGATAAATATAGCTGGGTATCATCAGCATAATAATAATAATAATGTTGCCTAAAGGAGACATATATAAAGTAAAAAGTATTGGTCCTAACACAGAGCCTTGTGGAACTCCATAGCTAACCTTTGTGTGGAGGATTCATCATTAACATGAACAAATTGAAATCTATCAGACAGATAAGATTTAAACCAACCTAGTGCAGTTCCTTTAATCCCAATTTCATGTTCTAGTCTCTGTAATAAAATGTTGTGATCAATGGTATCAAATGCAGCACTAAGATCTAACAGAACAAGTATAGAGATGAGTCCTTTATCTGAGGCCATGAGAAGATCGTTGGTGACTTTTACCAGTGCTGTTTCTGTACTATGATGAACTCTCAGACCCAGACTGTACAACACCACCTGTGGACCAGAACCAACACATCAGTACACTGTGATTACTGAACATTACACCATCAGTCACCTTAAATAACTACTTTATTTACAGCACACTACTGTAGTATTATTGTATATGAGTGTATAGTACATAGTGTTTACTGTACATATACTGTATATATGTATATCATGGTTACCAGAGTTTAACGACTGGACTTTTTGACAGTTATTTGCAAAATGATGGTTTGTGATATAATATTTGTTTACAGTGTTAACTTTAATGTTGTATTTCACATTATTGTTTTCACATTATACTTAGTTTTTTATCTGTCTTTGTGCTGCTGCAGTAAACTCTTACATTTACACACAGTGCTACAGGCCAAATTACAGGACGTGTCTTTGTTTGAAGGCAGCTGCATGCTTCATGTGGCCTGGTGGATCAGTGGGTAGAGTGTCAGGCTGAGATGAATGAACTCAATTGTAACATGCTTCAGTTGTGTAACTGTGCAGATTATGTTTGATCCTGAATGGAACCTGTGTGTGTGTGTTTGTGTGTGTGTGTGTGTGTGCAGACAGTATCTGGCTCAGAAGAACATTTGTCCGTCAGATAAACACAAAGACTGCAGTTAAACATAGAAACTATAAAACACAAACACAGAAAACATTGACTGTGTTTTTTCATCCTCCTCTTCTTCATCAGACACACTCTGTAATCCAGGTAAATTCTATTTTACACTAACACCGTAAAAAGATGATGCTTTCAGACACAGTTATTAAAACCAGCAGTGGAACCAGACAGAACATTCAGAAATCAGTTTCCCTCATTCACACAGAGTATTTCAGCATCAGTGACACTATCAGTTACACCAGGTCAAATCAGCAAGGTGCTGGAACTGAGGAAGCTCAGTTCAGGTTTTAAGATCCATGGACCACAACCAGCCTCCTTCTATCTGTTCAATATATAAAACCTCTCACATCATTAAACCTGTGGTGAATCTAATGTCAAAATCATTACTATTCATTTATATATTTATCAGATTAATCACCTGAACAACCAGTGATCTTACTCCCAGATGATTGGTTGAATTTCTGGCATGTCACAAATTACAGTCAGCTTTCTTATAATATGTAAAATATATATTTCCACTGTCCAGTTTCCCACACGGCTGCTCTCTAAAATTGCTATAAATGACATTGAGCTTCTTTTGTAGTTTAGTTACTTAAATCACCCAGTGGTTTTAATGTTGTGGCTGACTGATTTACAGACTGCTGTGAAAATCTTAATCTTCCAGCCGTCCAACTCCTCATTAGTCTCTCCCACTTCTTATTGTCCTGTCATTGTAGAATCACACAAAGCTATTTCTGTCTTTTTGTCAACTCTTCTTTGAATAAACTGTGAATCTGCTGCTGCACAAACCTGAGCAAAGACTGAACTGACTGAGAAGCTTTTCATGCCGTACAAAGCAGCTATAGACAACAGACACTGTAAGAGGAATCATTTTGATCATTTGTTGACTTTAGATGTACAGTGTGTTCTTATTTTAAGACCTCATAAAACCTGTTGACCATTTTTACCTTTAAGCTACTTTCACAACTTATTGTGACACGAGTCGATTTGAGATAGAAACCTGAAAGTAAGGCCATGGAAAGTCTGCATGTCAGAATATAATGTGGTTTCTGTAGGCAGCAGCTGAGGCTTCCTGTGTCAAAGGACAGGTGTATTCACTAGTGATAGAAACACATCAACTGTAAGTCTCTACTATAAGCATGTTTCAATAACTCCCTAAAAAGCTTTGAATTAATTTTCAAAATGCTGCAGCAAGACAGATCATATTTCTCCTTTACTATTTTTTCTCCATTGGCTTCAAATAAAATCTAGAACAGAATTTAAAACCCTTCTCTTTATATGAATTGGCTGTAGCTCAGTGGGTAGAGCAGTTAGCCATGAACCACAGGGTCAGTGGTTTGACTCCAGGCTACGTGTGACCTTGCAAGACTCTGAACCCAAACTTGCTCCTAGTGGATCAGGTGAGAACCTTTGCATGGCAGGTGCCATCAATGGTGTGTTTCAATTTAGACTTAGATTTTTGCTGCCTTGTACCTCACTTGTAAGTCGCTTTGGATAAAAGCATCTGCTACATGACTAAATGTAAATGTAAATGTAGATTTATAAGGCTTTTGATATGTTTAAGGTCTTATGTTTCCACTCTGTATGTATTGTTTCTTAATAAATATCATAGTACCACATAGTATTAGAATAGTTACCCAATACTTACAGCATAGTAATTTTCATGCCCCCCCCCCCCCCCCCCCCCCCCCCCCCCCCCACACACACACACACACACACACACACACCCACCCACCCTTGAAACACTCTCCAAACCAAGCTGAAGATTTCAAAAGCCATTTTACTTGAAGCCTTCCGTTCTCTCATAATCACCAGACAATAAGAATCCATTGAACAATTGAACATTGTTCATAAAGTACATTTTATAATTGTATTCATTTATCATGACATGTGCTGCTTTCCTCTTGGCCAGGTCGCCCTTGTAAATGTTTAAATTAAAAATTAAAATGTAAAGTCCCATAAATTTACTTGCTATATAAATACATCACAGAATTGAATCACCATCATGATGATCATCATCATCTGATTCAGTTGGATTCTGTGTCTGATTCAGCTCAGACACACACACACAAAACGAATATATTTCATGTGAGAGTCTCTGACGTCTTGTCCACTAAAGACAAAGAACATCAATACAACAGATTATTGAGTATTAATGCTTTGGATCTGTAAAGGATAAAAGGTTGGATGAGTGATAGTAGAATCTGTATGTTTGACTCACCAAGCAGGAGAGAGAAGGATGGAGTCTTCATGTTGTCCTGAAAACAACTGAATGTCTGAACAGCAGACAGACGTCTTCAGACTCAACTTCCCTGTTAACAACATAAACACGTCACAAGCTGTCGTCCATGTCACCATGCTGCTGTCAGATTTCACACAAAATGGCCAAGGGGTGTGTGGGGACTAGAGGAGTCCAATTCAATGTTAAAGCGTTCTGTCTGTAATGTCTGTAAAATACCTTTAAGGCTCAGGAAGAGCAGAGCACCAAAGACCAAATGGTAAAATGGGAACCTTGCATGAATAAGTGAATAAAACTATTTACAATTGTATCTATTTTGTTGTAAAAACAAAATCAGGACACTTTAATTACAAATGTCTTTGTGAAGTGGGACAGTTCTAACACAAAGTGACCTGCATTCTGTCACAAGCTGAACCGTTCAACCTTTGGTACAGAATCAAAAGCTGTTATAACCTGAAATTAATCTTATCGATTTCATTTCTTATTTATTATGAACTTTTCTGTTTTTCTTTTTTTTGTCCTTTCAGCTTATCCTGTGAGTTCACGGTCGCCACAGCGGATCATTTTCCGCATGTTGATTTGTTTTTACGCCGGATACCCTTCCTGATGCAACCCTCAACAATTTCTACTGGGCTTGGACCCAGGTTGTTATCCCCGTATTTACCAAACTCTGCGTCTTGTTATCAGCTACCTACAAGTACATATTTGTAAGTACAGTAAAGCTACAGCATTATCAATAAAATTAACCTTGTTTAACTACAGGGTAAGATGTGGGCTGTTTTATGTATAACTCTTCTAAGGTAAGAAGGTGTAGATAGTAGTTATAGCAGAATTAAATTACCAATATATGGATTAACCATCTTTGAGAATAAACTGTACATGGATCATAACTGGAGTTTTCTTGAGGTCATAAGAAGAAACAGAATGAAAACATTAGTGATCGTGGAAAGTGGCGACATTTGAAAATGAGAGAGTGAGAATAGCATGTGGCTTTTCAGTGAGCATCATCTGAGGCTTCCTGTTTGAATGGACCCCTGAATTCAGAGGTGATGAAGAGGAGTCAGCTCATGACTCCAGTGCTCTTCTACGGGTACTGAAGCTTTGACTCTACTTTTGACATTAACTGTCAATAGAACAGGGCTTTAGTCAGTTCTACACTGTAGACTCTGCAGTATCTAAAATATTACATTTTATTGTTTTTATTACATATTTTATCATAATTAACATAATCTGTATTGTTTAAAATACATTGTTGTCTTCCTGAGTACTTTAACTATGATACTTTAAATACAATGTACTCAAGTAATTTTACTTGAGTAAAAGATCTAAAGTTGGATCAATACTTGCACTTTTACTTTAGTACTGAGTTTGTGTACATGTACCACTTCTGTACACAGAGAATCATTTTGCATCATCTTTCACTTTCTAAACATTCTGATGCTCAAACACATATTTAGCATTAACTAGCATTTTAATGCCGAGCTTCACTGCAGGATGTGTGTGTACTGACAGGAAGTGGACGTGTTCCCTCTGTTTGTTCAGCAGAACTGTGTGTACTGCAGAGCCCCCTCCTGGTCGACCTCCCTTCAGAGTTAATGAAGCACCAGTGTGACCCCATCTACTGCTGTGACGTCACCTTATTACCTCGTTGCTTTGAACAATTTTTGTCTGTATTTGTTTTATCACTTTTGAGGTGGTTTTAAAAAGTTTTCACAGCCTTTACTTATGAATTATTGTGTTAAAAAGCTCATACCGACCACTTTATATTATATTTCAGCTTAGTTTAGTTTTATTTTATTCATTTGCACATAAAAACTGCATAAAAGCAAAAAAAATGTCCCACCAAATGTGACCGCAGAGGTCAAGTAGCAGCAGGCTCATATCAACGAGCTGGTCAAACAAAGCACAAAAATAATAATAATAATACAATTTACACATTGAGAGACAAAGGAAACAACACTGCTCGCTCTCAACCTGAACTTCTTCTAGCTTCTCCGCCCTGGCAGGTGCTACAAAGCTGTTTCTGTGAAAACCACATATTCTCTTTATAAATGTTTATTGTGGTTTGTACAGGTTTAACTAGAAGTAGGTTCCTTGGAGTTCATGTTTTGTGTTTTGAATATGATAATAATATAATAATAGTTAATACTACTACTACTACTACTACTGCTACTACTACTACTACTAATAAAAATAATAATAATAATAACTGGGACTTAATAATATAATATAGTCATGAAGGGGCAGGTTTTCAGTTTGACCAGAGAGACGTTAAGAACAAGGATTGATGTTTATCTGGTTAAAGCTTTTATTGTGAAGGTCATTTTTGGTTTAGAGCAGACTTCCTGTTGAAAGTGACTGTGTTCGGATCAAATTACAGAAACATTCCTGTGAATCTAAAACCAACATTTTAACCGTCAGATCATGAAACTCTGTGGATTCTGTAGTTTGATGATGTTTGTGGTGTTCGTGATTCTCCTGTTCGGTAAGATCATCTTCCTGTGTCTGATCTGTTTGATAAAACATTCACACACGAAAAAAACTGCATTTAGACTTATATAAACACTGCAGCTAAACAGGATCACACATTCTTTTTGCATATGTGCTGGTAAGAAATCATAGATCACATTAAAACCACGTCAATTATTGATCTGTCAGACGTGAAATCACAGTGATGTTTTTTTACTAATATGTGATAAATGTGTGATAAATCAGTGCTTTAGAGATTTCTGTGAGCATCCTGACAGACGGTGAACATACAGCCTCGACTGTGCCCAACCTGTTAATGCTGCTGTTCAGCAGAGCAGAGCAGATCTTGGCAGATTCTGTCACCCTCATACCTACAGTCCAACATAGTTCCTCCTCATCGAGCTCTGTGAGACATTTTTGACACCTTGTCCCACCCAAAGCAAAGAGCAAATATTTGGATCATACTGTATACTCAGATTGTCGTGACATGAAAAAATGCTCTGCATTTATGTCCCACTCTTCTCTCATCTAAGTTTCTTCCTCCTATTTCCCATCTCATCCACTGACCCTGATGTGATCTAGTAGCCATATCTTGCCTCTGAATTCCCTCTAAGACCTGCTTTCTCCTGTTGCATAGTTTAAATAATGAGAGATCTCCAGTTTGAAGTATATTTGCGTACACTCCCCTCCAAAAGTATTGGAACAGTGAGGCCAATTCCTTTTTTTTTTGCTGCAGACTGAAAACATTTTTGTTTGACATCAAAAGATGAATATGAGACCAACGTATCAGCTTTTATTTCCAGGTTTTTACATCTGGATCTGATAGGTGTGTTTGACAGGTGTATTTTGTTGCCCAGATGTGTCCTATGACACTGATTATTCAAACTGAATGTCTACACTCAGTTTCAGATTTGGGTTTTGCCTGTCGTAGCTTGGGCTGCATGGCTTCTTCTGAGATGGACTCATTAATCTTTATTGATGATGTAACACATGATGGCAGCAGCAAAATGAACGCAAAAGTCTACAGAAACATTTTGTCTGCCAATTTCAAGAAAGATGCAACCAAACTGTTTAGATCGTTAATTAAGCAGCAAGATAATGACCCAAAACAACAAAGGAAAACATCAGAAAACATCTCTCAAGAAGAGACATAAACCCTATAAAGCATGAATTTTGGCTGAGGAGGCTGAAGCCTGGAAAAGCATCACAAAAGAAGAATTCAAAACTTTGGTGATGTCAATGGGTCACAGGCTTTATGCAGTTATTGCTACTAAATATTAAGTCTTATTTACTTTAATCTATTTTAAATCTATCTGTTCCAATACTTTTGCTCAAATTAAAAATGGGCTGGGTCAAACAAAAGTTGTGTATCAGATCCAGATGTTGATTTCTTGTCTCATATTCATATTCATATAGTCAGTATGACTATATATATGTGATTTACATTCACTGATATGAGACAGACTCCTGCTGTATCAGCAGGAGTCTGTCTGCTGTGTCTTTGTTGTCCTGCGTCCTCACAGACTTAGTGACAGTTCCTACATCTCAGCATGTAGGACTGATATCTGTGAGGGTTCTGTCCAAAGAGTGTGGACTGTTCCAGGAGGCAGACAAGTGGACATTTGTGTGTCTGTGTGTGTTTCAGTTTCCCAGCATGCTTTAAGTGTAGAGGTATATGAGGGACAGGAGTCTGTCCTCCTGGTGTGCCAGGTCAGCGTCTCTGTTTCCCAGAGGTCCACGGTGGTGTGGAGCCGTGAAGAACTGAAAAACCCAGAAGTTCATGTTCGTCAGCCGAGTGGTGATGATCACACTGACCAGAATCAGCGTTACACCGACCGGACATCAATGAGGACTGATGCCCTGCAGACTGGAGACCTCAGCCTCACTCTGACAAAACCCACCATCAGTGACAGTGACACCTACACCTGCAACGTCCGTAGGATGGGAGAACTACTGAGCCAGACGGAAGAACAGCTGCTGGTCAGAGGTCAGTGCTATGGATACAGGTCAGAGGTCAACACAAGAGGTATCAATACCATCAATTTGAGTTTTTCTAACAGTAGAGTGATGAACACTGATTACAACTTAGGAACAGATGTGTCATTTTTATTTTATTTTATATAAGTATTTCAATCACTTTCTACCTGCTGTCTGATGGAATTTCCTCTGATCCTGGTTCACTGTGCTGCTAATCAACATCTTATGACTTTTTATTGGTGACAAAGTGACATGTCCGGTGGTTTGGTTTTACTCCGCCACAGCTTCCTGCCTCTTCAATATGGTTTAAAAAAGGTAACTCTGCAAACAGCTGTGTGAAACGGTTGTGATGTGTCTTTAGAAGGCTGCAGGGCTTTGATGGACTGAAGGACACGTTTTTCATGGCCAAAGTGACGTCTGTTTTCAGCATAACGTCTGAGACAAATGTCCCTTTGTGCTGCCTTGTTTGAAATGTCTTTGTGTCTGCAGCATGGTGCATGGGTGATTTGGATGAACTGAATTGTCACGTTGTTTGTGTTGACTACAGAACGTCCTCCTCCGGTCTGGCCCTGGGTTCTAGTCCTGATCATCCTCCTTCTCCTGGCTGCCCTCTGTCTGTTTGTGTATGTTGCATATACACGGATGAAGAAGAGGAGAGCAGGTATGTCTGCACAGTCACTGTGGTAGTGTAGTTCACTCCAAACCACCTGGACCCCATCTGATCCAGGTTTATTCATTTCAAATCATCTGAACCTTGTAGTCTTCTTCAGAAAATCTTTCAGATAAGACGATTTCTGCTCCTCTCAGACTTCCAGGTTGGCATAGTGGAGGTGACAGAGGGCGTGGAATCTGTCCTGCTGCCCTTTAAACCCACAGTAAACCTGTCTGGGAATATCCGAGTCAAGTGGAGTCGCTCAGACTCTGAACCTGTGACAGTCCACGTTTGCCAGAACGGCCGCAACGAGCCTCACAAACAGGATGAGGCTTACAGAGGCCGGACAGAGATGAAGGAAGACCTGCTGAAAGTTGGAGACCTCAGTCTGACCCTGAGTAAGCCCTGCCGTGATGACCGTGGTGTCTACGTCTGCACCATCTACAAGAATGGAAAGTTCCTGACGCAGAAAAAAGTGGCCCTGTGTGTCAGAGGTTAGTCCTGTAAATCCAGCACAAAGGTTGATCAGTAACTAAAAACGACTTAAATAGTTACAACACAGCACCAGTCCGACCCATGTTGAAACTTTGCAGCATGTTAAACATGTTGAATCAGCATCAGTTCTAAAGACAGACCACTTCTGTACTGACATTTGCAACTTCTTATCAAACATACTCTCAATTAAATGTAGCTAAAACTGTCTGTGGTGTAAGAGATTAGTACGACTGCTCTGTCGTACCCGGGACCGTTAAGGTTTTTAGGTCGTACACAGGTAGGTCTGCCCATCCCCGTTTGGTGAACATGATATCTTAGGAACGTCATGAAACTTCAGAAATGTCCAACTGGCCTCAAGGACAAACGTATGGAGCCAGAACAGGGATATTAATAACTGAAAAAGGAAAAATTGGCGCTGAAACAAAGTTCAATTGGTATTGGAGAAAAGTATTGGTAGTAAAAAAAACTGCACTGAAAAGTAAAACACAGGTTTAAAAAAATCCAAGCTTTCATTAAACACTATGCTCATACAATAAATGACATTAAACTTCCCTCTCACTTCTCTATATCAAAATATCTCTACTCTCTACTTCTAGCTACAAAATGCCTCCATACAACATAACCTGGAGGATAATTCAGTTCAATTCCTGTCGTCTTGTTGCTCACTATAAGGTTTGTAACCTGTTTTTCCACAGCTCCTCCAGATGACATCATGTGAACTCCTCATGATGAGAAACTCCTCCGGGTGATGTCATCTGGAAGAGTTTTTCAGCAAGAAGCAGAGAAATATTTTAATATAGAGAAGTCAGAGGGAAGTTTGTACATTTACAGCCTAAACAAGTTAAAAATGGGTGAAGTTGCCCTTTAAAATATAGGGACGAAAAGTCACACAAGATTCTTTTGAAACGTTTACATCAGTTAAAACGTTAATATTTGCGACTGACACTGGCAGTGAGACCTATTTAAAAAACTAGAAGTTCACTTTGTTTTACTTTCATATTCTGTGTGGACCTTACAGGTCATGTTGTCAGCTCTCCTCCATCCAGGATCTCACTCTGAATCTGTGCTTTGTTTATCTGCTTTCTTTTCTCACAGCAGTCGAGAGATAGAAGCTTCGTCTACAGACCGTTTATTCTCTTTTAATGCTTGTGCAGCTGAAAGCCTGGATCTCCTGAGCCTGGTTAAAGTGAAGGAGGACAGGACAGGAGAACATACAGAGTTCTGCATCTTCACGAGTGTCTGTGTCTCCTCCAAGATCTATAGACTTGGAAGAGATGAAGACATTGCTCGCTTTGAATCCTTTTTTCAATTCAGGACATTATAAATAGTGGACAGAGAGGAGAAAGTTAAACATGTGGAACAAAATCTCTTTGTCATGAAGAGAGTACAAGCAGTTTAACCTGTAGAAATCACCTGTGGTCCTCTATTCACTAAACCCATGCTGCTTGTTATGTTGCTACAATGAACTGTTGACTGTCGGTCTCCTGTCTTCTCAGCCTTCCAGGTAGCAACCATGGAGGTGACAGAGGGGGTGGAGTCTGTGCTGCTGCCCTGTAAAATCACAGCTGGTCTTCCTGAGGACGTCACGGTGGAGTGGAAAGTCACAGTTCCTAAACCCATGATGGTCCACGTGTATCAAAACAACCAAACCCAGCCAGACAAACAGCACGAGGTTTACAGAGGCCGCACAGAGATGAAGAAAGACCCAATGCAAACTGGAGACCTCAGTCTGACCCTGAGTGACCCCAGAGTCGATGATGGAGGTGTCTACATCTGCGCTGTCTACAGAGATGGAGAAACCCTGCAACAGAAAAGAGTGGCACTCTGTGTCAAAGGTCAGTGTAGAGACATTCTGTCCACTAATCTAATAAAAACCACAGACGTTGCCACGGTAACAGGGTGCCAACATGAATCTCAACAGACTAAAGAAACAACAACACAAAGAAAAATTAGAAATTCTAAATAACGTTTGCACTCACATCAGAGTAGATCTGTAGTCTCTCAGTGCGTCTGCTACAGCTGCTGTCTGTCTCTGCAGTTCATCTTCTTATTCCTGTCCTCTCAGTCTGTCAGGTAGAGAAGGTGGAGATAACGGAGGGGGTGAAAACTGCCCTGCTGCCCTTCCAAACCAGAGGTCAGCTGCCTGAGGACGTCACAGTGGAGTGGAGACGCTCAGACCCCAAACCCATGGTGGTCCATCTGTTTCAGAACGGCCAGAACCAGCCAGACACACAGGACGAGGTTTACAGAGGCCGCACAGAGATGAAGACAGACCCCATGGGAACTGGAGACCTCAGTCTGACCCTGAGAAAACCCCAGTTTGATGATGGTGGCGTCTACATCTGCACCGTCTACACAGATGGAGAAACCTTGGCACAGAAAATAGTTGTACTCTGCATCCAAGGTCAGTGAGAGTCCAGTAAAAAGTTCAGTCAGAACCAGAAAGTTTGAAAAATGGGACAGTTCCAATACAAACAGATGCAGTTTTAGGTAACTGTAACTGCATCCACTCAATCACCTAAAAGTGTCATAGCCCCTAAACCAAACATCTGAAAAGATGGAAGATGATCCAGTCTTACTTATCTGTGTGTGCTAAAAGTATGTGAACCTCTAGGATTATCAGTTAATTTCAAGGGAAACAGAGTCAGGTGTTTGAATAAATGGAATGACAATCAGGTGAGTCTGCGGGGTCTGGGTCTATACCGTCAAAGTCTGATCTTGATAACATAGGTTTGTAGAAGTGTGCCATGGCTCCAACAAAGGAGATTTCTCTACAGGCCAAACCGTGTTGGTCATATAACAGTAAAGTGTTGCAGTTTGATCTTTTTAGTTTGTGTCCCTGCATCCATGCCCCCTCAACAGTTTCTTTTTTATTTCTGAAGGCCTTAGATAAGTTATTGATGCTCACCAGGATGGAAAGAGTTACAAAAGAGTTTGGACTCCAACAGTCACCTATCAGGCAGATCATGCAAACGTGGAGAACATTCAACACTACTCTTACTTTCCCCGGTAGTGTAGACCAACAGAGATCAGACCGAGAGCAGAGGTGTGAAATAGTCCCGGAAGTCACGGAGAACCTCAGGCTAAAATCTAGAAACTAAACATCTCTCCCGCAGCGGCTAAAATCTTAAGTCGACCATCAGGAGATCAGTGAACAACAATGGTGAACATGGCAGAGCTGCAGGAGGAAGCTGCTACTCTCCACCATTGCTGCCTGTCTGCAGTTTGTTTAAGACCATGTAAATAAACCAGTAGGTTTTTGGAAGAATGTTCTGTGGACTGATGAGACCAAATTAGACCTTTTTGGTTTGAATGTTTTATCTTTGGTGCTGACCAAACCCTGCATCCTAATACACCTTATCCTGTCCCTCCTGTGAATAGGGGTGTTAGCAGTATAAAGATCTGGACCTGCTTTGTCTTTTCTGGACTAGGACGACTTGTGCTCATTAATGAAGCTATGAATTCTGAGTTGGATCAGCAAATCACACATTTTGTCGTGTGTAACAATTCACATACTTTTGCCAGATACAGATATTTAATGTTTGATCATTTTCCACAGTGAATAAATGAATAGGTGTGATGTTTGTGTCTCATGTGAGAATCTGATCATGGTTTAGATCAAATTTATGCAGAATTCGAGAAATTTCCAGGCACCACTGTATCATTTGTATTTGTTGCTTGTCTCCTCTGCAGAGGACTGGAAGACAACTATGGAGTTATTGTATCAAGACGACGGGAAGAAGAACAACACAACACTTCATCAGCTCCTTGGATTTATATGTATGTTCACTTCTTCTGTCCTTGTTTTTCCTGCCTGTTGCTGTGTTTGTCCTACATTCAGGAAGGAGAAACAAACTAAGCTCTGGCTGTTTCTTTATCTCTGCTGCTGCTTTGTCATTTGTCTCCGATCATGTTGATTGTCCCTGGTTAGTGATTGTTTCTCTAGTTACTTGTTTGTCCCCCATTTTAGATTGTGTTTGTCTGACTGTCCTCTTTCTTGTTTACAGATGAAACAGTTGACATCAGGAACAGAAGCAGCTCCACCGATTCAACTCCATTGATGGCAGTTGGATAAGTTGTTGTTCAGTCTAATATGATGTAAAAATAAGTTTGGTCCAATGATCCAAACTCATTTTGGATCAGAGAGAAAATGGAGGTGAAGAAGCTTAACATCAAACAGAGACACGACATCATTTCATTTGGTCTAACTAAGTCTAACATGGTCCAGACTATTCTGAAACAACACCAAATGATTTATTACAATGCTATTTCCAAATCTTTTGTACAGAAGACAGATGTGGACCTCTGATACAATCTGGTCTGTAACTTGACACTTTCTGGTCTACAGAACCAAAGCTGAAGTGAACTGCAATCTGGTCCAAACTGTTCAGTGAACTTAAGTGTTACTTTGCAAGAACCAGCATTAAATCAGAAAAAGTTGAGTTTCTCTGCATCTGCTGCTGATCAGACAACTACAGTATTACATATAACTCATTTTATTTCACAGTTAAAGATAAAAAAAAAACTGAATTCCCAATAAATTCTTTAGTTTTACTTTTGAAGCTGATTTTTGTTGTTGTTGTACATCAGACATATACATATAAATATACATATACAAATACAATTGCGACCACCATTGCTTACATTAGAGACAGAATGGTCACTTTCACACTCTCTTTTTGCTCCAAATGCTCAAAATTATGGGATTTAAACTCTGCACACAGCGGTTTGGTTGGGCACTAAATAAAGATGGTAGGGTTGTTAAAAGGTCACGGTCAGCTTCACAAATCTATACTTCCTTAATGTCATGTCACGACGTGCACCAAGCGTCTCAAACTCCAGTCACCTGTGGGAAAGTCGGAGGATTTGTGACCCGTCCAGCAGCCGAACCTGACTCCTGGAGAGTGGATAGGTGACGACTTATGGACATTACTGCTGCTAGATGTCACCATCACAAATAGGTCATTTTTAGCAGCTGGTACAAACGACCTACTCTGTCGTATTTCACGGGACGAAAGTCTATTTTCTTGTGTATGACAGTTGTGACTTTATTCAATCTGGCGTCTTTTGTTCTTTTGCAGGATTTTCAGAAAGGTACATTTCTCATTAGTAGTATAGCATGGGTCTTCTGTCCATGTCCTCTTTTAAAAAAGTTTCAAACATTGAAAACATTAAAAGTATATTACAAAAAGGTGAGATGATTGTTTTCCGTCATCTTTCCTGTTACACATTTTACTGAATCTTTACCAGGAAGCTCTGTTGGACACATACCCACCCTGTCAGACAACAGGAAGATGATTTTGATTGAATTTTGTAGAACACACTGTGATCTCAGTTTGCTGTCTAAATGTCCACCCAGACGTCCTGTTCTGCTCTTTCCTGGGCTCCAGTCTCGATGTTGTCCTCTCATCTTGGCGTCCTTCCTCTGATGCTCTACAGAGTAACAGCAGAAAAGGTCATAAAATACCCACCCTAACTAAAATAACTCTATATTTGCAGAATTATCTGGCTTGTTTCAATTGAGTGGGCTCTAAATAAAAACGAATTCCTGATACTGCAGTATAATTACAATGCCTCAGCAGTCCGACATATTGCCTAAAATAATTAAATATTGTGAGACATCCCAAACCCCAAAATTCTGTAGGGTGCTTTTTGAAATTAAAAGCCTGATCTCAACCATCAGAGAAAGTGTTGAGCTCAGACATTCACCTTAAGCTACAAGTAATGTGTCCAGTACCTTACAGCAGAAGAAGAGCACAGCACCAGACATCATGAATATCAGCACGAAAACTCTGATCATCAGTTCTGTTAAAGAAGCTAAAACAGACTCTCAGTTATTAAATCAGTTTGTTTGGGAGTCAAGCTTTTACATCAGCTGTATGGAGACAAGTTCTCATAATGGTGTAATAAAGTAAAGTAAAGACAGAGGGCACAAGCACATAAGCTACAAATACAAATGTAAATGTCTTCAGTTTCTGATTTTGTCCTTAAGACAGACACAGGACATGTATGTGCAGATAAAGCAAAAAGTTATTTCAGCTTGATATAAATCTTTTTGATTCATTCTAGTGTTTTTATCCACTGTCTTCCCCTGTGTACATGGCCTTCAAAGGTAAACTGATTCACTTTGACCTCGACAGCAGCTTCTAGGAATTATTACAAATATGTTTTCATGCCGTCATGTAGCTGTATAAAAAATCTGACTGATTCACACTGTCAAACACAATCTTGTTGGCAATGAGTCCTATCACATCTGCAAACTTGCAGTGAAACTGGAAACTCTTCCTGAAATGTTCAATGTGTTGTCACCTGTCCCTGTGAGGGACCATGTGTCTGTGGATTTACCTGAGACGGTCAGATGGAGCGTCTGGCTCTGGGAGGAGAAGCTCTGGGAGAAAACAAACAGGAGAAAAACACACCTGTAGTCCCCTTGGTGGGTGTGGTCTGCAGCAGAGAACAGGAAGTGGGCAGAGTGATTGACAGATGTTTGGGTGTAGTTTTGTGACTTAGCTGAGGTGGTCAGCATTAGTTGGAAGGAGCCTCCTGGGTACTTGGGCAGGATGGAGCACCTGATGGTGAACGTGGTGCCCAGGAGCACCTGAAAGCCCTGCTGTGTGGCCTCAGAAACCCCATCAGTGTTGGCATAGAAAGAAATGTTTGGCTGAGTCAGAAAACCTGGGAAGACAGTGGGAGATGACACTTGAAAGTGAAGAATTTAAATGTTTGTACATCACGTTGGACAAATGGAGAACTGTTAATGAACAGACTGTACAAAGGACCATCGTAGCTCCTGTTACCTGTGCAGGTGATCTCCAGGTGGTCAGGGGACTTGCCGGCCTTTGGAGATACACATTCCCTAATTGCAGACTCGGACTGGACACAGGCTGATGGAATCTTCCATGCAGGTCTGTCAGTGTGATCCCGTCTCTTCTCAGTCCACACAGCAGATCCACAGTCCAGGTGTCGACACACTGGACCTGCTGTGGTTAGATTCCATTCGGACGTTGGGTCGATCGCCTTCCTCCACCTTCCATGTTGTTTCACCTGCAGTTCACCATCACAGCGGCTCCATCCTCGCACCAACCGCACATTATCAGGTTCTGAGCACAAACAAGTCATTAGTAAATACAGATTTGAAGTTTGCTGAACTAGAAACTCATCAGAGCTGCAGCTCCTCTTCTACCTGAGCAGGTGAGTCCAACAGATTTGCCTAGTGAGCAGTTGCTTCTATCTGAGTCTGAGCTTCTACAGTCCAGGAGAGCAGACTCATGGCCTCCACACTGGAACTCTCTGGTCCACATTGGAGCCTGCGCTACTCCATAGAGCGCCCCCTGGAGGACTGAAGGAGCCCCACAGCCGAGCTCCTTACAGACCACCGCTGCATCCTGCTGGTCAAAGTCAGCTTCACACACTGAGGACCACTGCTGGTTAGACTGGTCAGACTTCACCTCCAGTCTTCCTGAACACAGACTGGTCCCATTCACCAGCCTCACAGAGTCTGGAGAGGAAAACACTGCAAGTGAAACTTTCCATCCCATTATGCTCAGTGTACAGGTGAGAAACCATGTCTTAAGTCAGGGACCGCCTTTTAATAGACAAGTCTTCGGTGTGTCCCTGAGTCCCACTGACTAATATTTATATTGTCTCATGCAGAGAACTTTGTACATTTTAATCCTAACGTGCAGTGGATGCTCCATCCTTAAGGTGGGATCACAGCAGCACAGGGCAGCAAACAGAAGAGCAATGATGCTGCATTTGACTTTCCTCAAATAGGGACGGTACAGACCATGTTCACTGATCATGAATTACTTCATCAACACAGTCGACCCACTGTAGATTCAGTGTCCTGCTGTTGGCTGCTGTGATAGAACAGTTTTCCCCTTTTCTGGGGATGAGTGTGTTTGTGTTGTGGGCACTGATTGTGTTACCTGAACAGAAGATGCTCAAACTGTACACATCAATCATATCGGGGGCAGTAAGTCTGGATCCTGGCGCATCATACAAAGACATGCCCGGTGGATATGAAGCTGTAGGTTTTGATACAGCTCGAAGCACAGAGCCACAGTCCAGTTTTCTACAGACCTCATCTGCTGACTTCAGGTCCCAGCTGTGGCCGTCTACTGTACGCCACCAGTTCTCCTGCTTCACCTGTAGGTGACCAGAACACCTGCTGGATCCTCCCACTAACTTTACATCATCAAAATCTGAAAACAGGTCAGAGGGAAATGAGTAAAGCAGTGAATGTGTTACTCTGCAGCTTTATTCAGGTTGTGTTTACCTCTCAGAGGTTCTTCTTCTTCAGTCTGCAGACCTGAAGAGAGAAAACAGGAAACGTGTGATTATTTAAAAAGGTTTGTATGTTCTGATGTGTTCAGACAGAAAACTACAGGTGAAACCTCTCTTCACGAGAGCTCACAGCTGGGGGCTGAATGTGTAACTTTTGTGCAGGGCAGATTGGACCGGACTGTGGACAGGCCAGCATGGACGAGGTCTTACTGCAATAATTCTCCAAGTTGTATGAGTAATTGATACTTGTGCTACTATAACTATTACTGGGACAGTGATGCTAGTTTAAACAGTTAAAGAAGCTTGTGCTGTGAAGACAGTAGGACATTTCCAACAGCTAAGACTGTGACAGTGCCACAGTGCATGTGCAGTATTTCTGTACACGGTGTGTTGAACCACTACAAAGTATTATGATTAATTATCTTAATAAAGTATGTTTTGTGTTTACTATAGAGTTTCTCCTCTTTTCCTTTGGATTCAGTGTTTTCTCAGAAGGAAACATTTTACTACATGTATCTGACAGTTTGTTACTTTCTAATTATCCACTGCAGGTAAATCAGAGCCAAACCAAAGTCCTGTTCTTTGGACCAAATCAGACACAACTGAACCTCAGTCCTTTTTGATTCCCAGAGAACCTTCAGAAACACCTAACCTCAGTCACTTATTCCTGACATTTTGTCTGAATCGCAGTACTACAGTGAACTGCATCATCACATTCACTTCCTGTTTCCTCTCAGACCTCTCAGGTCTTCAGAGCAAGTTTTCCTAAACCAGTCTCTGTACTCATGTAGCACAGAACAGTTTGAACTGACAGGAGCTCGATCAGGTAATGTGGTACCTGTTACGGGGCGACGGTGGGACGTCCTACAAAGGTTCATCAACAGAACAAATCATCAGGGGACATTTCACAACTGCTCTAATCACAATTTAATATTTAAATTATGGTCTAATGTATAAGGACACACGAAATGTACTGTGTGAAGCAGGTAACGGGTTAATTAGGGCTGTGATTTAAAATGAACTGTTTATTTTTTAAATGCTTTGATAAAATACAAGTGCTAAAAAATCAATGTCCATAATAACATTTTATTTTAATGATGATAAAAAAAACTGTGTGTGTACTCATCTGCTGCACTCAGCACTCAGTTCATGCTAATAACTTCTTCAGCATCACCTTCCTGGTTTAGTTGTGTTTTCAGAAACCTTGGATTATGTAGCCCGGTCGATCCAAAGACATGTTCTGTGGATTGACACTGAATGTACTGAGTCCTACCTGAGCTCCAGAGCAACACAAACACCACGAGTGTGTGATCCATGTTGGTCGGTTGTGTGATCTGTTACACACTTCACTGTCTTGTGACCTTATTTGTCTCTATGTCTGCTCTCATTGGATCCTTTCTTTAATCTCCTCATCAGACTCTGTGGGTTTTCTTCCTGTCCAACAAAGAGGTCAGAGTTTAACCTTTATGTAGCAAAGGAGTAAATCAATATGACATTTAGACACAGAACAAAAAAAATTAAACACAAACAGCTTTGGGGAATAAAGAGTCCTCCTGGTTCGAAGTGGAGCCTCTGAACCGTGTAAATGAAGCTGACAGGTTCTGCACCTCCTCTACATTACTGAGCTGTGAGCTGTGTCTCTGCTCTGATAACAGAACATATTACTGTGATCTCAGGATCCCATACGATCTTATATTTTCTGTTCGAACACCATGAAAAGACCTGAACCAACACTCCAGAGTGTGTGTTCAACAATACATTTGTGTCGTTTGTGTGTCCCTCACAGTTCTTAGACAGCAGTAGAGCCAGTGATAGAGCAGAAGGGTTAGTACACAGTACTACAGTGTTACAGTACATTCATTATTTGTCATAGTGTTTTCATTGGAGCTGGAGAAGACGACTTCTTCACAGCTAACTGTGTTGCTTCTGCTTGTCACTCAGAAGATACTGTCCTCACAGATTTACCTCCTATTAGGGATAAAAGGCTTAGCGGCAGCACACGTCCTGGTGGTACAGCAGACGTTTGGTAGGTGACTCAGTGAATAAATAATCAGACAAATACATTTTAAATAACCTGCTTCTGACTTTTGTGATTTATGAGGACATTATTGTTGACATATTGACATTATTCTAGGCACTTCAGGGTTTAGTGTTTTGTCCACTTTGAGGGTTAGGAACAACAAGATTATTAGAGCAAGGTTTGGGGTAGTAGTAGTAGTAGAAGTAGTAGTAGTAGTAGTGGTAGTAGTATTAGTAGTAGTAGTAGAAGTAGTAATAGTAGTAGTAGTAGTAGTAGTAATAGTAGTAGTAATAGTAGTAGTAGTAGTAGTAGTGGTAGTAGTAATAGTAGTAGTAGTAGTAGTAGTAGTAGTAGTAATAGTAGTAGGTATAGTTAAGAGTGGACTTGGATAAGTGAGGTTTGCCTTTCTTGGTATCGGCAGTGGGAAGTGGGTTTGTCCATAGTGGTCCATAGTCTGAACTGTCCCGGGGTGGGGGTGTTTTCACATACAGTTTTCTGTGTGACTCAGATCAGTGTAACTTATTTGGACTGTCCCACTTGTCTGTCCTCCAGGCTCTTCTTTGCCTGAGATAAACCCGTGAGGACAGGAGATGGGAGAGGTTTCCTCAGTCAGGACGGGGTTAATGATTCAGGATCAAAACCCATCAGCCTGAGAATCAGGAGAGATTATCTAAATAAAACAACTTTGTAAATGTTTGGCTGATCAAAAGTAATTGGACAGTTGGCTGTTAGTTGTGTTGTTTCAGTGTCTCCTGAGTTCACTGCCTTTATTTTTAGACTGAGGAGAAGTTGTCTGTCAGTAGGGGGGAGGTGTCGAGTGAGGATGATGATAATGCGGCTCAGCTCCACATCTAAACTGACCTAATGATTATGGACTGATGTCTAAGGAGTGGAGGTGTAGGACAGACAGAAGGACATTGGATGGCAGGAGAGAACAGATAAATGATCAGAAAAGTCAGGAAGTATCTCAGGGTTTGTGTTTGTCATGTTCAGTGTTGGTGACCGTTTGATACTTTGTGTTCTGTGTTCTGTCCTAAAATGTCAAAGCTCCCAGAATTCTGCTGACATATACGCTAAAGGAGGGAACTACAACTCCCAGGGTGCATTTCACCAATACGTGGTCAATCACAGAAGTTTAAAATGTTCAAGCAGTGGTTCCTACAAAGTCGTCTCAGCCTTTTGAATCAGTTCAGGGTCAGAGTCAGCAGCTGAGGATCATGGGAGCTGTAGTGTTTACTAGTGTGAGGACGGAACATGTCTGATGATTCAGGAGGGTTTCTGTTCTACAATAAGCACATCAGAGTCTCCATCAGAGACAGACAGAGCTGCAACAGGAGGACACAGGTCAAAGGTCACCAGGGCATCCCCGTTCATCTGAAGAGTCCAGATACTTTTTACTACAAAGAAGTTTTCTCTCCCCAGCTGATTATTCTCCATTTAGCTGCTTGTATATGAGCAGCAGCATCAGTGTTGGATCATTGAAGCTGCTGCTCTCTGTTCACATGGACAATAATCAGACTGCTTTTCATCGGCTGCTTGTACACAGACTCATAACGTTTTAACACACTTGGTAACATTTGTGTATTACTGTGTGTGAAATGCTGTTTATTATAACCTGTGTGTGATTAATTCACATCTGGGTAAATGACAGCGCTCATCACTGGTTTCAGTGTGATTACTGTGAGTTATCAGTCAGACTGGTGAGTTACATGTGTGAAACAACTACTCTGAGCAGGATCAGGACCTGATTCTCTGGTCATTGTTCTTATATGAAACAGGCTTTGGGGAGATGCTGGTGCCTAGTTGAACACAAAGACACAAAGAGTTCATCAAACGAGCTGATCCTCAGTAATGATGATGGTTAATGGAAACTTTGACACATGAGGAGGAAGTGACACATTAAACAATCAGATAAGACCAGAATAACTGTGCGACAGGTTCCTGTTTGTTAACATGTTCTCAGAATAGGGAAGATAAGATACAAGATTTATACAGTCAGGTCCACAAGTCCTCAAGTATTTGGACACAGTCATCATTAGACTGTCTTCTTACACCAACCACACTGAGTTTGAATCCAAACAATCAACATGTGCTTCCAATGCTGACAATGTCTGATGGACTGCGTCAGAACTACAGCCATTTGCAAACAGAGCTGCAGACGACTGGACTGTACTTTAAAGGACTAAACCTCCTGCATATTAGATCTGATTGTGTTGAAGTGTTCGTCCTGATAGATCCACGCAAAGAGGCTGGAAGAAATGATGGGCTGTTCTTACTGGATGTCACTGCTGGTACCAGATCACAAAGTGCCATGAAACAGCCAACATGGGGCTGCTGTTCTGTCTCTCTGCGTTTTATTATGGTGACTTTTTACAGAAGTTGAGACTGAGAATGTGGAAGTGGTTTTTGAAATTAAGCAAAAAGAAGATGAACCGTGAAGACGTGAAAAACAGAAGTTCTGTCTTTTATCAGCACAGTTTTACACTGATGCTGATCAGCTCTGTGCTGTGTTGTAACTTGTTTTCTCAGTTCTGTTATTATTCTTGTTTTACCCTTTTTAAACACCGTCTTCAGACTTGACACGCTTCTCTCATTTTATTAGTCACTGAAAGAACTGGGAATGATCCCGTCTGCAAGAGAGAAAAGAAGTCACAAATCAACTAACAAGGACCAATTAATGACACAAATTAAAGACAGTGGCAACATGACATCCACCCAAAACAAACCAAAGCAACTGACACAAATGAACAGTAATGAACTGCATGAACTACAGAAATTACAGCTTCTGCGATTGACCACTCAAACATCATTCAGCTTTGAGGGTGTGATGTTGCAGCAGAAATACTTTTCTATGTTTGTGTGTGCAGCCTGTTGCAGTTGATTCTACTGCTTTTTGTTTTTTCTTTTTCTCTTTTGATGTTGTAAAGTAATTTACTGAGTGAAAAATAACTTTTTGTGTGTGGAACATAGCTGATTGATCCCTACAGTCGTGTTCAAAAGTTAGTGCCCCCTCTTTTAATTTCATATTTGTTTGTGCAAAACACAACAAAAATCATCAGATTGTAGGTCTTAGTATTAGACAAATACAACATATAACTTTTTTCACCATGTTATTATTTAGTCAAAAGAAATGAAGCCAAAAATCTAATGCTAATCATCAGCTTTGATTCAAGAGGGAAAGACATGACATGTCTTAGAGAAGCAATTGCTGCTGCACATCAATGTGTAAAGGGTTCGAAACAATTTCCAAACTATTTCAACATTCTACAGTGAGAAAGATTATTCACATGTGGAAAGATTCAAGACAGTTTCCACTCTTCCCAGGAGTGGACGTTCAGCACATTCACCCCAAGCTCAGACTTCTGGAACATTGTCCTGAGGGCAGATGAGACCAAAGTGGACTTGTTTGGCCTTAATGTCCAGAGCCTTGTTTGGTGAAGACTGAAAATAGTGTCATTTTTGGTTGATGGTCTGAGGTTTTATGTTCCAATCACATGCTTTTTATTCTGCAGTGCTGTTGTGTATGTTTTACCAGGACACATTGAAGAAAATTACTTTATCATCAGATGCAGCTGAAATGGTGGGGTATGTGCAAAGAGACTAGCTGGCAGAAACATGACGAGTTGTGTGAGAGACAGAGACAATGTTTTACAGACTGAGGACAATGGACAAAGCAGAAACTGCTAGGAAGAGAGCTAAGCAAGAAAAGACTGTGGCCAAGCTCCACCTGGATCAAGAATCGAGCAGAGACTGAGACTAGAGAGGCGGCCGTGGACAGGGCAACACACTAAAATGAGGGCAGCTGATCTTCTAATGAAGACCACGTCACCAATCGTTGGCCAAACAGAAAGAAACCATGTCCACACCGTGGACTACAAACCCTCTACCCATGTGGGCAAGAACAGATGGGAACCATGAAGCAGAGGACTCCTTTTTTCTCTCTACCTACTTCCCCCTGGGTTCCATCCTCACAAAGTCGGGTATTTCCATTCATTGTTATGCTGATGACAGCCAGATCTATACGCCGCTGAAGAAAACGATGCTTTCTCTATTAAATCACTTCTTTCATGGCTTGATGACATTAAGGACTGGATGGCCCTAAGCTTTTTAAAGTTTAATGAAAAAAAAAACAGAAGTGATGGTGTTTGGTCCTAAGGCTCTGGTAAACCCTCCCCGGTTGACTTAGGACCCTTGGCTCTATGTGAGAAGCCGACAGTTTTAAGATGGACTGTGATTTTAAATTGGATCGTCATATTAGCGCAGTTGTGAACTTTTTTCCACCTCAGGCAGTTGGCAGAACTAAAGCTCTTTCTTGCACAGCAGCATTTTGAAACAGTAATCCGTGACTTCATCACATCTCGGCTGGATTAATATAACACACTTTACTCTGGAGTTTGCCAGTCTTCCCTTGCACGTCTCCAGTTGGTTCAGAACACTGCTGCTCGTCTCGTGGTTGGAGCGAGCATGAAGTAGCACATATCTCCTATTCTGACATCTCTCCACTGGCTGCCTGTGCATTTTAAAAGGTCACTTTAAGATCCTTTTAATTGTTTTTAAATCTTTAAACAGTCTGGCCCCCCATTACCTTGCTGAGCTACTTTTTCCCTTTAAGCCTTTCAGGCCTCTCAGGTCAGATGGTCAGCTTCTCCTGGAAGTACTGGGGTCCAAGTGGAAGCTCAGAGGGGACAGAGCCTTTGCTGTTGCTGCACCTAAACTATGGAATGTCCCACCTCTGCACATTAGGTGTCCAACTCCTCTGAAAACCCATTTTAATTCCCTGGCTTTCAACCCAGCATGACATTCTGTTCCTGTTCTTTTGTTTTATTGTTGGTTTTTATTATTATTTTTATGTCTTGTTTTAAGCTTTGTTTTAAAGTGTTTGTGTTATTATTTGACTGACTATGTACAGCACTTTGGTCAGCTGTGGTTGTGTTAAAGTGCTCTGTAAATAAAGATGAGTTGAGTGGAGACTGTTGGTAATTATTGCAAACCAACCGCACACACACGCACACACACGCGCACGCACACGCGCACGCACACACACACAGACTAGTTATTGAGGTGGGGCTGTGTGTGGAGGGTGTGTAGATGTGAGTTGTCACATCTACGTTTATCTAGTGAAGACATGTGACCTGCAGTGGGAGGAGTTATTGTGTCCTGTTCAGACTCACCAAGCTTCACCGCACTCTCCGAGTGAAGGATATCTAGAAGGTTAACAGGATGAAAGTTTGTTAACTGCATCCTTACACCATTCAGACACATTTCATTACTGTGGACCTGATCAAAGTGCAGGGATCCACCATACAGAACATATTTTATATGATCATAAGTGTTGGTTAATGCACAACAACAACAAAATGAATATGGATGAAAACTGAGACCTGCTGTATATTTCCTGCTAGAACTAGATGTTGGACCAAAGGCTCTGTCATTCATCAGAGAACTGTAGGAGCAGCAGGAAAAAGCAGGAATATGCTCATTTTACACTGACCACTAACATCCCCCAGTTTCACAGCACAGCAGATCTGCCACCAGCAAAATGGCTGCGGCACCATAACAACTTTCTCCAAGGGCAATGTAAGTTCTGATTAGTTAACCTTACTTAAAAAATCATGCAGTCAAGTAAACTGGAAGCGGGATTGTATTTGTACTTACAAATGCTTATTAAGTGTTGTACACTTGCAATTTTGCAAGTAAAAAAACAGTGTACAGTACTCAAAAAAAGTACACAGTACACTTTCATACTAAGTGTACTGTGTGCTGTCTTTCAAACAACACGCTTATTAAAGTTGGGCCAACTAATGTGACATCAGTCACTTTATCAGCAGTGTGATTTACTAAAACCATACAAACACATGACCTTAGTAACAACACGTTACCCCCCCCCCCCCCCCCCCCCCCCCCTATTAATAAAGTTCCTTGAATCGTGAATAAATGTTGAGAGTTGCTCCTTGTCTTATCACAAAGAGAAAGATACAACCACATTTTCAGTTTTTTACTGACATTAATAAAATAGATGCTTTTGTTCTTACACAGGATAAAGGGTAGAATTCTCTGCTGACATTTGAAGTGGTAGGTGGTCAATTGTTTTTAAGTCCTCTGTGGAAAACACAGAAAAATCCTAAATGTTTCTTTATACTGATGAAGAACAGATTGTATAAATGAACGTTGCTCCATGAAGACAGAGAGTTGATACTTTATTCAAATCACAAAGACGTCATTTCCTCATACCGTGGCAGCAGTGATGTGTTGAGTGCATTAATAGGGAAGTTATGAATCTAAAGACATTCAGTCCTTAACCAGACAACATGAACATGTCTGTCACTCTGCTCCTCGGTGAGTCAAACACAAAGTTTAGATGTTCATTTATTACGAAGAAAACCCACATTTACACATTAGTGTCCTCTGTCCTTTAGTGTCCTGTGTTCTCCTGTTCCAGGTGTGTCTGTCCTGCTGCTGTCTGGACTCACTGTTTCTGCAGGTGAGATGATCGAGGTGAAAACAATCACTGACACTCCAACAATACACAGATATTTAATTTAGCTTTAGTTACTAGTTACTTATTGCAGATGTAGATTCTTTGTTAACACTGGTTAACTAAAAAGTTAGGATGTATGTTTATGGAATAATCACCTGTCAATACATAAATTTAAGTTACATAAATTGAAGTTACATTTACATTTAGTCATTTAGCAGACGCTTTTATCCAAAGCGACTTACAAGTGAGGTACAAGGCAGCAAAAATCTAAGTCAAGGAGAAAACATCAAAGCAAAGTCCTATCAGAAAAGTGTTCACAGTTCACGAGATACAAGTGCAAGAGAGCAGAAAGGTTTTTATTTTTTTAATTTTTTTTATATTAAAGATTTAAGTGCATAGGAAGATGCGGAAGAGTTCAGTTTTCAGCAGTTTTTTGAATATTGGGAGAGAATCAGCTGAGCGTGCAGAGTTTGGTAGCTCGTTCCACCATCGTGGGATCATTGCACTGAACAGTTTTGCTTGGTGTCTTCTATGCGGTGCTGGGACCACCAGACGTCGTTCTTTGGCAGACCGCAGCGGGCGAGAAGGATTGTAGACTTGAATGAGTGAGTTGAGGTAAGCGGGAGCTGTCGAGTTAACAACCCTGTAAGCAAGAGACAGAGCTTTGAACCTGATGTGAGCAGCTACAGGAAGCCAGTGTAGAGATCTAAAAAGTGGTGTGACATGGGTCTTTTTTGGCTGATTAAAAATTAGGCGAGCTGCCGCATTTTGGATCATCTGCAAGGGTTTGATTGTGGATATCGGTAACCCCATCAACAACGCGTTGCAGTAATCAAGACGGGATGTGACCAGCGCCTGTACAATGAGTTGGGTTGTATATTCCGTGATGTAGGGTCTGATCTTCCTGATGTTGTAAAGAGCAAATCTGCAAGCCCTAGAGACTGAGGAGATGTGGTCCTTAAAGCTCAGTTGGTCGTCGATGATGACCCCCAGATTTTTGGCTGAATTAGTGGGGACAATCACTGTAGATCCAATGTTGATGGTGATGTTGTGTTGCATCAAAGGTCTGGCTGGGAAGACAAGGACTTCAGTCTTAGAGAGGTTGAGTTGAAGGTGTCTCTCACTCATCCAGGCTGAGATGTCTGAGAGACAGGCAGAAATACGCGATGAGACAGTGGAGTCGTCCGGTGGAAAGGACAGGAAGAGCTGTGTGTCATCAGCGTAGCAGGGATAGGAAAGACCATGTGAGTGAATGATGGCACCTAGGGATGAAGTATAGATAGAAAAGAGGAGAGGACCAAGGACTGAGCCCTGCGGCACACCGGTAGAGAGGCTATGAGAGTGAGAAACTAGCCCCCGCCAGGATACCTTGAAGCTTCGTCCTGATAGGTAAGAACAAAGCCAGTCTAGAGCTGATCCAGAGATGCCCAAGTCAGAGAGTGTGGACAAGAGTATCTGATGGTTCACAGTGTCAAAGGCTGATGATAGATCAAGTAGAATTAAGACAGATGATTGACCTGTGGCTTTTGCAGCTCGAAGATATTCCACAACAGTCAGGAGTGCGGTTTCTGTGGAGTGACCCTCTTGAAGCCAGACTGGTTGACATCGAGGAGGTTATTCTTGGAAAGGAAGTCTGAGAGTTGGTTGAAAACAGCTCGTTCCATAGTCTTGGCCAGAAAAGGAAGGAGGGAGACAGGTCTGTAGTTCTCCACTACAGAGGGATCAAGAGAAGGATTCTTGAGCAGTGGGGTAATCAAGGCGTGCTTGAAAGAGGTTGGAAAAGTCCCTGTTTTGAGAGATGTGTTGATAACTTGTGTAATAGCTGGCATGAGTGCAGGTGCAACTGCTTGAAGAAGAGTGGAAGGGATTGGATCCAGAGTGCAGGTGGTCGGATGATTAGAGAGGAGGAGGGTGGATACGTCATCCTCAGTCAGAATTGCAAATGATGAGAGCAATGCAGTGTTGTAAGAGGTTAGACTGATGTCATCATCTGGAGGAGAGAACTGTGAGCTGATAGCTGCCACCTTGTTGGTAAAAAAGTCGGCAAAGTTGTCAGCAGTGAGAGAGGTAGATGGCGGTGGTGAAGGTGGGTAGATGAGTGATTTGAAAGTGGAGAACAGCTTTCTGGTGTCCAAGGTGTTGCTGAGCTTCTCCTGGTAGTAGTTGATCTTTGCCCTGGTGAAACTGTGAGAAAAAGGTCCAAGCAGATCCTGATACTCAGCAAGGCCAGATGGAGTCTTGGATTTGCGCCACTTCCTCTCAGCACTCCTGAGCGTGGTGCGTTGTTCACGGATCCCATCAGTGAGCCACGGATTAGAAGGTGAGAGACGGGCGGGTCTCGAAGACATAGGACAGAGACAATCCAGACATGATGAAAGTGTATTGCAAAGACTGTCTGTGGCTGCATCTGCATCGCAGATGGAGAGGTCCTGTGTTGGGGGCAGAGTTGCGGAGACCAGCGAGGAGAATCGATCCGGGTTGAGAGACCTGAGGTTGCGCCGGAATGTTACAAGTGTTAGTTAAAAAGCTGTGAAGTTTTTCTTACACAACTAGTTGCTAAATAACTTTGACCTTTATTTTTAATTAGTTAGTATTAGTTTAATTATCTCTTTGTCATAATTTTCACTTTTGAGAGTTTTTAAATAAAAAACCAGAGTTGAACATTCATGCTACCAACAGTATCAAATCAAATTCAATACTATTTGAAATACATTTCTTATTGAAGTACTTTTGTACTTTAAGTACATTTTAAAGGATGTACCTTTGTAAAGAATTCGAAATAATACTTCTACTTATAGGGTATGTTTTTAGGCAAATACTGGCACTTTTACTTAGGTACTTGCTTTTGCTTTTATCACCTCTGAGGGGACGTAGTTCATCAGGGTCAGTAATCCAGTCTTGAGCTGCCAAGTCCTGTGGGTTTAAGTGATTTATTGTTAATTTATTCAAATAGCTGCTTGGTGTATTAATTAAATGTATCCCTGTACTGTTTCTACCCACATGTCTCCTTCCTTCCTGTCAAATTTGAACAAATATAACTTAAATTAAAAAAGTATTTTTCCTTCCTTTGCCTACGTGAACATTACAATCATCAATCATCCTTTTTTTCCTTTTCTTTTTCAGTGCAAATTAATAGATATAAAAAGTTAAAAGCACTATTTTGTAGCTTGTTTAGATACAAGAACCTGTTAAAATATTTGTTCCTACAGGATTTGTGGGTGCGTTAAATTCCAGCTGTGACTGACCTGTCATTAAATGTGTTGCCCACATTTACTCAGACTTTCAGAGTCAGGATCTTTATGTACTGTCCTGTCTTTGAAAGTCTTGGCTAGTCTTCAGGTGTCTCCCCCCATAGAATAAAATCAACAAAGCAGAAAACTCAGTGATGACCTATAAGAGTGTGACCCAGTGTTATTGATTTCTGTATGTGTGTGTAACTGTTTCTATTTGTCTGTGTGTCCTCCAGTGTCTGTGAATGTCAGTCCAAACCTTCAGCAGTTCTTTGAAGGAAACCCAGTGTCTCTGAGTTGTGTTGAGGATGGACAGACAGTGAAAAGGACTGTGAATAGGACCGGAGTAGAAAACACTGAGGAGTGTGGAACATCTGGTTCAAGCTTTGGAAAGTTTAATGGTTCCTCCTGCACGATTGCAAATGTCAATCCATCAGATTCTGCATTTTACTGGTGTGACACTTCTGGACAGAGGAGAGACCAGGTCAACATCACTGTAACTACTGGTACAGAAACAAACTCGTTTCATTCTGTTGCTGCAACATCTCCTGTGTATATGACTCTGGTCTGTTGGTGTAACTCTGTCTCTATATGTCTCTGTTTGTGTTGTTCAGATAAAGATCTGATCCTGGAGATCCCTGCACTTCCTGTGGTGAGAGGAAGTGCTGTCACTCTGCATTGTAGGAATAAAGATGGACCAATCACAGCTTATTTCTTCAGGAATGGTACAAGTGTCACTGATTCTAAACTTGAACCAGAGTTCAACATCAGTAACATCCAACAGTCTGATGAAGGTTTCTACCACTGCGCTAATGATGAGAAAGAATCTGCTCAGAGCTGGCTGAGGGTCACAGGTCAGGACAATGACATCACTTCCTGTTTATACCAACCTGATAATACACTGATCACTGAACCAGATTCTGCTCCTCTCTCTACAGATCCTCCTCCTACAACTACCCCTCATCCACCCACCAAACCTTTCACTGTAAAATCTCCTTTTACGTCTTTTACTCCTTCCTCCCCTCATCCCCCAGCCTCCACCACTCCTCTTCCTCATCCTCCTTGTGTGTCTGTGGTCAGACTCTTCCTCCACCTCATGGTCTTCTGTCCGTTCTTCATCTCTACTGTACTGATGGTTTCCATCTGCTGCAACAGGAAGACAGGAAACAAATCATTTGTTTCCATGGAGATTGTTGATGTCACTATTGACCACATGACCTCAGAGCTGGATGTTAGTTAAAATGAATCCTGTTCATTATGTAGATGTGGGTTGTAATAGAAATTTTTCCTCTTGGAAGAATTGTAGACAGAACTCAGCGTGATGAACCATCTCAGTTTAATTCATGCCTGCATGGAGAAGAACACATGGATGTTGAGTGTTGTTTCTGACTTGTATCTCTCAAACCCCTTCTATTTATACTTAAACCCAAGAAAGGAACCACCCTCACAAAACATAAATGAAGAAACCAGGTGCATGCAGTTGACAGTCATCACTCTTGTCCCTTTCTAGATTATCTGAAGATATCAGTAACGAAGTCAATAAAACCCTTTTATTAAACTCTTTTAGATCTTGTGACCCCAGGACTCACTATATACTACATTGCTTTGGGCCTTGTAACAACGAAGTGCCTGCTGTGATCTCAAACATTCCTCCAAACACGACCCATCCTATGATCTCTTGTCATCTTTGTGACCTCTTTAATAGCTCATCTTGGTTGATTGCTTGCTAATTATCTAACCATATGACTAAATTTACTCTATTCCCTCACAGGGTACCTCCATCCTCCCAGTCAGTACACCAGTGACTGCTGCTAACCCCCAACCACCTGGAATAATCTCATCACGAAGGTCAACACATTAGATTATTGCTAAATGGAAGAACTGTTAACTAAACGACATGATTAAAGTTTTGCTTTTCTTATTCTGAATGAACCAAAGGCAGCAAACTGTGACAGCATTAGTCAAATCTGAATCTCACAAACTAATTTATTGACTAGTTCCTCTTTAGGTAAATTGATAACAAAAGCTCAGACAGTCTCTCGTACCCCCAACACTGATGAAGATGGCACCAGATAGTCTTTGAATGCAGTGATGGTGTCTGTTTATCTATTTTTAATCGTGAACATGTTTCAACCACAGCATGAATGTGAAACTGTCCCAAATGAACAACTTCCCCTGAGCTCACTTCTTCTTTTTATGTCTTTACTGCACATCTTAATCTGCTTATTTTAAACGCTTCCTAAAGCTTTGTACATACACATTTAATTGTGTAACTCATTTAGCTCCTCACATTAGCCAAAGACATGGGAACTTCACTTTGGTGATGTGGTTTTTTTTCTGAGCTTGTGAAACAAACAGTGGTTGGTCTCTCAGTGGCTCTTAGTCTTTATAACACATTTTATCTGTCAATTTGATGTGACAACCTTCCTGGTCCAGTGGAAGACATTTTGTATAAAAATGGTTTTATAAAATTCCTTCAGTGACTTTGATAAAGGGTAATTACACCTTTTTAAAGTTATTTTTGTTTCTAAGAACAATAATCAGATTGACAGACACACAATCACCTGCTGTAACCATGAGTTCCTAAATAAAGTGTTTTCTCATTAACCACTGCAGATGTCTCCTCCTCAATACTCATCCAGATAATAATATTGCAGAGTGATTTCTCTAGATTAGAACTTGTTAAATTAAAGGGACCTAGAGGGGTTGATGAAAGGGGTTAAAGAAAGAGGTATTTGGAATATCAAGTTGGAGTTTGAATGCAGGCACATCGACAGTAAGTTAAAATAAAAGTTACTGTCGATGTGCCTGCATTAGAGTACATGAAACTAAAATACCATTTGCTAGACAAAGCCACTGCTAACACAAATGCAAATATCCCACCCACAACAAGCCACACTTACATTAACGGTGTGTGAGGGAAACCCACAGACAAAAGTGCAAACACTATGCCATTTTTGTGAGAAGCCTGAGGTTGTAATAAAGGTGATAATTCTACTCTCTGTTTCTTATTGAGGTCAAAGTGGGTGGTGGAGTTGTGCTGGAGCATTATAAGAAGAGGTGGCTCTGATGTTTGCATCAGAGTGTACAGGTGGCCGGTGAGTGTATTTATGTTTCAGTGCAACATATTTTTTAATAAATGAGGTGCAGGTACATTTATGAACAGCAAGTGACTTTAAAAGAGGTCTTTAGAGAGGGATGGTGGGTGTACAAAGTGTAGGGTTGCACCACCACAGACCTCGGTTGGACTAATTAATTAATTTGAGTGCTGTGAGAGTCTTTACACAAGCTTAATAACACTGGAGTCAGAAAACTGCATGTTGTACTGCAACATCTAGTAATTCAGAGAGAAAGAAAACAGGACGTTGTGCTGTGAAAGCGGATATTCTGGAAGGCAAACATACAGTGTCACATGTTACAGTTCCCTTGTGCTGAAATGGCAAAAACAGTAAAACAAAGAAGGATTTTTTTTATCAGCATAATACTTAATGCACATGGTACAAATGTTCATTCATCATCAGAAGGATCAAAAATGATCAGAGTAGATACAAAAATATATGGTTATAAAAAAATAATGAAAATTCAATAAAAGCAGAAGTTTGCTGTGTGCTGTCCTCCAGCCTCTCTGGGTTCCGTCTATGCACCGTTTGTATCCTGTCAGGGCTAATTTAATCCCATTCTTCCTCCTAAAACTGTTTCATGTCTACCAGATTTCTTTGGGGTCTGCTGTGTACATCTACTTTGAATCTACCCACGTTTTCAGTGATATGTAAGTCTGGAGAGGCCATGGTAAAACTCGCCTGTTTCTTCCCTACTCCACACCTGAGCTCCGTAAGAGCAGATAGTCCTGGACTCGTCCCCTCTTACCAAACATCACAGCCTGATGGTGAAATGAAGCGTAGTCAGTGACGTACTGAGTGTGTTAACAGGAAGTGAAGCTGAAGGCGTATTACCTCCTCTTTTAAGACATTCAGTCGTCATTCAGTCAACATGAAGAGTCCATCTGTCTCCATGCTCCTCGGTGAGTACAACTTCCTTATTGCAGCTTTTCATCAATCTTCTCATTTTTTCCCAGAGCACCGTTTAAAATAAAGATAAAACCGGAATAAAATGACAATAACAATGTACCATGTAATTCCCAGTCGTTAGCAGCAAATCTCACCAAATAGGGAAAAAACTAAACATGTAAGAAAGGCTACATACACAGTGTATATTTGTAGTAGCCTGTGATAGCAGAAAAGTCCAGTGTCAAGTTTATTTACACCCCTGCAGTTAGTTTAGGTCTGTGGCTGCAGCCTCAAAAACAGTCCAACCAGTCCAGTCAAAGGAGGCCTGCACCAGACATGCAATTCTGAGCAATCTGAAAACCCAGATGTGATCAACAGATGGGAAAACAACCCATGCAAGTTAAAGTTAACCTCCTTCCAGGCAATGTTCTCTCTAATTTATTCAAATTAATTCATGTGTCTGAGCAAACACACAAACTCCCTGAGCTTTCTCCCTTAGACCACTGTGAGAAACATCAGACGTGTGCACTGAGCTCACACCAGCATCGCATCCATCCAAGTTACATGGTTTATTAAAGTAATTAAATGACAGCATTTACAGTTCTGTTAGAATACTGTTAATGAAGTGCTTTAACCCACTTACAAGGAAAATTACAAAAATCTTCTTCATGAACTGTGTAGTATGTTATGTTAAATATTTAATTTCAACTATGGCAAAACATGAACTGCCAACCAAACCAAGCCAACTATAAACTTTAATCTTGAAAACACAATTCACATTTTTATTATAAAGCTCTGACTTGTATTGTGAGTATGACCCAGTGGGTGAGATTGTCCTACTGTGGTCTGGGAGACAGTCCTGTAACATTTTGACCTTTCTTACACAGCATGTCTGTATTTTGCACAAATGACAGTTTGTAGATCATGGTAGTGTGTGGGTTTTTCTGTTTCATTTCTCCACTACTGATGTTGTAACGTCATGATTCATAAGCAGTGGACTACTGCACTGTTAGGGAAGAGGTGTGTGTGTTTGTATCATTCTTATCTCATTTGGACGTGTTTAATGAGGTAAACCCAGTTTATTATTGCATGCAATTGCACTGCGCTCTGGCCTGTGCTCTGCTGCCTTCATACAGAACAAAGCAGCTGTGTATGTGTCTATTTAAATGCATTTTTGACTGGGGAGTGTTTGATTCAGTCAGCTACTGGAACTTGCTCTTCTTGATAAAAAATCCAAAGTGCCAACAGACAGAAACATCTGGCTGTTCCTTTCTTCCTATCCAGGCCAATCAGAGGTCAGGAAAATGTTGGAGCACTGGTCATTCTAAGCATATATCAGCTCATTTGTGTGATTGATTTTGGCATGACACATATAATGATCCATATTCAAAGCCCCATTCCTCTGTAATGTGAGCAGGGTACTGTATGTTTGCAAAATTCTTTTCTTAACAACATGTCAATAAGGAGCAGCAAAGAGTTTGCCTTCACAGGTTGATCGAGGGACGTTTTTAAAATTTTAATCCTGTCAAAGAAATTCTACTTGGCATCTGAGTTAAGCCCAAAAAACACTAAAGACTCTAAAAGTTCATAAACTGGTATAAAGGTGTAAGCCAACAAAGATCACACGCCTTTCACATCTTGTCCAGAGCATTTTGCTTTAGCTGCATGCACAGCCCGGTGAAGGCAGACATTAACAAACAGGTGAAACTCAGCACAAGTGCTGACAACTCATTAATGCTAATACAGGGCTGCTGATGATTGATATTAAAAGCTTTGTTGTGGTGAACATCAGACTGCCGCTGGTGACAGAGGAACGTGTTGGTAAGTTATTACCTTCCTACGTGATGTGTGTCACAACATTCATCGCCACAGTAAATGTGATGATGACCATTGTTAATATTTCAAGATTCTCTTCATTAGTTTTGTGGAGCTTGAAATAGTTCTAGACTCTGGACTTAGCTGAGTTAACACAGTGGGCTAGTCTCTGATGTGATTTCCTACAGGATTTTCGGTTACTAGAAGTTGGGGATTGGTTTTTGACAGCTTATTGATTTTAGACTGGTTTTCTACAGAATTTGGTTTAAATCTGTGGTTTTCTGTGGTTTTGATTTTCTGATCCATATCAGTTGATATTTGCAACAAAGAGTAAAATGTATAAATGTTCTAGTACTACATGCTGACTGAAAGACAGATGGAAAATATAATTAAACATCAAGTTGTCCAGCGCAATTTTTCAGTTTGCTTAAACTGCTGATGTCCTCAGGACTAGGTCTTTCTACATGTTATAGCTTTGCAGTACTTAAAAGCCTGTTCCTCAAAGACAGGGCTTATATCTCAACAATTAGCCAGATTATTTTTAAAGACACAGTTTACACTGAGCACCCATAACTATATGACAGCACACCTAATATTAAGTAGGTGTCATGGTCCTAGTGCACTTCCTGTCTGTGGACTTTTTTTCTGTGGCCCCTTCTCCCTACTTCCTGTGCCTTGGTTCTTTTCCCCAGCTTTGCCTTCATTTGTCCCAGATGGTTTGCACCTGTTCCCTCCTCTATTTAAGTTCAGTCTTCCCCTCACTTCCCTGCCAGATCCTCGTCGTTGTGTCACACTTGCGAAGTGCAGTCGATGTTAGTGGACCCAGAAAGAGAGACAGAACCAGGCTGTTTAGGAAGGTTAGAATGGTTTATTTGGGGGAAGGACGGGGTAGGTAGCACGGGTAGAGACGGGGAAAAGGAGAGTGCTGACGGGGAGCGATGTCCGGGGAAGGAGAGCCTGATCAGAGGAGCTTGAACCCGATGCGGGGAAGAGGCGATAGAGCGGCTAGTCGCGGGAGGAAGACAGATGGTGACCGTGGAATTGGGTGCCGTGGAGACGAGGAGTTGTAGGGAATTGTTTGGACGCGTCAGGGCGGCCGGAGGTTCTGGGGGCAGGGGGACACAGAGAGCAGGTTAGTAAAAGAGTACCATGGCAGTTACTGAGACGATCTGGCGACTTGTGGTGTGAAGGAGACTGGTATTAGAGCTGGTGTCATTAAGGCGGATGATTGCATGCAGGTGTGGCCGCTGCCGCAGTCCAGGTGCACTGGGGGGAAACAAGCACACAAAACAGAAAGAGAGAGAGAGAAGGAGGGGAGTGGAGGATGTGAGAGCGGGTGCTGTGACAGTACCCCCCCCTCAAGGGTCGCCTCTTGGCGACCGGCCAGGCTTATCAGGATGAGCTTGGTGGAAGGACCTGACAAGTTTGGGGTCCAGGATCCACGCTCCTGGGTGAGACCCTGGAAGAGACTGGTTTTAACTGGGACACGTGGAACACGGGATGCACCTTCATATTTCTGCGGCGTTTGAGCTTAACTGCAGATGGGTTAATGATCCTTTCAATAGGGAAGGGGCCAATATATCAGAGGAATACGCAGAGGAATATTTTGAGTGGAAAGGTAAACAGTCTGACCTGGTTCGTAAACAGTCTGACCTGGTTCGTAGGTGGGGGCCGGGGTTCTCCGACGGTCGGCAAGCCGCTTGTTTCTCTGTGTAGTCTGGAGGAGGGCTGCCTGGGTCTCTCTCCACAGCCTACGGCAGCGGCGGATGTGTGCGTGGACAGACGGAACTGCGATCTCCGTGTCCTGGTTTGGAAACATAGGTGGCTGGTACCCTAGGGAGCATATAAAGGGCGAGAGAGTTATGAGCATATTCAATCCAGGGTATGAATGAGCTCCAGGTAGAGGGGTTAGAAGAGGTGACGCATCTGAGGGCGGTTTCCAGACTCTGATTTGCACGCTCAGTTTGACTTTTGGACTGGGGGTGGAACCCAGAAGACAAACTGACGGTTGCCCCCAGAGCGTTACAGACTGCTTTCCAAACCTGGGAGATAAACTGTGGGCCTCTGTCCGAGACAATATCATGGGGAATACCATGGAGACGGAGAACATGCTGTTTGAGAAGCTGAGCAGTTTCCGTGGCTGTCAGAAAAGCGGTCAACGATGGTGAGAATAGTGGTATTTCCATGAGACGTTGGAAGTCCAGTGATGAAGTCCAGGGCGATGTTCGACCATGGGCGACAAGGTATGGGAAGGGGTTGGAGAAGGCCATCTGGGGGTTTCTTGGGGGTTTTTCCTCGGGCGCAGGTGGCACAGGCCGCAACAAATTCCCGGGTGTCCTTAACTAGAGACGGCCACCAGAAGTGTCTCCGGAGGAGGTTTATGGAACAGTCAGCCCCAGGATGACAGGAGAACTTGGAGCAATGGGCCCACTGGAGGACCTGGGAGCGAACCCAAGACAGGACAAATAGAAGACCAGGGGGTCCGGTGCTGGGATCGGGCTCCTGCTGCTGCGCCGAGCGCACCGTCTGTTCAGTCTCCCAGGTGATGGCCCCCAGCACACAAGACGGGCGACTATGAACTGGCGAGAAGTGTCAGGCTGAGACAAGATGGGTGGAGAGGTGAACAGTTCCTTAAGTCGGGTGAAAGCACCCTTGGCTTTCTCATTCCAGTGGAACGGGGCGACAGGGGACGTTAGTTTGGCCAGGGGGGCGGCAACTGTGCTGTAGTTTTTAATGAATCGCCGATAGAAGTTGGCGAAGCCCAGGAAGCGTTGCAGCTGTTTCCTGGTTCCAGGTCTTGGCCACTCCGTGACAGCGCGTGTTTTCTCGGGGTCGGGCCTCACCTCTCCCTCACCTATAATGAATCCTAAGAATGACACAGTTTTGACATGAAACTCGCACTTCTCTGGTTTGACAAAGAGTCTGTTTTCCAGTAGCCTCTGTAAAACCTGCCGGACGTGCTGTTGGTGTTCACTGTGACACGTTGTTTCCGTCATCATTGCCGTCGTGATTACCCTCATCAACCCCATATCTGTATGTATGCATCATGGACTCTTGCATTTGGGACTCTTGTTTCTTGGACATTTGCATTCTGGGACTCTGCTTCTGTGTCGTTTGGTCTGAGGTTTGCTTTTTGTTCTAAATCAGTGTTTCTTGGTTTAGTCCCGTTTTCTCTGGTGGTTGCTCCCAGGTTCAAGGTTTGTTTAACTCAGTGATTTGATCTAGCCTCTTGTTGTTCTCCACTGGTTTAGTCCTGGTTTTTGTCCTGGCTTCTGTGTTTTGTCAGTTTGCCAGTGCTTTATGTTCAGTTTCTTTGTGTCTGCCTCCCCTTAGTTCCTGTGTTAGTTTATGTGCTCTGCCAATTCTGTCCGTGCCCTACTTATTTAGTAGCCTTTGTTTTGTTTTTTATTCTTTCATTTCCTAGCCTAACTTGTGTTTAGGTAAATTCTGTTCCACTCTTGTTTTCAACGTCCACTCTGTTGTATTCTTAGATTCTATTAAGTTAACTCCCCTCGTGTGCTGGTCCTGTAGTTAGTCGTCTTAGTCTGTATTCTGTTCTGAATCTGGTTTCTAGTATCCTCCTGTTAGGAGTGACTTCTGTTCACCATTTAAGTTTCTGTCAATAAAAGCCCCTTGTTATTTTCTATCACTCTCACTGTTTCCTCTTTTGGGTCCATCCCCCAACCAAAACCTAGGTCCACGTTTGCCACCAATACAGCCATGACCCACCAGAGAATGGACTCCACAAGACCTCCAAAGGTTTTCTCTGGTATTTGACGCCATGATCCTGCTCTCATCACCAGATGAACAGTGTACATGCAATTGAATCAGAACTTGGTAAATGGCCACTTATATAGCGCTTTTATCCAAAGTGCTTTATGTTGATTCCCATTCACACACTGATGGCGGTGGCTGCCATGCAAGTTGCTCACATCACCCACCAGGAGCAAATGTCCTGCCCAAGGACATTTCCACATGGTGGTCCGTGGACTAACTGCCTTGCCAACTGAGCTACAGCCGCACCTGAGCTACAACTTAAAACTAGATTCATCACACCAGGCCAGATTCTTCTGGCACCTTTCTATCAGAATCAGCTTTTACTTTTTCAGCAATTTCAGCTACAGTAGTGCTTCTACTGGATCAGACTACATGGGCCAGCCTTCACTTCCCACATGCATCAATACGTCTTGGCCGCCCGTGACCCTGGTGCCGGTTCACCTGTTTTCCTTCTTTGGACCAATTTTAGTAGGTCCTTACTACTGCAGACTGGGAACATGGCACAAGGACTGCAGTTTTGGAGTTGCTCCGACCCAGTCGTGTAGCCATTACAATTTGGCTTTTTTTTTTCTCAAATCCTGCACTTGGTCATGTTTTCTGTTGTAGTGTAATAGATAACACCCATTTCCAGACGTCATTGTAACAACATAATCAATTTTATTTTGATTATATGATCAATGTATGTTCAGCCATTAGTTTGCAGCTCAGCCTCAGCATACCTTAGGTCAACATCCCGTTCTGTCTTTGCAGACGACTTAGTCAGCTTCTTTACTATTTTCACTAACATTGCCATCAGTTCTCCCATGTGGATGGCCGCCTCTGTGTTTTGGTGCACTCTACTTTGTGTTGTTTTGTGGTTTAATTTAGTTTTCTGCCACAGTTGGGGTGGCTCTAACTCTAAGGAAAACTCTTATATATTACAGATACTACCTCTGTAGATTTATTTCAGAGCTTTCTGGCTTCTACCTCAGATTTACTTGACGTTTTGATCAAGGAAGCACAGAGCGGACAGACACGTTTTTACCAATGTTTCGGTTTTATCTATGCGCTGCTCCCCGGACCTGGAGGCCTTTATCATTAACCGCAGCCTTTTTATTCAACCCTTGAGTTCTCCTTATTCATTCTTGCCTGACGAGATTCTAGGTGGGGAACAGACTAACCCGGACGCCTTGGTTATTGTCCTTGGAGACTTTAACAGTGGTAATCTCTCTCACGATTTTTCTCTCACTTTTTAAGTTGCACCACTTCCCACTGCATACTCACTTCTTCTGTAAATAGCTTTTTAAATTAATTTTATTGTATTTTATCTTTTCTATTGTATACATATTCCTTATTTCTTGTGTGTCACACATTCATATTTATATTTTAGATTCTGTTACCAAGACAAATTCCTAGCACTCTGAAGTGTTAACTGTACCTGGCAATAAACAGTTTTCTGATTTCTGATGCTGCGGCATTGGTTCACTCTGGCAAATATGGAAGTCATGAAGTGGATCAGATGTTGTAGTGAGGTTGAATGTTGTAGTCGTTGGTAAGTTTCAAGTTGCATACATTCCATATTGTCATCAACAACAAATATTTATTTATATATAACAACAAGCCTCCTCTGTTAGATCTGCTCTGGCCTGTGCTGATCTGCCAATGTGTCTTAGTAGGTTGCCAGGTTTGCGTACAATACTCTACCAATCAACCAAACACGTCTTAAAAACAAAACCCTTCAATATCTAGAAAAATGTAATAATAAAAGTCTTTTCAAGTCATTTGTCTCCAAGGTACTGTAAGTCATCATTTCGATCATACTGTGTGTAATAATGTAATGTCTTTCCCCTGTTCACAATTTCCTGTCCTTTTGTTCCAGGTGTGTCTGTGCTGCTGCTGTCTGGACTGACTGTTTCTGCAGGTGAAAACCTTCACTGACACTCCAACAATAACACACATTTACTCTGTAACTGTGTGTGTGTGTGTGTAATACTGAAAATGATAAGTGATGATGACTGTTAAGAGTTGCTAATTCATTGCAGACACAAAGTTGTGTGTGATGACTCATGTCAGGTTTATTACAGTGCATGCAGTGGAAACAGCTTCAGTATTCTCTGACTAGGTTTTTCCAATTCTACGCTTTTATACTGTACCTGTATGACCCTTGGAGAAAAAAAATCTGGTGCAGTCGGTTTTCTTGCACCAGTGTGACAGATCATTAAATACTGACACAAGCCATCAAGCAAAGCGCTGTTTCCTCTGCAGTCATCACTAGTATAAGATAAACTTTTATTTATTGTGCCACAGTGGGACATTTCCTTGTTACAGCAGCGAAAGGTGCAATTTTGTGGCAAGAATGTCTCTAAAAATAAAATGAAAGTCAACAATAAAAAAAAAAAACAATTACACCAGGGTTGATGTTATTGCACAGTGTTACAATCAGTAGTAGGAATGTACATTATAGTGAGTATTGGTTCACTGGGAGCAGCTCTGGTTGTAAAGTCTGAGAGCAACAGGGAGAAAGCACCTACAATATCAGTCCTTCAAATACTTAGGATGTAACAGTCACTGAAGTAGCTGAGCAGACATCAGCTCACTGTGTCATACAGGGGTGGGATTCGCTCTCCAACAAGGACAGTAGCTTGGCTACCTTCCTCCTTTCTCCCACCTCCTGTGCTGTGTCCAGGGGCATCCCCAGGACTGAGCTGGCCTTCCTGATCAACCTATCTGGTCTCGTCCTGTCTGCTGTAGAGCTGCTGCTGCACCGGCAGACCAAGCCATAAAAGATGGCTGAGGAAGGTCTGCAGTAGTGCTCATTGCACTCCAAATGACCTTAGTCTCCTCAGCAGAAAGAGTCTGCTCTGTCCTTTCCTATAGAGGAAGTCTGTTATCAGTTCAGTCCAGTTTATTGTGTAGGTGAGTCCACTCTGTCAATGTTCTTTCCCTGGAAGTTCACCGGTGTGTGTGTAATATGAGTTTTTGTAGTAATGTAGTGCATGTGAGTTCTGAACAAAATGACAGGTCGTCATTAGCTTTTTATGCTAATGCTAAGTTAGGTCTGTAAGAAGGCTGCTATATTTACCTGGAGCTGGTATGTGTATGGGACACACAGGTCATTCCTCTCTACCTGTGCAGCTAAGTTCGTGTATATGCTTGTGTTACATTACCGCGAATGTCTCAGGGGGATTACCCTAACTAAACTGTTACTTATGTAGCTGCCAGAAGTGTCTATCAAAGCGTCCACGCTCCAACAACGTTCAGCTGCTAGTGCTCAAACCCCGACACATTCAGTCCTACACATCTTCCCATCGGGGACTGCTTTCACCATAATGGTGAGTGGGAGTAATCTGCATTTCTGTGTGTATACAGATATTTAAAGTATTTTTATTTTATACTATACTCAGAAATCTTACACTTATATAAGTGTATATTGTAGCTAGTTTTTTTAGCCTTTTGTCTGACAATTAAAACACAGGATAGTGCCTAACATAACCTGTATCTGACTTGGGAGATGAACAGAAAACTAGTGTTAAGACACTCGTGTGTGCACCAACATGTAAAATGTGGATATACAAATTCTAGTGCAGTTTCAGTTTAGGGTAAATGTATTTATTTATTCATGTGGTAAATATATATGTGGCTATTCCTGCTACCATGTACCAGTGTTTTATATATCTACATACAAGACATGCACTGTGGCTTTCAACCACAATTTGAGTTTTATTTCCTTATTGTGAATTTACAGAATGCGGAAGAAGGGGATGAGGAAGGCCCTGGCCATGAAGGAGGTGGGAGCAGGCAGGCTCAGTGTGAAGCAGACAGCAAAGTAATTAGGGGGTCCTAAAGTCCAGACTGAGTGACTAAGTCAGTGGAAGGGTTGTCTCTCATTGTGCTATTCAGAGGGGCACTTGCTGCTGCTCATCATGGATGGACTCCAGTCCCACTTAGATCTAGAGCTGGTCTAGAGAGGTGCACAGGGTGTCAATCATTCTCCTGTACCACATATTTTTCACATCCTCTTAGTGTGAGTTTGAAGCCAGATTTCTCTGGTCCTAAAAGGTATCTGTTGACCGTAAGCCAAATTTTAAGAGACTAAAGGATAGAAAGTTGTGATGGGTGGGTTCAGGAAGTGCAGCCTAAAACCCCTGGACTCAACGTCTACGTCTCCTCCACCAACCCCATTGACATGTTTCTAGGCCAGGCCTGATGCAACCCACCCACCTACCCTTTCTAATGCTGCCTCACCCTTAAGTCCACATGCCCCTATACTCCCACCAGAGTCATCTTAACACTCCTCCCCACCCCCTTAGCCTTGCTTCATATTTCCAACCACCTCTCCTTCTTCTCCCCTTTCCAGTCTTTACCTTACTCATTCCTCAGTAGCATCAGGGCAGATTATATCAGACCTCGCCCACCTCCTGGTCAATGTCAATTACACCTGCAACCCAGTTCAGGAGGAACACAACCAAGGCCTGGGTGCTGATGGCTCAGGAGATGTTTCAAGAATCATCGAGCCAGAGCCAGAGGCCCAAGCTCTGACCAGAAGAGACCAGGAGCAGTGGACCTAAGACACTGACTTACTAACCACTTCCTCTGTGCTGTCTGGCAGTTCCCGCCTCAGCTGCGAACAGTCCCTTGAGGTAGCTCCACATTTTCATCCATTTTCTTTGCTCTCTGACTGTGTGCATCGATCAGCACACCATCTGCCATGAGCCATCCCCCATCTCTTACTGGACTAGAGGATGGTAAAGCATACCTATTTTACATTTTGGTGCGTTTGAATTTTGAAATGCATTAAATTTAAGTAAAATTGGGGAGGTTTGCGTCAAGGAGGGCATCCGGCGTAAAAACTGTGCCACATCAACATGCGGACAATGATCCGCTGTGGTGACCCTAAATTCACAGGAGCAGAAATGACAAAAAACAAATTTGTATTTTAAATAATTAAAATTAATTATTTAGGAATTAAATTAGAGCCATCAACATCAGTGACAATGAGGTGGCCTTAAAATGCCATAACCCTTCACATTCACACACCTTTTGTCCAGCTCCTCCTCTTGTGGACCCACGACATCCACTGATAGCAAACTTATTAAGACTTTGGATTCCAGCATGTAAAAAATATTTTGTTACCTAACTGTTATTTCTTTCTTGGAGTAGGTCACACAATTCAGAAATGTAAACAGGAGGCAGATATTTGCCCCACTAAAGTCCCTCCAGATAGTTCAGAGGTGCCAAGTCATTCAATGTTTCTTTTTTGTATCTTGTAATGTAACATTGTTTATTTTGAATAAATCGTATGTCTCCCTTGAAATTTCCCATTTGCTTTTCATTTGTCTTGGATCTTAAAAAGAAGATTTTAAATGTCCAGTCCTTATGATTACAGTTACACTGGGAACAACTGCAGCCGGTATTGATGCTGCAGGAGCATCATCGTTTGACGTGACAAGAACAACTTTATATACACAAAAAACTACATTAGGGTAGGGTTACATTAAGAAACAATAACAGTTAGGGACAAAAGAAAAAATTACATTAAAACAAATCACTGTATATTATTCTGTTTTGAAAGACAACGCGAACAGCCTTTGATAACCATCTTAATTCCACAGGGTCAGTGTGCAACACCAGCCTCAAAAGGGGTTGGAGCCTGTCCCAGATGTCATTGGGTGAGAGACAGGGTCCACCCAGGTCTGCATTCTGTCTCAGGGCCTTGTTGAAAAAAAAAGATTTACCTAATAACAGACTTCCTCATTCTATTTGACTGTAAATTTCCTGTATTTAAAATGTAAAGTTCATCTGCATTATACTGTACTTAAATACAATTTTGCAGCAATATATTTTCAGTTTATGCGGTGGGCAGCAGTGGCCCAGCTGGTAGAGTGGTCACTCACCGACAATAGGGTCGGAGGCTCATCGATGACCACATGGCGAAGTGTCCCTGGGAAAGACACTGAACCCCCAACAATACATCCCCAGCTATCCAGCACCAAGTGCTGGTCCCAATCCCAGTAGAAATTGGGGAGGGTTGCGTCAGGAAGGGTATTTGGTGCAAAAACAAAATGTGCTAAATCAACATGCTGTCGCGACCCTGAACTGACAGGATAGGCCGAAGGGGGAAAAATATTTCAGTTTATGCAACTTTAAATTTTACTCCACAAAAATTCAGTGGAAAATATTATACTGTTACTCCAGTACATTTATTTTACAGCTTTAGTTACTAGTTACTTTTTGCAAGTGTAGCTTCTTTGTTAACACTGGTTAACTAAAAAGTTAGGATGTATTATTATGGATTAACTGCCTGTCAATACATAAATTGGTTAAAAACTGCTTGAACTGTACCAGCTGTGAAGTTTTTCTTACACAACTACTTGCTAAATAACTTTGACCCTTATTTGTAATTTGTTAATATTATCTCTTTGTCATAATTTTCACTTTTGAGAGTTTTTAAATAAATCTTAACCAGACTTGAACATTCATGCTACCAACAGTATCAAATCCAAATCAATACTATTTGAAATACATTTCTTATTGTAGAGAACCTGTTTGAATATCTGTTCTTGCAGGATTTGTGGGTGTATTAACTCCAGAAATTCCATTTGTGACTGACCAGTCATTAAATGTGTTGCCCACAGCTTATTCAGACTGCCAGACTCAGAAATTTTTATGAACTGTCCTGTCTTTGAAAGTCCCCATTTCAATAGAGTAGCATCAACAAAGCAGAAAACTCAGTGATGACCTATAAGCGTGTGACCCAGTGTTATTGATTTCTGTATGTGTGTGTAACTGTTTTTATATGTGTGTCCTCCAGTGTCTGTGAATGTCAGTCCAAACCTTCAGCAGTTCTTTGAAGGAAACCCAGTGTCTCTGAGTTGTGTTGAGGATGGACAGACAGTGAAAAGGACTGTGAATAGGACCAGAGGAGAAAACACTGAGGAGTGTGGAACATCTGGTTCAAGCTTTGGAAACTTCAGTGGTTCCTCCTGCACGATTGCAAATGTCTCTCGATCAGATTCTGCATTTTACTGGTGTGACAGTTCTGGACAGAGGAGAGACCAGGTCAACATCACTGTAACTACTGGTAAGGAAACGAACTTGTTTCATTCTGTTGCTGCAACATCTCCTGTGTATATGACTCTGGTCTGTTGGTGTAACTCTGTCTCTATATGTCTCTGTTTGTGTTGTTCAGCTAAAGATCTGATCCTGGAGATCCCTGCACTTCCTGTGAGAGGAAGTGCTGTCACTCTGCATTGTAGGAATAAAGATGGACCAATCACAGCTTATTTCTTCAGGAATGGTACAAGTGTCACTGATTCTAAACTTGAACCAGAGTTCAACATCAGTAACATCCAACAGTCTAATGAAGGTTTCTACCACTGCGCTAATGATGAGAAAGAATCTGCTCAGAGCTGGCTGAGGGTCACAGGTCAGGACAATGACATCACTTCCTGTTTATACCAACCTGATAATACACTGATCACTGAACCGGATTCTGCTCCTCTCTCTACAGATCCTCCTCCTACAACTACCCCTCATCCACCCACCAAACCTTTCACTGTAAAATCTCCTTTTACTTCTTTTACTCCTTCCTCCCCTCGTCCCCCAGCCTCCACCACTCCTTCTCCATCCTTTCCCATCATCCCAGTCACAGCAGTTCTGGGTGCCCTGGTTCTCCTGGTTCTGGTTTTGGTTGGAGTTCTATTGCTCAGGAACAAACAAACAGGTGTGATAGTGATCATAGCCAGCTGATAGATGCAGCTAGGATTTTCACATCAGTCTCACAGATGTAAAGATTTTCTGAAGCTCTGAATCCTTTGCCACAGTAGGAACTGTCGACATCTGAGGGCCAAGTCCTTGATATTACATTATAATTGGTGAAGCAAATCTTTATGCTGTTATTATTCTGTTCAATAAAGTCTGTATTATAGAGTCTGGTCACTTTCAAATAGACTATGATTGAGAGGTAAACCTGATATTAAAAACCAGTGCAAAACCTTCCTATAACTGTAATGGAGCTTCATTTGGAACAGGAATGTTATTTTTCACAGGATGAAGCTTTCAGGGGTCAATATTGTGTTGAGTCGTCTGCTTCGAGTGTAACATTACAAATCCAACCTCCACCTACCACTGACATCCCAGTGTCAAAGGGTGGATGTATGTGACACGGTAGCAGAGAACATTACACACTATCAAGGCCTGACTTGAACACAACTTTAGATTGAGCCAAGGCTGAGTGAATAATGGACTTATTACACTATATATATAGCCTTCACTGTCACTTTATTACATGAGGTCACAACAGTGACTTGGGTTTGAGCTCTGCAGTGACAGCTGAATAATCCTGAAGACATGATGGATTCTAGGGGCAGATTTTTAGTCTCATATATCACATTAAATGTAAACAGGAGCCTGTGATGGAGTCATAGTGGGCCATTACCCATTATAGAAAAAATCTGATTCAACCAACAAAATAACTGCTGGATCTTTTCATTCATCCATGTTTCCTCCTCTTCTCCTCTCAGGAAAGAAAGATTCTTCAGTGGATGTGACCTATGCTGATATCAAGATCAGACAGCAGGCCAACAGGAATGGTAGGCTGTGATGTGTGTGTGTGTGTGTGTGTGTGTGTGTGTGTGTGTGTGTGTGTGTGTGTTGATGTGTGTGTGTTCAGTCCAAAACTTCCTGTTGCATCTCTAGTGAGAGAAAACAGAGGATTCCAATGCAGACAAAGCAGGCGAACTGGCAGGAAGCTTTTTATTCACAAGTCAAAGTAAGCTTACTATGCATAAGAGCCGACAGGGAATGTCTGAAGCTGGAGCTCAGTAGAAGCTGGGTGATGCAGCGGTACAAAGGCCCTAAACATCAAAGTAGATTCTCTACAGAATAGCTCCAATGATACAAAACCTCCACTAAATAAAGATGCTGTAGAATTACCCAGGAGAGTTGTTCACTCCAGACATTTCTAGAAAGAACATTGTGCAGATCTAATCCACAGCTATAAGAAGCGTCTGTTTGAGGTTATTGCTGCCAAAGGTTCAGCCAGTTTTTAAAACACTGTTGCCATTAGTTTGCTCACCTTCACTTTCTATGTTTAAGTGGTGGGTTCAACAAAGACATGAAAGATAATGACTTAGAAATATTGTGTTGGTTGTTATTTGTGACTTTGGGGAAGATCAGCTCACATACCAAATAATTCAGAAAACCAGAAAAATGCATTGCCATTACTTTTTCTTGCCAACACACAGGAGTTTTTTTTTTCTTTTTGTTGAAGATATTTGAATGTTCTCCACACATTCCAACTAGCTCAAAGCTCCACATCTCTGATCCATAATACAGTATGGAAGTGAATCTTACTGATCCAGATTTTATTGTTATTACAACAGTGATGGAACAGGACATTTCAGATGGCTAAAGACCTGACTTGCTGCTTAATTACATAATGTTTGTTACCTGGGTCGTTGTGTATGTGTCAACCTTGAATCTAACATCTTCCACTGATAAAAAACTGCTGTAGTGTTTAGGGTTAGTGACAGTGACAACTGTAGCTGGGTTGTCCGTCCATCCAATTGTCGAACACAATATCTTAGGAATGAACTGAGAGCCACAAACATCCACTTAGACTCAAGGATGAATTGATCAGAATATGAATCTGGACAGACATGCATTAAACTGCATCTGGTTATCATAGACATATAACCTGAAGTGGTTATTCTAGTTACTTTAGTAAAGTCACATGAGCAGGGTTTGCACTGTTGCCTTTTGAGTTAAGTGTATGTTTATTTTCCAGACAAACCATCTACTGATCCAGATACTGTCTACTCCACTGTGAGGACACACAAAGCAGGTATGAAGGAAGAGCAACAAACAAACAAAAAGCCAACACTTTTGTTAAATAGCTGGTAACAACATAGGGTTTGCCAGAAGTGTCAGAAATATTTAAGGGGAGAGTAAAAAAAAGAGAGATTCAGATCAAACCACACCAATGTCCTCACTTACACACAGCTGAGAAGTGTTTCAGAAAACAGAGACATTTCAACATTAGAAAGGTGTGGTAGGAGGGACTTTCCCCAAAAATGTGAACAGAGCCATCAGGTGAGTCTGAACTGTCAGTGGGGGCCTGACTCACCAAGAGGAGATAACAGGAGAAACAGTGGTTAAGTATTGTAACCACAGGTTCTCTGAGTGTAGGCGTAACCTTTGAAGGTGCATGTGCAGCACTGATCCATGCCCAGCTACTGTGTGGGCCCTTCTTGTATCAACATTTCAGATATTTGTTATGGTGAGATGAAGCAGTCGTATCCCATAATAACTAGTCTTTTTGTTCATACCTGTATAGCACCTGTTCAGAGTTGGGCAGCACGTCTATGCTGTTCACCAACAGAAAGATTCGACTGCTATTCCTGACACCAGTCGAATCAATGCATTACAAATCAAATCGATTACACTTTGCTCTGAAGAGTGTCGCCAGGCTCTGCTTCTTTAAAAGGACAGTAGGTTAGCTGCACCTCCACCTTTACATTTACATTTAGTCATTTGGCTAAAATGACTAATTAGATAAAACTCTTCTTCTTCTTTTCCTTTGGACTGTCCCTTTCAGGGAACGCCACAGCGAACCCTGTCCTCTGCATCCTCTTCTCTCACACCAACTAACTTCATGTCCTCTCTCACTACATCCATAAATCTCCTCTTTGCTCTTCCTCTAGACCTCCTGCCTGGCAGCTCCAACCTCAGCATCCTTCTACCGATATATTCACAGTTTCTCCTCTGAACATGTCCAAACCACCTCAATCTGGCCTCTCTGACTTTATCTCCTAAACATCTAACATGAGCTGTCACTCTGATGTCCTCATTCCTGATCCTGTCCATCCTCGTCACTCCCAAAAAGAACCTCAACATCTTAAGCTCTGCTACCTCCAGCTCTGCCTCCTGTCTTTTCTTCAGTGCCACTGTCTCTAAGCCGAACAACATCTCTGGTCTCACCACCGTCTTGAACATCTTTCCTTTCATTCTTGCTGATGCTCTTTTATCACACAACACACCTGACACTTTTCTCCACCCGTTCCAACCTGCTTGCACTCGCCTCTTCACCTCTTTTCCACACTCTCCGTTGCTCTGAACTGTTGACCCTAAGTAACTAACACCTCTGCCCTTAGCCGAGCTTCCACTAATCTTTCCCACAACTTCATTGTTTGGCTCATCAGCTTTATTCCTCTGTAGTTGCCACAGCTCTGCACATCTCCCTTGTTCTTAAAAATGGGCACCAGTACACTTCTCCTCCAGTCCTCAGCATCCTCTAACTCTCTTGTCAAACAAACTAGTCAGAAACTCTACTGCCACCTCTCCTAGACACTTCCATACCTCCACAGGTTTGTCATCAGGACCAACTGCCTTTCCACTCTTCATCCTCTTCAACATCCTCCTCACTTCACTCACTAATCTTTGCTACTTCCTGCTCCACACCAGTCACCTCTTCTACTCTTCGTTCCCTTTCATTTTCCTCATTCATCAACTCTTCAAAGTTCTCCTTCCATCTTCCCATCACACTCCTGGCACCTGTCATCACTTCATCTAACTCACTCCAGAATTTCTCCTTCTCTTCTAACTCACATCCTACCTGTGGGTCATAACCACTAACAACATTGAACATGACACCTTCAATTTCCAGCTTCAGACTCATCAACCTGTCTGATACTCTTTTCACCTCTAGAACATTCCTCACAAACTCCTCTTTCAGGATAACTCCTACTCCATTTCTCCTCCTATCTGACCCATGGTAAAACAACTTGAACCCTGCTCCTAAGCTTCTAGCCTTGCTACCTTTCCACCTGCTCTCCTGGACACACAGTATGTCCACCTTCCTTCTCTGCATCATGTCAACCAACTCTCTGTCCTTCCCTGTCATAGTCCCAAGTGAGTGTGCAGAGTTTGGTAGCTCATTCCACTATTGTAACACCACTGAGCTGAAGAGCTTCACTTGGAATCTTTAACCTGTTTGGTGCTGGGACTACTATGCATTATTTAAAGGCAGAGCGCAGTGGGCAGGAGGGATTATAGACCTGGATGAGTTCAGGTAAGCAGGTGCTGTTACGTTGATAGTCTTTAGGCGAGAGTCAGAGCTTTTAACCTGATGTAGGCAGCTACAGGTGGGTGCAGATGTCTTAAGACGACATTGCAGTTTCTGTCACTTCTTAATTCAATTCAATTCAATTCAACTTTATTTATATAGCGCCAATTCACAACAAAGTCATCTCAGGGCACTTTACAGAATAAAGTCAAGATTATAAAGATATATAAAGAGAACCCAACAATTCCCCCTGGAGCAAGCCATAGGCAACAGTGGAGAAGAAAAACTCCCTTTAACAGAAGAAACCTCCAGCAGAACCAGGCTCAGGGAGGACGGCCATCTGCCTCGACCGGTTGGGGTGAGTGGAAAGGGGAGAGAGAAAAGAACAGAGCAACAAAAAGCAACAACAAAACATCGGCCAGATTGGTAGGACCAGTAACTTCACGCTGGAAGACACACAGCTTCAAAGCCGGGGGACACCTGCAGAAAGGGACAGAGAGAGGGGGACAGAGGAGGACAAAGGCAACTACGGGAGAGAACACACAGAGTTAATGACATACAGTGGTGACAATTGCGGGATGAGAGGAGAGGAGAGAGGTCAAGAGGAGGAAAGGAGCTCAGTGCATTGGGGGGTGGGTCCCCCAGCAGTCTAAGCCTATGGCAGCATAACTATAACTAACTATATGCTTTATTAAAAAGGAAGGTTTTAAGCCTAGACTTAAAAGTAGAGAGGGTGTCTGTTTCCCGAATGTGAACTGGGAGCTGGTTCCACAGGAGAGGAGCTTGATAGCTAAAGGCTCTACCTCCCATTCTACTTTTGGAAATTCTGGGAACCACAAGTAGGCCTGCATTCTGAGAGCGAAGTGGTCTACTGGGATGATATGGTGCTATGAGGTCTTCTATATATGATGGAGCCTGACCATTCAGAGCTTTATATGTAAGAAGCAGGGTTTTAAATTCTATTCTACATTTAAATGGAAGCCAATGGAGAGAAGCTAGTGAAGGTGAAATATGATCTTAAGCAGTGGGGTAATCTGTGCCTGCTTAAATGAGGTGGGGAAGGTGCTTGTTGTGAGAGATATATTAATGGTTTGTGTAATGCCTGGTATTAAATGGTAAATGTTCTGCACTTATATAGCGCTTATCCACCTATTGACATTCAAACCTCTTTACACTGCTTCTTATTCACCCATTCACACTCACAATCACACACACTCATACACCAATGGGGGAGCTGCTATGCAGCTGGCCTACATTCACCGGGAGCAACTAAGTTGGGGTTCAGTGTCTTGCTCAAGGACACTTGAGCACACGACATGTGACTGGAGGAGCTGGGGATTGAACCAACAACTGTGACAACCGCTCTACCTTACTGTGCCAGAGTCACCCATTAGTGTGGGTGCAACTGCTTGGAAAACGAGGAGAGTGATAGCTGTTAGATGAAGTTAGCAGGATTTCTCCTTCTGGAGGACAGAACTGGAGCTGTGGCTTCCTGGTGTCAGTGGTGTTACTAAGTTTGTTAGCAAGTTTGTCCTGGTAGTTTTCAGTTTTTGTCTTGGTGACGCTATGAGAAAAACATGCCAGCAGGCTCTGTTATTCAGCCAGAGTTGGCCAGCTGCTATTTATCCAACTTCTCATCCAACACATCAACATCAAGAACTGACTTCACTTGCTGCCTAATGTATCCTGCCCCCTCACAGCCACCGCTGTAAGATAATCTACATTATTCACTTCACCTGTCAGTGAATTTAATGTTGTGGCTGATCGATGTATATCCTGCTTAAGGTGATGTTTGTTAAACAAAGGGGCCCACACAATAGGTGGGCATGAAATGAGGAAAACACTGGAAAATAAAACTGTCAAACACAATTTTCAGAACAACTAAAAGTAAATAAAATACCTGAGTGAGTAAAGATTCTTAAAGTGCTCCTGGGTGGCAGCTGGATTTGCTGCTTGACCTTAAAGAATGAAGAAGCTTAGAAAAGAGCTAAAAATTGTTCAAGAACATCAACTGAATCCATTTGCCACCACATAGCACACAAAACATTACATGAAATGTATATGAAATAACATGTTCTGTTGTGCTCTGTTTCAGGTTTATGCTTTAAGTTCTATCATTAGCAAATAAAATGATATCTGAGCTGAAAACTTATTTGGAATTTAGGGAAATACAACTCCTCTCTTTCTGTTTCAGAACCTGCTGAGGTCACCTATGGTGAGGTTGTCATCAAACATAAAAAGAAAGCTGACAGGAGAACTGGTAATTATAATACACACACTCTTTGACTTTCTTGCCTCTGATGTGTGAAATTATATGGCAAACTATTAAGCTGTAGCTCTGAACAGGATAAGCGGTTAAAATAATGTATCAAGGTTGGAAATGTTAGATGACATTTTGATTTTATAGCCAGTGAAAAAGAGATTATGAAGCAGATTTTTCTTTAAATGCTTTAATGAAAGCCCCAAATACCCTGTGAAGTGCTGTGGTGGGTGAAATTTGGCAGAAGTGTTAACATATTGCTTGGCGCTGTCCCAGAATGGACTGATCGAAACATTTACTTCTTTTCATGAGCTGACAGGGGAGCTACAACTATCCATTTTACCATTGTTTTAAATTATTTTGTGGAGACAAATTGACTTCCCACATAGCTGAAAATTGAAACTGTTTAAAACAGCTCAGTTAGTGAAGTCACATGAGTCAAAAAGCCTGAGGAAGCCTAAAAAGTTGGGAAACATATGCACGCTGTGTTGGTGGTGCCGTCCAGACCCTGACCATACATAGTGTGTAACCCACCCTCCGTAACAGTTTGTGTCTGTTTGTATTTCAGAGCAGCCATCTGATCCAGATGTTGTGTATTCATCAGTGAGAAGAGGTAACATAACATATACACTGTTCTCTGTATATGTGTCAGTGTGTGAAATAGAGCAATAAAGCAGTATTTATAAATCAGGGGACTGTAAGGAGCTCAATATGAAATAAATGATGTGGTGTTTGTGTCTGAACAGGAGTTTGACTGAAGACTGAAGACAAACCAACACCATTACCAGCTGATTCTGCCTTATTTTACTGTGGGGTTTTGAACACATTAGTCATGGGCAGAATGACACACACTGGATCAATCAGTAGGAAATAAATGCAAAATGTAAATATTCAGTTATTAATCACATGAATTCTATAATAATGTAGAATATGTATTATTTAGAATGAGAAGTCGATTTTATGAGGATGGAGAAAATATTGGAAAATAATTAATGAGACAGCTGAAAAAACAGAAGGAACTGAGATACAACTTATCCTGCAGCTGGAGATCTGCTTGATTTTATTGTTGGTAACTTCTTTTGTGTGTCCGAGATATTCTTGACTTGAGTAAGTTCTCTCCTGATCATGATCATGTTTCTATTGTTTAAAAGGTGAAATCCTCTTTGTTCACGTCTATTTTTCTGAGTAGTGCTATTATACCAAAAGATTCAAAGCTGCATGGACACGGTTGTTCCTCCTTATATATCTGGTGGTCAATGTTATTTCACAGATTATAGACCAATAATTATTTTTAAATACTAAAAACTTTTGTGTGGTTAAACATTTATATTCATATTATTTTCATAACAGAGTGTTCTGTATTTAGGTTAATGAGGAGAAATGGCTCAGTAGTTTATTTAGTCGAACTTCTAAAAATGAACTAAAACACAGTTACTGTCTATTGATAAGTTAACAATTGTGCAGCTGAGAGATGGAAAATCACTTGAACTGGATGGGCACCAGTGGCAATACTGTATAAACAATAGCCCCAATAAAATCAGGGGCCTGAACTGCAGAATTTACAGTTAGGTAGCACTCACATAAAAAAAAGATCCTTTGGATCCAGGTAGTTATAGATATAACTATATATATATGATATAATGGGTTCATTTATATTACAACTTAATCAGCAGGCATGTTATTAAGAAAAATGCTAATCAAAGCTAACCTTTTTAGCATAAACAGAAATGATAAGACTTACACAGGTGCATGTTGTGATGCTACAGTCTACAGAGTCCAATTAGACAAACACCCACTTTCCTCTGTGACTCTCTCAGTCAGATAAAGTTGCCTACAGTACTTAGCCTACTTCTTTTATTATGTTCCTTACTAATTCAAATGTTTAAAAAAAAATAACACAAAACACGGCTGTGATTGTGTAAGGAAAGTTCTCTCAAGCTAAAAGTTTCTGTTGGAAATGTTGCAATTTCTTAAAATTCCTGATACAAATTCTGGTGCTGGGTTCCTTTTACACCCAGGCTTTGTAACAGAAACAGTAAGAGTTTACAACACCATCCATAAAAACAGGGTAGTTACTGAGGAATGAACAAAGAATGGCCTGATAGTTAATGAGTATCTCTTTAATATATAGTTCTGGTCACATAGCTAAAGATGAGGTGCTAGATTACAGCCTGGGAGATATTAACAATTGTTGGTAAAGGCTCCCAGTGATCCAGCTGAGGTTATTTCAGAAATGAGTGATGGCAACTGGACTTTTAACTTGTTTGGTCGACCTAATCTTCTTCAGGGTGACACAAACTGTAGTAACAAGTAGTTCATTACTTTTTACTTAGCCCTCCTGTTGTGTTCAGGGTCAAATTGACCCTTTTTAAAGTTAACAGTCTAAAAAAACTTTAAAACTTCTGCTTGTTTTATTTAGTGTAATCAACATATAAAATAAAAATGGTTCAGTTCACATGTTTATAGTACAAAGGTCTCTCGCACTCACACACACTCACACACACTCACGCACACGCATTCCCTTGACCTCGTCTTTGAAGACATTCACATCAAAAAACAGCTTCTTTCCCAAATACACATTTGAGTGGCCACTCAATGTGAGTGGAGTTTGTCCACAGGAACTGAGAAGGTTGCTGTCAAAAGTCAACACCTGCATTCTCACACTTCAAAGACGAGGTCGAATGAATGCATGAGTGTGTGTGTGTGTGAGTGTGAGAGTATGTGTGTGTGTGTGTGTGTGTGTGTGTGTGTGTGTGTGTGTGTGTGTGTGTGTGTGTGTGTGTGTGAGTGTGAGACAGGGGTGTATTATGTCTCATAATTGCAAAGAAACAAACAGTATTTGATCTTTCTAACTGTTTTTAGCTTCTATTTTGTCGCCGGGTCAAATTGACCTGAACAGTAGCTTTGTAATAGAAACATGTAGGAGGGTTACAAATATGTGAACTGAACCATTTTTATTTTATATGTTGATTACACTAAATAAGCCAAGTAGAAGAAGTTTCAAAGTGAAAAAATAAGTGTTTATTTTAGATTGTTAACTTTAAGACGGGTCAATTTGACACCGAACAGAAGACGTGTCTCATTTTAATTTATCAACATCACTCCATAAACAAAAAAAAATTCAAAATATAAAACAAAACTTTTTAAAATTAATTACATATAAAACTATTGTAATTTATTTGTAGGTCTTTTCAGTGTACATTAAAAAAAGTTTTAACATGATCTTTTTGTAATAAACGACTGACATATGCTCATTGAACCATGATCTGTGAACAGTAAAGAACATTATTGAACTAAATAGTGATTGAAATGGTTGGTAATGAAGTTAATGATGAGATATAAACAATGTTTTTTGGGACTTTTTGGTTTCTGACACTTTTGTATAATAAATGTGCCCCTGGCCCAAATTGACCCGGCAACATCAATGCTGTTCCTCAGAAACGAACATAACAATCATCAGTTACTTTTTGAGAAGCCTCATGTAAAGTGACACATCAAAATCCAAGGTAGTCCCTCAGTAATTCAAGGTTAAAGATGACTTTTGCCACAGAGAAATAATAAACCAGAGACAACAGGATTTTTAGGATATTTTTAATCATATTATGAGCATATAAATATATTGACATCCAAATGCCATGTAGTTAACAGTTGAATGAAGGTAACTTAAAATTTAAAAAAACAGAGGCATTGTGGCAGTTTGTAGCTGTCAGCTTTTCTTTAAAACCATCATAGGTGACAGAGTAAGAACAGCTAATGTGTTCCAGCTGATACTCAGGTAGCTCAATTAAATCTTCCCCGAACAGTGTTTTAGGAGCCTCCAACAAAATGAAGCTGATAATGTTGTTAACATTGTATGAATTTGTGTTGTCTGACATCATCAGCTTAACTGAGTTACCTGAGTCATGTTAGTAATTGGATTAGGAGGTATACGTTTAGGCGTACTGATGATGTCATTAGTGACATCATACGGCTTTGATATTGCCTTTATAGTTACCTTTGTAGTTTACCTTTAAGTTTGTTGTCCAGTTGTCAGGGAAACAATGCATAGTTCTGTTCAGCTACTGAGGGGAACAGACGTGGACTACAGGAGACACTGTGACTGGTGGACCTGGAGCAAAGGATCCGACTACAAGGTGGTGTGGACTGTGCAACAAGGTAGAAAGTATGAAACATTCAGTGTGTAGCTGTGGAGGCACACGAATTCTTACCAAGTTCTCTGGGTTCAGCCATAATTTGAGAAACAAATTTTGGGGATTCAGTCATAACTCGTTTCAGTGGGTTTAGCCATACTTTGAGAAACTTGTTTGATGAAACCGTTTGCGAACTTGTTTGTGAGATTACTGTTCGTAAACTTGTAGGTACAATTAGTCCGTCATCGGCTAAGTTGAGAAACAAATACAATAAATGTTCTCAAAAGATCTGCACGGCAGGTCTTACTTAATGATATAATGGATTATCACCTTGTCAGTACAGACTTAGCTCCACCTTTAGCAACAACATTAGCAATACTCTCAAATTTTTGCATCTTCTTTCCCTTTCAGGTGTCTCCACAGTGAATCATGTGTCTCCATCTAACTCTGTCCTCTGCAGATCCTCTTCTCTCACACCAACTAACTTCATGTCCTCCCTCACTACATCCATAAATCTCCTCTTTGCTCTTCCTCTAGACCTCCTGCCTGGCAGCTCCAACCTCAGCATCCTTCTACCGATATATTCACAGTTTCTCCTCTGAACATGTCCAAACCACCTCAATCTGGCCTCTCTGGCTTTATCTGCAAATCTCTAAAAATTATTAGGTCAATAATAATAATTGTAATTATTATTATTGTTTTATACGTTTTATATGTAATGTACTCTTTTAACTTTAGGTCTATTTTTCTACTTTTTTCTTTGTTCTCACGTTATTACAATATGTGTTATTAGTTTTAGACTACAAAGACTCATAATTTAATTAACTTAAGCAAAATGTAAGGACATTATACAACCACAATTTTTATTACATTCTTGCTCTTTATTTAGGAAAACCTCTAAACAATAATTCTTGACATTTTAACACAATGCTTAGGAAATGAAGAGGAAGAGGAAAAGGAGGAAATGTACATTTGTACCTGTAACACAATTTTTTTCACAGTCGCGAGCGCGTATCCTGGACCTTTTATTGTGAAAGTCTTTAGCGCAGACTTCCTGTTGAAATCGAAAGTAAACGTTTCTTTGCGCTTCAGGACTATCGAGAGCAGAGACGCTTCCTTAAATGTGTGTCGTTAATTCGCTGTTTGTTGTTTGAAAACAGGCTTGACGGAACTTTCCCGAACATGAAGGTGTTGGTGGTGTTGCTGATGCTTCTGCACGGTAAGAGAACCGAACAGAAAAGTTCTGAGTGCGCCATGTTTGGGTGGGGTCGCTCCCCCGCCCTTTGTTTACAGTTATAAACTCACTGGCCACTTTATTAGATACACCTGTACAGTCCAATCCAACACAGCAGCTCTGCCAGTAAGTCTACAAGGTTTTATTTACAAGGTGGTAATTTCTCAGTTTTTGTTATACTCACAGGCGGTTCAATCAGAGAGGGGCCCAAAACATCAGAACCTCAGAACCCACTTTAGTAATTATCACCTTTCTGACAGTTTCTACTTATGTAATGTTTTTTCTGTAAATGTTTGGGGTGATGTCCGACTGTGTTTATGAGACTTATCTTAAAACCACTGATGAACTGTGCTAATTCTGGCATATTTACATTGATGCTCACTACTGATATGTTTATTAACGTGCACAGTCCTTATTCAATAAGCTAGAAATAAGTACTTTCTACTTTAAAAATGAGACATATTAAATCCTCCCCCCCCCCCCCCCCCCCCCCCCGGCTTCATGTCATTTCCCTAACTCTCCAAACTTATCTCGTGTCTACCTCTGCACCGTCTGCTGTCCAAATAAAGACATAAAATGACCCCAAAAAGTGCTTTAGATTAATATTGTGTACAGAAAGAGAAAACTACCAGTCAGTGCTGTCAAAACGTATAAATATAAAAATACAAATACTTGCTCAGAAACATGAATTTGTCTCTGTGGTAATGAGCGGACATCATGGGCCTCATTTACCAAATCCTGGTGTAGAACAAGTTCTAATGTGTATGTAGAAAGTGTCCGTACTTGGCTGTTGGCTGTTGGTTGAATTCGCAGCAATTTGGACAGCTGTGTTGTACAAACAAGCTTCCCATCATGCAGCTGATTAATGGATACAGTTCTGTGACCACTGCCACACTTGTTTGCTGACATCACAGGTGTTTGTATGTGTGAACCTGATGAGCGTACGTACACACACTTTAACAGTGTATGTTCACAGTTGATAAGTGAGGCCCTGGTTCTGTATTAGTGCATTTTATTCCTTCTTTGTTCAGTATCCTTGAACATCTGACATCATCTGTCTGTGCTGTTCCTGCAGGTCCCTGGTTAAAATTGTTTCTGTGTGTGTGTCCTTTCAGTTTCCCAGCATGCCTTGGGTGTAGAGGTGTATGAAGGGGAGGACTCTGTCATTCTGCCATGTGAGGTTGATGCCTCTCTTTCCAAAGACTCCACAGTGTATTGGAAGCGTGAGGAATTTGCTGACTCAATCGTTCATTCACTTAAGCCGAGTGGTGATGATCTTGTCAACCAAAACCAGCATTATAGGAATCGAACAGCAATGAGCAGTGACGCTCTGGTTACTGGAAACCTCAACCTCACTCTGAGAAAACCCAACACCTGCTACAGCAGCACCTACATCTGCAGCGTCCGCAAGGCTGGTAAAGACCTGAAACGGATAGCGGTCGAGCTGCTGGTCAGAGGTCAGTGCTGTTACAGTCTTGTCTTGTCCTGCCTTCTAATATCACAGTAATACTTTAATGCCAGTCTTCATCTTTTCTGCATAAACACGATAACATTAACTGTGAAAGAGCCAGTTTAAAAGTCAGGTCAGTCAGCAGAAACTATTCTCAGTCAGTGTGTTATTAGATGAATAAATAAGTAGAAAAAGTCTCAGGATGATTCTATGTGAAGCAATGAAACAGCTGAGAACGTAAAGGAGATGGGCATCAATCAAAGCTTTAGAATCTGTTTTAAGCACGTGGCACACACACACAGAATGAGTCTCAGTGGTAGCTTCCCTAATACATGCTGGGTAAACTAAGAAGAAAAGAGAGCAAATAGTCTTAATCCAAACACGGAGGACAGCATTGTGATCATCTGATGCTGACCTACGCAGAGAAGGGAATTATCAGTAACAGTAGGTAGCAGAATCCCCGACATCCACACCTCTCAAATCTCAACAACGCGTTCTGTTCTGTTTCCAAAAAGAAAAAAAAAGGAAAATAATAGAAGTCTGGGTTTGATATACTCCACATGGGACACAAACTATTTGGTTAATGAAAACTGAAATATTTTCACAATTTACCATTTGGTCTTTGAAATGACCTCCTGGTATCTCTCAAAATATACATTGGTTTATTCAAAAACATCTAAGGACAGGACATTGTTGTTCACTGTTTCTATCAAACACTTCCTCACCTGAGCAATGACAGAAAACTAGGGAACTCCAGAGGCTTCACATACTTCTTGTCATTGTAATTCTGTGCTTTCTACTTCTGTGAAATTCCATTCAGTAGACCACACCTCAGCACAGCATCCTGCTAAAGAAGCATTCCCGCAGGGCTCTGGCGAGCTGTCTGGTGGACCCCGCCTCTCGCCCAATGACAAGCTGGGATAGAGCCCCTGAAGGGGCACCACCCGAATAGAATAAGCAGTGACATAATGGATGGATGATATTCAGCTCATATTTAACTAACTTTTAAAATGAGAAAAAGGTAGTCCAGTGACAAAATAAATAAATTACCAAAGAAATGACACAGTATTACAGTAACACTACAGCTTATGTGATTGCTGAACGTTTGCAGAGTTTGGACAGTCCTGTAATTCCAAAACACAGAATCAGAGGTGAGTAAGAAGAGCAGTAGCAGAGCAGAAGTACTGTGGTTTTTAAATAATAATATCATATATATTATATATAATATTCCTACATTGTCCAATATGATGAGAATAGGAATGTTCCAACAATGTGTTTGGTCAATGACTCCTCCATCATGTTTAGAAACTCAAACAGGTCAAAGATCTCATCAAGAGAACAACCGTCACGTCCAACAGAATTCAATAAAACTAAAACCAAATAAACATAAACTAACTCATTAAAGTTTACTCAATAGAGACTGTGTGTGTTACAAAACCTAATTTTTTTAATTTGTGTGTTACACCAGAGTTAGCTCAAAGCTCCTGGCAGGTCACAAACACACATGATCAGTTTGACTGAGGTTATAAATGCTTTTCTCTTTCCATTTTAAACTGAACCAGAATCAGGTGAAAAATCCTCAATGGACTCGTGTCAGATGTCAGAACAGAAGTGGATTCAGTTTGGGGTCAGTTCATCACAAATGTGTTTAATGTTGGAGGATTTTAATGTGGAGCTGTTTGTGTTTGTGTCAATGCAGAACGGCCTGCAACTCCAATTCCAGCTTCTACATCTGTAGGTCCTCGTTCTACAGTGTGTCTTCTCATTGGTGTACTCGCTGCTGTTGCTGCTGCTGCTGCTGCTGTCATCATGTATTTGGCATATAAAAGGGAGAGGAACAGACCAGGTATGTAGTGTGTGTGTTAAAGTGATCAGGTTGACCCGGTTACATCAGATCACCTGCTGTTCTTGTTTGGCTCTTAACTGTTACCATGGTAACATGCTCTGCTGAATGTTGGGTTTACAGAGTTGTTAGCATGCTAAACATCAGAACACAGGCTGAACAGGTCACAGTAAAGGGTCTTTAATAATATAGAGTATTTTAGTAAAACATTTGACCTGCTTCCATTAGTTCCACGCATGGTTCAATCACTAAACTGTGCATATACACAGTTATTAAATGAGGCCCCTGGTGTTGGGACTGGTGGTGTGGGATCACTCTGACTGAAATGTCTCTCTAAAGATCATCCTGTGGCTTCTTTTTCTCTCAGAGTATCAGGTAGAGGCCGTGGAATGGACAGAGGGGATGAAGTCTGTCCTGCTGCCCTTTAAAATCATGACTGACCTGTCTAAAGACATCCGTGTGGAGTGGAGACAGCTTTTTCCCAGAAACAACTTGGTTCTTGGATATCAACTTGACTCAAACTCAACAGTGAAACTGTGTGGGGATTTCACAGACCGCACAGATATGAAGGAAGACCTGCTGAGATCTGGAGACTTCAGTCTGACCCTGAAGAACCCCAGCAGTGATGACTGTGGTCTCTACATCTGCACCGTCCTCAAAGAGGGACAAATCCTGAGGCAGAAAGCTGTGGCTCTCACAGGTGTCACAGGTCAGTGAACCTCCAGCTCCACATCCATTGTTCAACATTCTACAAAAAGTCCAGGAAGCACCAGTTTCTATACATGGGTGTTGACTGGCACAGGATAATCAGATGGTGTTTCTCTTTCTGGCCTTTTCACCAAAAACTCTGCTGTGCTTCCTATTGATCACCTAGACTGTGGCAGCCTACAGTCCAACCTGGTGTTTCCCAAACATCGTTCTGTTAGTTTAAAAAGTCTGTCGTTATGGAGACCCACACCTTCAAACAAGTTATTCAGTCTTAACCTGTTTAAAACTTACATTTACCACACAAAAATATGTCATTACATGCTGTTGAGCAGGACTTTTAGATGTCTAAACTTACGTTCGAGTGAACAAAATAAGATGTTCTGAAGCAGAATACACAGATGAAGAAGCAACACACACGGTGAATTGACAACTGTCTCAGCATCAGGAAACACTGCCTATGTTCCCATGACTGACAGCATCCGTCCTCTGGACTGAACCTTCCCATCATACTTTCGTTGACCCTGTCAATCATTGGAGGTGGTTGTAAAAGACAGATTCAGCCATTTCCACATCAGCAGAACTAAAGCTGTGCTACTAATGTACAGACTGCTGATGCTGGACTCTTAACCATTCTGGATTTGAGATCAGCCTTTGACACTAAACAGCTTGGCAGCTACTGGTATTAGTACCGAGCTGCTCACCTGGTTCATTTTATACCTTCATCACATCATACCTGATACAGTACAGAATTGACACAGCTAAAACATTTTGTCCTCAGCCTTATCCTGTCCCACACTTCCCCTCTTGACTACTGTAATTCTCTGTTATCTGGTGTCTTTCATAAGCTTCTTCACAAAGTTTACCCAGTTCAGAATTTCACAGCTCATATTGTCACCTGTGCTCCAACCATACAACATGTCACCCCCACTCAACAAATAAAATACTTAACATCATTAATTTTAAAAATGTCCTCCTTACTTTTAATACCTACCATTGTACATTTCAGAGCTCTTACAGTCAGTAACTCCTTCCCGTACTCCTCTTCTTCCACAGTGGGTCTTCTCTAAACACCCTCTGCACTCTTGACCACCATGAGCTCTAAAACCTTTAGTCGCACTGTTTCCCAGAAACCCTTTCAATCAAATCCAACTTTATTTGTAAAGCACCTTCCTGTTCGTCCCTATTTAAATAATGTATTCTGTGTGATCTCTGGCCGAAACCTTCAGGAAATAAATATATAAATAAATTATTTATTTGATGCGTTCCCCTCATATTGTTTATTGTTTGTTGCTATTTGTGTTTGGTGGCCTTGTGATTCAAGAAGTACAGTGGTAATCCAACAACCATGAGGTTTGTGGTTCGATTCCCAGCTCTTCTTGTCTGTATGATAGTGTCCTTGTCTCAGAGTGTAACGTGTGTCTGTTATTGCTGTCTGTCTCTAAAGATCATCTTCTTAATTTCCTCTTCTCTTAGGCTTCCAAGTAGGCATGGTGGAGGTGACAGAGGGGGAGAAGTCCGTCCTACTGCCCTTCACAACCACACCCAACCTGACTGCAAATGTAACCGTGAAGTGGTTTAACTGTGACAAGTGTGTCCATGCGTATCAACACGGCCAGAATCAGCCCAATGAAGAGCAAGGTGTTTTCAGGTGCCGCACAAAGATGCAGGAAAACCCGCTGACAACTGGAGACCTGAGTCTGACTCTGAGTGACCCCAGCTGTCATGATAGAGGTTTCTACATCTGCATCCTGTACAGAGATGGAAAAGTGCTGAAACAGAAAGTGGTGGCACTGAGTGTCAGAGGTCAGTTCAAATCCAGTCAGTAACTGTAGAATGTTTAACAATTCAATTCATTTATAAAGCGCCAATTCACAACAAAGTCATCTCAAAGCACTTTACATAATAAAGTCAAGATTATAAAGATGTATAGAGAGAACCCAACAATTCCCCCTTGAACAAGTCATAGGCAACAGTGGAGAGGAAAAACTCCCTTTAACGGGAGAAACCTCCAGCAGAACCAGGCTCAGGGTGGACGACCATCTGCCTTGACCGATTGGGGTGAGTGGAAAGTGAAGAGAGAAAAGAAAAGAGCAACAAAAAGCAACAACAAAATATGGGGCAGGTTGGTAGGACCAGTAGCTGCACACTGGAAGACACACAGCTTCAAAGCCGGGGGAAACTTGCAGAAAGGGACAGAGAGAGGGGGACAGAGAAGGACAAAGACAACTATGGGAGAAAACACACAGAGTTAATGTCATACAGTAGTGACAATATTGGGGTGAGAGGAGAGGAGAGAGGGTCAAGAGGAGGAAAGGAGCTCAGTGCATTGGGGGGTGGGTCCCAGTCTAAGCCTATAACTAACTATAAGCTTTATTAAAGAGGAAGGTTTTAAACCGTCTGGAAATTCTGGGAACCACAAGTAGGCCTGCATTCTGAGAGCGAAGTGGTCTACTGGGATGATATGGAACTATGAGGTCTTCTATATATGATGGAGCCTGACCATTCAGAGCTTTATATGTAAGAAGCAGGGTTTTAAATTCTATTCTACATTTAATGGGAAGCCAATGGAGAGAAGCTAGTGAAGGTGAAATATGATCTCTCTCTCTAGTTCCAGTCAGCACTCTTGCTGCAGCATTTGGGATTAATTGCAGGCTCTTTAGTTACTGGGGCATCCTGAAAGTAGGGAATTACAGTAGTCCAACCTAGAGGTAACAAATGCATGGACCAGTTTTTCGGCATCACTTTGAGACAGGATGCTCCTAATTTTGGCAATGTTCCGTAGGTGGAAGAAGGCTGTTCTAGAGATTTGTTTTATATGTGACTTAAAGGACAGATCCTGATCAAAAATAACTCCAAGGTTCCTTGCAGTAGTACTGGAGGCCAGACTTCCATCTAGAGTAACAATATGGTTGGACATCATATCTATCATAATATTTTTGGGCCCAAATACTATGACTTCAGTTTTGACAGGATGGATTTAAGAGTAGATTTAGTCTTAAAGAATCAGACCCAGGTACTGGTACAGGTCAAGGCTCTGTGTTTTCTGTTACAATCGTTGTCAGGAGCAGAAAGTCCTCCTGATGCTTTCAAAGTACAGACCAAAACCCTGAAAGTGAATTACCTGTGTTCTTCTATCAAGACTAAATGGATCAAAATGACATTCATTAAATAGCTGGTAAAATCAATAAATAGGTGAATAATCTGACAAAGAAATCAATTAGCTATTTATATGAATAAGAAATGAATTTGATAAATAACCAATGATATCGGCATAAAAGCTGCGTCGGATTTCTGCCACTGCATTGACTCTAAACGCAAACGTGTAAAACCAGTTGTGCCTGTTTATGACTCTTTGTCCAATCACAGCTGGTGATTCGCCCCTGACAGGTTCATTGAAAGGCAGGTGTCAATGCACATCAACCTGCAGTGACAAAGAAAGAGGACAGAGCTGAAGTTATATGTATAAGCAGACTTGTTTCACTGCATACTGATTTCTTTTCCTCTTTACTGTCTTATGAATTACATTTAGAGAGATGGATTTATATTTTAAGTTGTACTTTAACCTCATTTATCCATAAATTCACTGAACTAATGAATAAAATGCAGTCACCACAAGCTCAGATTACTGCAGAGTTTTATAAACATCTGCTCGATAATTACTGCTCTTTATTCACTCCATGGATTAGGGTTAGGGTTAAATGCACACACAGCATGGTGTAACACCTGTCTTCAGATACTGAGCTGACAAACAGGTCTGAGATCAGCGCTGACATCGACACTGCTAGAAAACAGGAGTAATGCCTGTGTGACATCACAGGATGTAGAAATGTGGTCATCGGGATTTTTCTCTCCTGCAGAGACCTTGATGGGAACAGTGACAGGTGTTTTCCACTGTTGTACCAAGAAGAGAAGAAATTCCACTGATCCAGCTCATGAGTAAGAAAGTCCTACCTGTTCTTTCACTTTCATCTTATGAAACAGAAACACTGAATCTGAATGACTACATGTAAATGTAAGATTTACTTCTCTTCCTCCTCTTTATTCTTCCCTGTGCCACCTGTTGTGAAAGGTTCTGAGTGGGGAATGTGGCGATGAAGAGGAGTGTATTTTCATTCTGAGACAAACAGAGCAGTACCTCAGCTCAGAAACTCCAGTCAAATGTCTTAGGAGAATCATCTCATGGTGTTCAGTACTGTCCAAGGTTTTAGAAAAAACTGAATAGTTTTTATTACTAAACTTGCTCCAAGGTGCAGAAAAGAAAAGAAAAACTGAATCAAATCAGTATTTGCTGTGACTCCAATTCTCCTCAGTTATCTTTGTCTTTAAAGTGGCTTTTCGTTTGCACAGAAATACACGATAATGTAAATATCAGGGACCGTGTTTAAAAAGCCATTTGTCCGTATGTACAAAGTACATTCATAGTTGTACATACTGCCCCCTTGTGTTTGCTGCCTTAAGTAAAAGGTCTTTACCAATAAACAGGAACAAAATTCCTCAGAAATTCATTAACTTTTAACCCAGAAAGACAAATTTCCAGAAAAACCAACACGACTCAAAGTCATTGCACTGTGTCAGTGATGTGGAGCCCAGGTGATAAGACGGCTGTATCCTCACACATAGATTCTACAATAATGTCCTGAACACACAAGTGCTGACCTAGTTTGTATATTAGAAGTGTTCGGATGAATCTGTGTGTCTTCTGTCTCCTCCCCAGTAAAACCGATCTGCTGACTGACAAAGAAGTTTAATCGGTCATTACTGAGCCCACCTGACTTTGGACCCGAGAGAAAACTGATGGAAGTGATGGACAGTTCGCTCGGACTCCTCCCGACTCGCTGACCCGTTTTTATTTGATTTCTCTTATAGTTTTAAGTCAAAGTGAAAAAGACCCGTTTCCAACATTTAATGAAACCAAATACACAAAAACACACTTTACTCCACATAAAACTAACTATGAAATCCCTATTTACATACGGAAATATGCCTCACTTATATGTCCCACTTTTCTAAGTTTGTCCCAAACAGGAGTTTGAGCGAACAAGTTTAATAAACAAAATAAACATAATCATGTGGCGTCACCTGCAGTTTGTTCACAGGTTGTCAAAAGTGCTGAACCAATGAGAACAGAATCATCCGGTCATTTTAAAGAGTTCAGGGAAACAATGAACATTTCGTTAATTTTACACATTATTAGTACATATTTCGATGTTCTAGTTAATCAGCTCGGAGGTTTAGGCTGAAACATTTCCTTTATATCCTGTGAACTCGAGGTCTCACTCTGTTCCTGCTTCTCTCTCACATATTAAGAGCTGAAATATATCCTGCTACATACATAAAGCATGTGTCTATATATATATAAATAAAAATAATTTGAAACTGACAAAACTAAAACATAAAGAAATAACAGAAATAATAACCTGACTTTACTTAGAAAAGCTTAAATAACTGGATCATCGATTAAACTTCAACAGTCATTTATATTGAATGGAGAAAAGTGTGTGTGTTTTATTACTCGTGTCAGTTTCAAATTGTTTGAGAGGGTTTTATGTGGGGAGGGGGTTGTACACTAAGCATGTGATCCTCTTAACCAGTAGAAACCAGAGTATTTAAAGGTTTTCTCAGTGTTGTTGTAGTGTTGCATTATTGTTACTGATGGACCAACACATTAGGTCGTGGACATAAAGACAAGTCAAATCTGTAGAAAATTATCAGCCAATACATTTTACATGGAAACTGTGTGGACTTCACCTCAGAATAACGTGGGCTTGCAACACCCAGACCTGTAAAGATGATCTGATGTAAACCTGGTTCTGTTTCCCAGAAAACTGCAGCTCTGCTCCAAATGTTTAAAATAACAAGTCTCTGCTGTCTCTACGTGTCTGTTTCTGTACAAACACGTCTGTTGTGATTTAATGATTTTATATCCTGCTTTTCAATCTATGTGCTCATGTGGGCTTCTTTGAACTTTTATTTGACGGAATTGCTTCAAGAATCTTTGTAAAATGTGTTTTCTATTTTAATCTTTTTGTGTTGCCTCATTGGTAAAAGGTGCTGCAGTCCGAGTCTTATAACTGAGGACAGTTCTGATGCTGAGACTGTGGAAGCTGCAGAAAACAATCAGATGAAGACACAGTAAAGACATAAAGATTAGCGTTTATTCCACTCAAGCTTCTCAGTTACAGTCACATGATAGAAACATCTCAGGGCTGTTTTTCCAGTGACATCTGTTTTGAAATGTTTCCTTCCTGTTTTTATCATTTACCAATAAAAGTTTGTTCTCTTGTGTCACGTTAACATGACTATTGTCTGTGTTCCCTGCTGGGACAGTATGTCCGTCAGCCTCCTGAGGAAGCACTGGTTTAAAGACAGTGCAGACAGAAGGTCAAAGGATGCATTTGGTCAGCGTGAACAGGCAGATCAGTGTATTTTTACAGTTGGACATCTTCAATTGCAACAATCAGTAACAGTTTGATCACATGCAAATGAATGAATGTGATGTTTTGGCCACTAACACAGAAGCTGAATAAGAAGAACCAGTTTCTGGTATATTTGATCAGAATGAGCCTCATCAGGGGCTCAGAGGAGGAGAAAATTACAAAAGTATAAAACCTGCGTTGTATTAAATTCTTTTACTCACAGTAAGTGTAGAAACGTGTTCTGCTGTGAAGTACATGCAGTAAAATGTAATTATGTGTAGTAACAGCACTGCAGTAAGAAAGGGATTTTTATTTAACCACACACACTGAGTGTGAAACCACCCTGAAGTAATAAACTTCTGCTTTTTAGTGTCCTCACATCTTCATCTGGTTTATTTATATCCACTTTATGTCAAGCTGATTAGAAACAGTTCACTGAATTTAGGTGAAGACATAATGAGTTCTAACATGTAAAACTCATCTGTAGGTTTTTGGCTCTTTTTCCTTTTACGTTTCTCAGTTTAAAGGTTCAGTTCTTCATGGGACACAAAGAGCAGCTGTAGCAACATCAGTGCAAAGAGCATTAACTTCCTTTTAATAAATCCTTGGTAAAACTCAGTAACAACCTCTATTGTGAAGATTTAAAGGGAGTGAGTGGGTTAGTTGATGACATTTCAGTAACTAAACTACCAATGTAAGCGAGAAGTTTCCAATGTGCTGTAAACAAAACGTTACACCTTCACTGATTTAGAATTTGCTTCTTATGGTCCTACATGTACAGAAATGTCATTTTCCTTTGAAAATATCTTTCTACTTTTAGCTGAAAAATGCCTCCAGATGACATCACTTGCAGGACCCTTCAGTTCAGATTATGTCGTCTTGTTGCTCACAAGAGTTTGTAAGCATCAACTCTGAGTGATGTCATCTGGCGGAGTTTTTCAGCTAGAATGGGAGAAATATTTTTAAGTTTTAAAAACTAAACTAAAGCCATAGAAAGAGAGTTGAAACTTCCTGTCGATGGTTCAGGGAAATTGAGCGGAGTTTCTTCGTGTGATCTCTTACTGTGTGTAGCGTGCGAATCGCAACTGTGGAAAATGAGGCTGAATTCTCCTGACATTGTCCGGAGTTCATGTGTGACACAGGCTCGAGGTGGTAGTTCAAATACCAACACCAGCCACCACCTGCCCCTCTGGTCTTCACACCTTCACTTTCATGTTTTTGTACCAACTGACAGACCACATTGGGTTCGAGGCCACTTGTGCACTTTGATACAGTTTTTATGAATAAAAACTCGAAGAAGTTATCAAGAATTTGACAGTGACCTCATTTCCTTGGTTTCTGATCCCTCACCTTTAAGGTTTGATGCTTTAATGATAATGAATTTTAATTTATTTAGCACTTTTTTTTTTTAAACAAGTCGTCCTCCTTATTCTATTTATTCTCTCTGTTTTCTCTCTCAGGAAAACTAGTCTGAAAACTAGTTTTTTGTCTTTTTCATAGTTAGAGCAGTTGGATACAAAAGACAAACTCTTGTGTCGGTCGCAGGTGATTCCTACTTAAAAAAGTTCACAGCGCCCTCACATGCTAAACCAATGTTACTACACATCACAGCTCATTTCTTTGAAGTAAAACATCCAAAATTCATGCATAAGTGCTGCTGAACCCAAATTTTAACAACTACATTGGAAACCTACAAAAATGTTTCCAAAACTTCCAAAGAGCCTTGAGTTGTAAAGAAATGTCCATATATGAAACTTTAAGTATGTGACACTGAGTGACTGACTACAAGATTAAACATGTGACACTAATTACAGGAAACACTTTGAAATATCACCACATGTAATTGCAGAAGGGTATAAACAATTTCATCCAGGTCTGTATAGCACAGCACAGTTCAGCGGTGGATCCTCTATAATCCTCCCACAGCTGAATTAACTCCTCTCTGACAGGATTTACTACAGGACTGGTCGATTAAACCAACCTATTTCAGACAAGTTTACCTAATAAACACCTTTGAGCTTCTAGTACAGAACTAAGATGGACCCAGACTGTCTCTGTTGTTCCAGAAAGAAGAAAATCTCTCAGTCAGTATGGTAAATCTTTTTTAAACAATCCAATGTCATTATTTTGATTTATCTGCCTTTAACACTGTTTGTCATGAGGCCTAAATATGAAGGGCAGGTCACAGCTGGAGAACAATGGAATAAGGACTTTAGGATGGAGCAGGTGAGTATAATGGATGTGGAGAAAACCTAATAATAACTCTTTATTTTTCTGTTGTGAAACTCACACGGTGGCAGGGATCACAGGTTACACGTGTTTAACAGGACTCAAACATGAAAAATGCTGCACTCTATAACTTTCAGTAGCAGGTGAACAGTGATTTAATCTGCAGATGTGCTGCTGCACAAGGAGCAAAGCAGACCTTCGGTGGAGCAGGGACAGGGGGACCTGGGCTGTCTCAGTCTCTTACTGCTGCCTGGAAGTTGCACACTGAGGTTTAGTGGCCTGTGGATCACATGTGTGCCAGACCTTGTTTGGGGGGGGGTGATTCCATCACATCAGTACACATCAATACTGATCAATGCTGAGTGGACATTCAGGAGGAGTCAGAGTGAAGAAGCAGATGAAGAGTCTTCCGTTCTTCGTCCGTCCTCCTACAGATCCTTCATGTCTTCTCTGGTCCAGACTCAGTGGTTCAATAGAAACTGATCAGTCTGGATGTTTTACAGACTGATCAGTTTTCATTAAAACACCTTAGACCAGAGAGACTGAGGACTCAGAATTTATCTTCTGGACCTGCAGACGACACAGACAACAGTCAAAGCAGATACAGTGACCTCTGGCCCTCTGTTACCATTAAACAGTCTTTGTGCTAAGCTAGGCTAAACCAGCAGCTTGTTTTACTAACTGTCCAGGTGTTAGAGACAGAGACAAGGCCGCAGAAAGACTGTAACCAGGTCACTGCAGGAACACAAACATACCTGTGTTCTTGCTAAACCTCAGATATCCAGAATGATATGCGACTCCCAAAGAGGCTGCAACCAGGACCACAAATACACCAAAGGCAGCACTGACCGCAGTAACTGGACAGAAAGACACACAGGAACATGTGTACACAGCATGACCAGAGTCAGAGAGACAGCTGCTTCAAAAGTACAGCTCTGAGAAAAAGCACCATCACCATAAACTACTCAGGTCCAGAACTGGAACAGACTGGATTACAGTCCAGCTGCAGCAGGGATCCACTATACGAGAGACATCAGATAGTGGAGCATTTGTTTTTAAATGCAGAGGACGTTATCGAAGAGTTCTGTCTTCAGCAGTTTTTTAAATACTGGGCTGCTGAGCTGCAGAGTTTGGCGCTCGTTCCATCGTGGGGTCACTCAGCTGTATATTTTGCTGTGTGGTGAAGGGACCACCAGGAGCTCAGAGGGAGGGACTTTAGACCTGGATGAGGGATTTCAGGTAGGAAGGTGCTCTGTGGGTAAGAGTCAGAGCTTCCAGTGCAGAGATCATTAGATCATGTTGGGGGTTTGACTCTGCAGCTGGTATCATACTGTATCTGTACCTGGTCATGGACCCTGTCCTGAGATACAGACTGAATCATGTGGTGTAACAAGCTGTGTGTATCTACCTGCAACTACAGCACTGACCTTGTTTCTGAAGTTCCAGATCCTTCTTCCTGTTGACCGTCAGGGTTACCTGGCTAACATCTGTAGATCCACCCCCCCTGACGGTGCAGGTGTAGGTCCCGCTGTCTAACAACTGAAGCTGTGTCAGGGTGAGGCTGACGTCTCCAGTCTGCAGAGCGTCGCTCTTCATCGACGTCCTCTTGCTGAAAAGGGAGTTCTGGTTTTGAAGATTGTCTTGAGCTTCACGTAGGTGAACAGTGGAGGGGCTGAGATCATTGCGGCTCCAGAGCACTGAGGTATGTTTGGCAGGAGGAGCCTGGCAGGGTAACACAACAGACTCCTCCCCCTCATCCACCTCCACGGCCAAGGCATTCTGGGTAACTGTGAGGACAGAAACGTAGAGTCAATCATTTGTTTTAGTGGAAAGCTGTCCCTGCTGCCCATAGGTTAATAATCAGGAAGAGGTTCATCATCCAGGTGTAGGAGTCGACGTCAGTGATGAGCTACAGGAAGTCAGTCTGATAAAATGACTAAACGATCTCACAAGTACAACAGGAAGCTGCAGAAACACTAAACGGTTATTAGATATTAAAGTCAGACTAAATGTTCTGCTGCTTCATGGGTTTTTATTCATTCGATTGTGTCAGAACAACCTGCAGAGAATGAAACAACATCAAAGTCTGTTGTTCTCTTACCAAGCAGAAAGACCACAAACACCAGCACCACCTCCATCTTCTGAAAAACTACAGCCACAGAGTGAACCAGCTCCTGACTGAACCCACCGGCGGTTAGAAATGGATTAACCCGAGGTTTTCAGGGCGGTTTCCTGGTGCTGTTTTCCTGTGACGCAGAAAAGAACACTTAGTTACGATTTCAGCAGGAAGTTGTAATGAGACTCACGCTCTGCTACTTCAAAATAAAAGCCTTTTGCATGATGATAATTATGATGTTCCAACATTTTAATTAAATAAATTTAAATGACAAACTGAACATTCAGCAAACTGGTGCTAGTCAGGCTACAATACGATCAACTGATGGTTTATGCTATTTTTCAATTGTTTACGTAGTTTAAAACGTCACAAAAGTACAATAAATGTCACGACTGGCTTTGAAGTTTGCCTCACTAGTTGTTATGGAATCAGTGTTTGTTGGCAGTTACCAGAGCGAGGGAACAGACTCCAGGGTCGAGGGGAAATACTTTGTTATTCCCTCAATAAATGTTCAGTCTGTCATAAAACATAAAAATGTTGCTGAACAGTACCTGACTATACTTCTATTACTTAAGTAACATTTCCAATGCAGAATTGTTTTAATCATTTTAATTACAAAATGACCTTTTAATCATTTTAAACATGAAAATGCAGTGAAAGTACTAATCCAATTTACTGAGTCAGCTCTACTTGTATTTACTGAGTTTCATTAATACAAGTGTCATATTATAAACATTTACTAAACATTTCTGCACAAGATCTCTAGTTTTACTCTCCTGAAGAAACATAAAAAAATCTATTTTTTATGTTTTATGTTTAAAAAAAATAAATTTTTTATGTTTTTTCAGGAGATTAAAACTTCGAGATTTTGTGCAGAAATCTTTAGTAAATGTTTCTGTTTCTTGTTGGTTCACTAGTGGATTAGTATTTTTTATAATAAAATCCCATCATGTACAGATATTGTATCCGCTTTATTTTTTATCCAGGACTGTTTAATGTAACAGTGACAATTGAGAGAGACGTGAAGACAAACAGCTGTGAAATCACTGTGCAGCTTCCTCTGAAATGTAGTGAGCTATAAAGTGGAAATGCTCTAGTAAAATACTGAAGTACAGTACTTTAGAATGTACTTGATTACTTTAATCCAGTGCAGACGCAGGTTAAATACTGCATGTAATGTACAGTGGTCAAAGGTAAAAAAAAAACAGAGTTGTTAGTTTAACCTTCACCAGATCAGTTCAGAGAGAGAAAAAGCAGGGTTCATGTTTCATAGGCAGAGAGAACTGATGGACAGTCCCATGATGTGGGACTAGAATGTCCCGGGAATTATAAGGAGGAGAAAGTGTAATGTGCTGGTTTTAGGGTTGGACCCAATACGGTTCTTGACACAACTTCTCAGTGGGGTGTAAGTCCTCCGACTCGCTAGGTGGCGCTGATCTCGCATCTATGAGGGAGGAAACACAGATGAGTACTTAACACTGACTTGTGGGAAATTGAGTCTAAACAAAAGGCAGGACTTACTAGAGTGCGTGAGGAGACGAGCTGTCTGGAGGGGAGACAGGGATCTTACGGGGAAGACTGGAGTACGGTCCTGGTTGTGTGCGTTGATCTCCAATCCCTGACGTGAAAAAACTCCAAAACCCTCTTAGTGACACGACATCACACTCCAATGATACAAGGTGCCCAAAACCAAGAGCAATCACTTAATTCCAGAATCCAGAATCTCTGTTCATGACGTGAAAGTGATTCACAATATTGGTGTGTATGAAAATCCCTTTAGTGAAAATATATACTTGGTTACACTGAAGACGTCTGTGACGCTTGATTCAATAATCAGTGTTATTCATAAGCACGTGGTTAAAACATTTGTCTGAGCTTCAGAAGTAGATAATCACATGAGCTGGTAAACACTTCTGCATGGCGTCAATCATAACCGACATGACAGTTTATGATGGCATGGTTACATGGGTCCGTGATGATCTTGGTTCCTTACGGACAGTTAGCTGTGCTCATGATCCTTAGTGTGATTCATATAGTCAGCACCAGAGAGTCAACAGGGAGCAGTTACTCACTAAACTCAGGGGAACTAACGTAGCGTGGTCGTGGATAGTAACGATGAATTCTCATGAAGGTAACGGGGATCAAAAAGACTGGTAAAATTCAAAATTACAGATCAGGTTCAGGTCAAGTTAACAGGAAACAGATATGGAAAACAGCACGAGAAGTTTGGTCTATTTAAACAGAGACAGGTTGACAGTGAGCAGCTCACAGTTATCACACAAACCAGGTCACCACAACACCACAGTGACCAAACAGCTACAAAGGGAGAAGAACTCAAAAACTGTACTTAAGTAAAAGTACAAATACACAAACATGTACTCTAGTAAAAGTATGAGTACCCACTGACATTCCTACTTAAGAAAAACTAAGTGCATAATTTATAATTTACTTAAAGTATTAAAAGTAAAAGTACTTGACTATTTTTTTCTGCTTGTCTCTTTCTGTGGACCAGTGTTGCTTTGTGTTTTTTCTTTTTTTTGGGGGGGGGCATTAACTAATGAATGGTAATAGACATATTTACTTCTAAACTACTCTTGTTGTAACATCGCATAGTGACAGTAACAGCTCTGTGATTTCAAGAGTAAAAATGCACAGAACAAAGAGCCACAGAAATCTGTTAACAAGGACAAAATATGACAGTAAATGTCTGCGGTTCTCTTATAGCAAGATTTTGTTCCTTGCTCCTGATTTCATCCACGTAAACACAGTGGAAGGTTGTAACTCCACTGAGCACTGGTGCATGTGGCTGCTTCCTTCAGAGAGAGGAGGACAAAAAGGGTCTTCAGTCATGTGTGAATCAGCAGCGAGCAGCTCTGTCCCACTTCTCTCTGCAGTAACACGGAGAACTCTCATATCTCTGCTTTACATCTGAGCACATGGCACCAAGATGGAGAGGAAGCAAGTCCAAGCTCAGTTAGAGAAAACGTTTGGAACGCTGCTCATTTTATTGTTTGATCGACGTTGAATGATCCCATTTGAAGACACATTTTACAATTCAGTAGTTTATGTCTAAGAGTAGACTATTAGTCTGAGGGTTTTGGGTCCTGAACGGTGAAAGCAGAACTTTGTCAAACCCAGCACAACACACCAAAGAGTAAACTTACTGTGTACTGGCTCACTTTGAATACTGCTATCTCAAATTAGTCTTTTAATTAACGCTGTGGGTGGAGGGAATAACAGTCTTCCTGTCCCTGGTTTAATAAAGAGATTCCTGTGTGATTAATTATGAAATGTGTAAAATAATGTGATTGTAACGTGTAACTGCAGATATTTGCTCTTAGATGTAGTGGAGTAAAAGTCAAAGTATCCATAATTAAATCTACTTAGGTAAAGTACAGATACGTGAAAAATGTACTTAAGTGCAGTACTTGTAATGCAATACTTGTATTGTACGTTACTTTCCACTACTGCCTTCAGGAGACCACAGTGGATGAGGGGGTGCTGAACTAAAACCAAGTACTGGTCCTTCTGTCCATTTGATGATGAAGTAGTGAGACCTTGTTGACCTGAAGTATTTCTGTCTTTCTTGGCCTTTTCGTCTTTTGCTCATGCAGATGTAAAACTGCCAGCTGAGATGTTTCATCCTAAACTATTAGCTTTTGTTTTCTTCTGGTATGTGAACAGACTGAGTATGAATGTTTATTTATCACTATGCCACATTTGTATTTTATAGACCACACACACACACACACACACACTACTGTGCTGTTGTGTTTGAAGAAACACAGTAGAGTGAACTTTAAATCTAAAGTGACCTGTGTGTTATAGCCGACACCCCGAGTGTCACCTGCATCCTAACACTACTACACTCAATACCTGATGATGAATTAATCTCTTCAGCTAACAGCTGGTGCTTTATTAGAATCAGGTCACATGATTAATAGTTTCAGTGTGGACAGACGTCGGATTCTGTGGATGGAGCTGCTTCTACAGACATCAGATACGATCGAGACACAAACATAAACCTGCAGTATAAGAAACTGTCTCCATGACCAGGATGATGAGACACTTTTATCAAAGTTTTATTTCCACCACTGAGACAGTAACATGTAGCTGTACATTAAAGCACGTTCAACATTCAGTCCTGCAGCATCATCACGTCCCTGTTCAGACACAAAACATCAGTTACTGTTACGGTTTTTGTCTGTTATAAACCTGTGTGTGTTCAGACAAACAGCTGTTACCTGCTTTGACTGAAGAATACACAACATCTGGATCAGACGACGGCTCTGAAACACAAACAGAAGAACTGTCACAGCTGGTCACTTTACTGTTGTAGTGTCTGTGTGAGAGTCCACACGGATTAATGGTTTAATCTCTGTCTCTGTGTTGACAAAGACACATCAAATCCATGAATTCATTGATTTGACATGTCTTTGTCTCCATACGTCACCTCAGCAGGCCCTGAGACAAAGACACATCAAATCAATGAATTAATGAATCCACCAATGAAACAACTCAGTTTAAGCTTCTACATCATGTCAGAGCACATGATGAAACCAGATGTTATCAGTGACTGAGCTGGACCCAGTGTAACCGAGTGACCTCACCAGAACTGATCCTGATCACAGAGACAGAGATTAAACCATTAAACTGTGTGGATTCTTTAACCACGCAGGGACCTACTAACATTCAGCTCAGACTCATCCAGACTTTCCACTGGTTTTAAAGATTTTTTTTAATTCTCAGTAAAACCAGCAGAGTGTGTTAGACCTTCGTCACAATTAAAGAACGACACAAACAATAAGATCAACAGTTATTTATTCAAATCATGAGTTATTGACATTTACATCTCTTAATTAAATAGTTAATCTAGACCCATGTAATGGTTCCTGAACTGGATCATTGGGCCACAGTGTATGAAGTGTTAATGTTTCCTGTTAGAAAGTCAGAAACAGCACACAGGTGAATTACCTGTCAATGCCCAGAGGCCCACTGTCATCATCATCATCATCATCAGTCCATGTGTGAAGCCAGTGAAGCAACAGAATATAAGCACATTGACTCCAAACATTATTTGTCCATTATGAGCGAGTGGACAGCAGGAGTCCACTATGTACTACTGAGGATTTCACACTGGAATTTAAAAAATGTCTGACTGTGAAGTTAAGACATTTAAGATAATACAATGAATCCTAACTAGTCTTAACTAGTTGAAATTGCATTGTGAGTCAGTGCTCGTGATTCTAACAGATTCACCTCAGCATGTCTCAGAACTGTTCAGACTAAAAGTCTCCTTTTAATGTGAATTCACTGTAGCTGGTGGGGTAATAGTTGTTCAGGTTTAATCTGGTTACTCAGGATGAAAGAATCACTGAACAGGTGATGTGGTGGACACAGTTGGATTTATCAGAACTGTCATTACATGATTTATTTCACCTCTCTGTAGTGAACGAAATTTAAACAAAGTTAAAGAAAAAGTTTTATTAGGTTGAACTGACAGTTCCTCAGAGAACCAGGCTCATTTTTAGAGGTTATTTTTATTACATTAGATGTACGAGACGAGTACCAGGCAACAAAATGAGTTATTAGTTCTGCGCCTACCTTTCCTGTTGCCTGTCTGTATGGAGGTGATGTCTGCATAGGTAACATCTGGAGGAGGAGATGAAGGGTTTGATCCTGAGGAGAGGAGAGAGCTAAACTTTCAATGGTCCACACAAAAGGAAATTTAACACAAACACACAACCACAATATATAGAAACCCCCTCCCCACCCAAACCCTTAGAATAATAACAGATTTCATCTAATCTGAAACTAAGTCTTGAACTCTTAAACACTACACTACATAAAACCTCTTCATATGTACAAACATCTTAGGTCCAGTGTTCAAAAACATCCTGCTCCTCCTGCTGCTCCACTGCAGCACAGATGGACAGTGATGAAAAACAGGCTCTGCTCCTAACGCCTCTCTATAAAGACTGGGAAGACACCCATCCCGTCCTCCAGGAGTTTCTTCAAAAGCACAGATATTGAAACCCAGTTTGTTGGCTCAGAATGGCAGAAGTTTTCCACTGTCCTGCTGGTCTCAGATCAACCAGCTTCATCGGACCAGCTGTTGTGAGGACACCCTGGTTAGGTCAAACATCAGCCCGAGGCCTGTCCAGGTGAATGCTCAGGCCTCTTAAAGTAATGAAAGGAGTGCTGTCTTCTGGGAAGAGGGACAGCAGCATGTCAAGCTTATCACAGAAGTTCCCCAGCTGCCCGGTGGTCGATAGATCACAATCACGTGGACAGTAACCGGCGCAGTAATCCTATTACTATCAGGAAAAACTCCAGCCCCACCTCCACATCCTGATGGGCGAGGACTGTGAGAGAAGGAAAAACTGCTGGAGATTACAGCTGGGGGCTGGGTGTTCTGTGTGGTGACCCAGGTTTCTGTAGGTGGCAGCAGCTCAACAGCTGACTGTGCAGCAAAAGATGGAATGAAGTCAGCCATGAGGAAAAGGGGTAAGAGTGGAAGTGGCCTGGGTGAGGGTGTCTTCTGTCAGAAAACATGTCCAGAGACACAGTTCCAGTACCGGAAGGATTTTAATGCTTTTCTGATGCATTTGTGTTCCTTTCTCTTTCCTTCCCCCTTTGTCAGCACTCTCTCAGCCCAGTGATGTAGGGTTCTGATCACTCCCGGTCTTTGCACCAGAGGGTGATGTGACTCAGAGTAAATACTGGTCTGTGTGTGGTGGTTTCTTGTATGCTTCAGTGGTGAGGGGCTTCTGTCTTCTTTAGTGTGTACAGCACAATCCCAAAAGCCAGATAATTCCCCATGATGTCCTCCTCTTTGAAATTCTTGTCCACTATATTAATGTGTTTTAGGAAAGATTCCACTTCCTTTTGACCCAGGTGTCACCTACATACCTGAACCAGTGGCTGGGTGTTGCTCAGGGCTCTGTTCTCCACTTTTTCCAAAGTAGAGATTTGCCACGATCAGGGACACAGGTGAACCCATGGAACAGCCATGTTTCTCTCATTGTACATGAAATAGGTAGTGGTCAGGCAGAGGTCAAGTCGGGCACATACAGTATGTGGTCTGGGCTGAGGTTGATTCGCGTGCTGTTTTGTAGTAGTTGATTCCTCACAGTCGACAAACATTATGTGACATTGTAGGACACTGTGGTTTCTTCCTGGTCTATTGTGAGGTTTTGGATCTTGTTGTGAATCTTGTCCTGTGAGTTGTTGAAGTGTTGGAAAGTGTTGCCAACACTATTAAATCTCCATGTTTCTGAAAGAGCTTCAACACAAATCATTACAGGTCTGTAGCATTAGACTCAGTTTTAATTCTCTGTGTTCTGCATGGTGGGCTCGTGTCGTAGCAGCAGACGACCAGTAGTCCAGATGTCTCTCCCTCTCCAAGGATTATTTTGAGTGCAAATTTAATGGAATTAATTGATGAACTACATGAGTTTGGACACGTAAATTTTACAGTAAAATTAAATTTGACCCTGTAAAAAAAAAAAAAACTAGTACACAGACACACTGAAGTATAGTTTCAATCTGTTCATACCCGTTAGTTTCCTCCACAGAATCAGACCTCCAACCAGAAGAAGAACCATGAGAACCAGAGAACCGAGAACTGCTCCAACTATGAGGTCAGGAGAGGCGGTTTTGTCTGGAGGAGAGGGAGCAGAATCTGATCAGTGACCACTTTATTATCAGGTCAGCAGGTTAGTTCATATCTTTAAAATGGAAGTTATGTCTGTGTCCTGACCTCTGACCCTCAGTCTGCTCTGAGGAGTTGGTTTATCCTCATCAATGTAACAGTGGTAGAGCCCTTCATCAGACTGTTGGACACTACTGAGGGGTAACTCTCCTTCAGATCCAGTTCCAATCTTAACACCATTCTTGAAGAAAACTGCTCTGAATCTGTTGTTATCTTTCTTTTTGCAGCGCAGTGTGACATCACTTCCTATGATCACAGGAAGTGCAGGAATCTCCAGAATGACCTGATCACCTGAACAACAGAGTCAGATAGAGACTCAAATACACCAACAGACCAGTCACATATAAATGGACCCAGAGAAGCAGCAGCATGGAACTACTCACCATCTGTACCTTCAGGTACAGTGATGTTGATCTGTTCAGTTTTCTGTCCAGAACTGGTTTCACACCAGTAACCTGTGGAGTCTGATTGAGAGAGAGATGAGATGAAGCAGGAGAAACCATTAATACTTCCAAAGTCTGAACCATCTACTCTACACTCCTCAGTCTTTTCTCCTTTGGTCCTCTTCACTGTCCATCCATCAACTGTCTGTCCATCTTCAACACAACTCAGAGACACTGAGGCTTCTCTGAAGAACTGCTGAAAGTTTGGACTGACATTCAGAAAGACTCCAGAATCAGTCAGTCCAAACAACGGAAGAACAGAAACACCTGGAACATCATTGGAAATAAATATGTTAGTTAACACAGTAAAGTGGAGGATGCAGTATTTAGACTTTTATACAGATCCAGGTAAAAACGAGTTTTCTGCTTCTTTAAGTCTGATAAAACTCAGTGTAGACATGAATAACTGTGGGAATTTCACAAAGAAGGAAACGACCCATGAAACCCACATTTGACCACATCACCATCTGTGTTGTTTATGATCAGCAGCTGATGTTTCCTGCATTAAGGGACAGATCACCTCAGTGGTTCTGAAACACAGGCTGAGGAACTAGAGGTACAATAAATAGGAAGGAAGGAACCAAGTCTGACACCTAAAGTCTGTAATACTATCGTCCAGTGTCTGTACTTCCACTGTACTATACACTGATGGGCTTTCATTCACCAACAGTCAGTAAACTACATTGTAAGATACTGGTCTGACCAGAACCAAACTGGGTTTCAGTGTTTCTAATAGAGAGTCGTGGTAAATATGATCAGTGTGACTGTGCTGTTGATGCACACACATCTCCTACAGGGTAATAAATAGATGAGTTATGGTGGAAGACTCGCACCTGCTCCAGAAATCAGTCTGATCTACCATCATAACAGACCGACCACTCAACAGCTCTCTGGGAGGGAAACTTCACCAACAGCCATAGAGGAAAAGTTAGTACGTGTACTTATACTGGATACTTTTAGTTCGCTACATGCCAAAGGAAAATCCTGCCCAGGGTTTGTCTCCTCTGCAGTAGTTGGATTATAGTAGTTCAGCATATAAACATCATTGTTGAAGATTAGACCAGTGATTTCCAACATTAGGAGTTAAAGTTCTGTGTACTAGTTAGTTAGTTTATAGACATAATGACCACATACACAGAGTATTGTATCAGTTTGATTTTAAGACTTTTCAAACCCTGACTGAACCAGTTAAATGCTGCTGAAGCATCAACACAGCTGTATGAAAAACTACTGAGTAAATTATATTTCAGTCACAGGTCTGTTTCTAGATCCAGTGCTTTACTCTTCACACACTGGACACACAGAATGCAGAACCTGTACATGTGGCATATTTTTACTTTGTTTTCTTTGTGCAGCCACTAACATGCTGAGGTCACCTGACCACCTTCTGCTTTTTCCTGCAACCACGTTGATCCACATCTCTCAGAACACGGAATATGTCATCACACGTCTTCATTAGAAATGTGTTAACACTGGTACAAACTGTGAGGACACAGTTTTTACCAGTGTTTGTTGTGATTCAGCACTCAGTGTAACTACAGGCCTCATTATCATCTCAGCAAACATGAACAGAGCTCATCAGGTAGTCAGTTCGTTGTCTGGAGCCACTTGGAGCCTTTTTAGGGCCACGCTGTATGTGGTCCACAGATGTGAACACATTTCATTAAAGATCTACCAACTAACGACTCAGGCAGATTTAAAATCACACAGTTTAACAGACCCTTAAAGGGTAACTCTGGTTTATTTCCCAACAACGTCATGTTCACCACTAGTGTTGTAGATTGTGGGAATCTCAGATTCATACCAGAGTCCATGAGTGAGACCAGTCTCCAACAGCTTTCTACAGAAAATGTCCAACTTTAAACTTTAAACACTTTAACAGCATCTGGTTTAGTTCTATCAGGGTGTCCATTTTTATACTGCAGCTTCACAGTAATGCGACTCATCATCTCAACTCTCAACTGCGACTGAAGTCTTGCAGTCTGTCTTTAAACATGTAATTAGTAAATGCAGAGTGTGTGTTTGACTCACCGAGGAGCAGAGAGACAGATGGACTCTTCATGTTGTCAGGATAACGACTGAACATCTAAAATACCCAGTGACGCCTCAAGTTTCACCACCACTTCCCTGTTACTCACTCAGCATGTCACTGCCTCCATGTCGACATTCTCACTGCAGGAACAAACTAACGCAGTCAGAGGTTCCTCCTCACTAAGACCTGTCAGCACAGCATCAGGTGTCACAGTGTTTACTAGTGTGTTAACCTGTTCATCAGGAAGCTTCAGACATCAGAGTAACATTAATTTCCCTGTTTGGATCAATAACATGTCACAAACAGCAGCAGGTCCATATAGAGAAATACTGTAAGTACTGTTACCATTATGTAAATGTATTAACAGTATACATTAATCTATACACAGGCCTACATTACTGCTGAGGACTAATCCAATTTACTCCAGCAGCATCTAGACGAACACCCCGACTGTTCCTGTCTGTGTACAAATGACACCACAGTCCCCCACTCACTGATCTTAAGCTTTGATATTCAGGTGAAGCTCAGGAAACTGTGGATGCAGAGCCTGTTTGTGGATCTCTGCACTGTGACCCACTCATGTACCTGCTTTTCAGAAATGTATTTACCTGATTATGAACCTGTCAGGAAGGAAATGCAGTATAGAGTGAACATAAGGGCCAGTAATGACTCCCAAAATAAATAAATAAAAAAAAAAAAACAGGAACAAATGAAAGAGGAAGGAAACAGCACTCAACCAACAGAGCCAATCGATGGCTGAGCTGATTAAACAGCCTGGATGTTAAAAGCAGAACTTCCCTCTGAACTCACTTCTGCTTTTACATCTTTATCTGGTTGTTTTCTCCACTGGAGAAGGGGAATAAAGGGCAGCCAGACCATCAACAACCTCGGGTCAGAGCCAAGACACTCAGTCAAAACACGATGATGATGATGATGGCAGCCTTCACATAGTGAGGGACAGTGCTATTTGTCAGAAAGAGATTATTATTATTATAGCTTTATTTCTATAGCACCTTTCACATCCGGACGTCTCAAAGTGCTGATTAAACTTGGCGAGGATCCCTTCCAGCTGGTCTGTCCATGCCTTAACCACAAGGGGGACCGTCAGGTCCAGCAGTTTTCCTAAGGTTCACTGTTCTCTGCGTCCTCCTCAGGTCATAATAATAATGGACTTACTATGACAGTCAGCACAGAGGAGTGAATGTGATTCATCTCTACATTTTTCCCCATTCATCAGTATATTTATTAAAAAAAGCTTTGGGAATAAGATTGTTAACAAGGATTCATATTTGAAATAGATTATTATATTTGACATTTCTTAATAATCTGTCACTTCTTTATTTCTCAGGTTTGGCTGCTGCTGTCTGTAATCACTAAAAATCACACGTCAAACATAGGACCATCTCTAACAATTTCTTATTTCTCATGCTTTTCAGAATCACTGATCTGAATATAGTTGCACTCATTCCAAACACCTCACTACCACATTACAGCCATTTTCCACAAGTGATACATGTATTTCTTGTTACTGTAACTTTAGCAGTGTTCATGGTTATTTATCAGTTGAGACCACATTAACTGGAGATCGCTACCATGAGGGATTTCAGGTCTGTTTTGGCGAAGTTGTAATTCAAATATGGGAACAAATAATGAGACAGTGACCAAAAATGAACAAAAAATTATTAGATCTAAATTAGTATGAAGTCAATGTTAAAACAAAACCTAAAGCTTGTGGTGATATTACAGCTGAAATTATAATTGGACCTGTGTCAGTACAATCACATCTGATTAGAGGGGTGTGACAGTCCAGTGAAAGACTTCACAAAGGATGGTCCTGTGTTTTCTTGTCCTCCAGGGAGTCTACTTAATCCTAGCTCCTCTGAAGTGAAACCATTTCCAGGTCAGCCAAGGCCAGAGGAGCCATGAAATATGGTAATGAGATGTACCCAAGAACTATTAGTGCAGGAAATCACACCAAAATAAAACCAGAACTAAAAGATGAACCAACTAAAACATTTTGATTGAAAAAAAAAAATAGTCTATTTTATTTTAGTTGCACAGATTGTCTCTATTATATCAGCTGTTCGTCTCCATATGAATTTATTGTTGGTTTTCCAACAGCTGAAAGATTTGTACTTTAATGAGAACACATTTGAATTAATGATGGACAAAATGCAAAATGGATAAAAATATGCTCTGCTTCTCCTCAGTGGTCGTGTTTGAGAACTGGTGGAAGCCAACTAAACTCTAATCTCCTCATTTAAGTGTAAAAACTAAACAAATGTGAAAAACAGAACTCCCCTGACTCACTTCTACATTTTTACCCTCAGTTTTATAAATTAGTCTCCAGCCCGTTTCCTCTGACGCACTGAGTGAAGTCTGTTCTTCACAGGGGAAACCCCTGCTGTCTTTCTACAATGATCAATGTAGAACTATGTTGGAATATAGAAATGAAAACTCAGTCACTGAGCTGATCAACATTTTCACTATAAATATGAAACCATGAATTCCCATGAGAAACATGGGGCAGCTGGGATCTTTGAACCTCAATAAGCCGTGACACTGAAAGGAGTTTTATATGAAGACAGTGGTATATATAACAAAGCCACAGCACAGGAACTTATCCCTCTGCACCATGAACTGAAGTTTCTTACTGTATGTGAGGTTTTATATGACTCAACAAGTGAACTGAGTCAGAGCTGAGGGGTGTGTTCTTACTGAACCTGAAAGAAGGGAATCTGTGGATCAGTGGTTAATCATGGTGTCGTCATCATCAGAGCACTCACTCAGTTTCTTCAGGAGTTTGACAGTGATACAGACAAATGCAGAATCTCATTTCACTCTGAGAGATGCTTTCTTTTATTTCAAAGAGGCCTAAGAATAAACCTCTGGAGTTAGGAGATGGGGATGAGGATCAGAAGAAGAACAGAGCACAGATCGAATGTGGTTTTTCCCTCAGTTGGTTGTTTTATTATAAAAGTTGAAGTTTCTACTCTGACAGTGAACACGGAAGAAAACACTCCAATAAACCTCCAGTACGAAAATAAAAAACAACATGGTGATGAAAAGCAGGAAGAAGGGGCAGGGGTTTCCATGGTAACACACAAGGGTGAAAGGTGAAGGGGTAACCATGGTAACAGTGAGGGGAGGAGGGGTTACTCTACTATCCTCTTGTGTCGGACAGTTTAACATCTGATGACCAAAACACACACACAGTTACTGAAAGGCAGCACGCGTACACACACAAATCACATGTCTCTCTCACACACACACACTAAAATCACATCTCTCTCTCTTTCACACACACATACGCAAACACACTCTGTGGTTCTGTGTGTGTGTTTCAGAGGCAGCTGTCAGGTCACAGGTGAACACAGCTGGACATGATGGTGTCAGCAGGTTCATTAATGTACTGGCAGTGGAGCAGCAACTGAAGATGGTCCAGGTTTGACACCAGCAGTTAGACTGGTGGTTCCTCCACAGACTCGGTCCACCAGCGCCACCTGTTGACTGCATCAACCAACTACAACCTGACTCCGCTGAAGTCACTGATGAGTTTTCTACAGCAGACTGGGATTTTATCTGTTTAGACCAGCAGCACTGAACGTGTTACAGACATTAAAACTGTCAGAAGCAGCTTCCACTCATCATTTCTCATTATTGATTTTTTTCCTACTGAAATGACAGAAAACTTTGAAAAATAACATATTCAAAAGTCATTTTATCTCAAAGCAAAAGGGGACTAATTTCACTGGGACAGACCAATCCCTGGCAGCTCACCCAACCAGCTCTGTCCACAGTCTGATTTAACCCGGATGAAACACATCTGCTCATTTTATGTCCTCGGTGTGGACACTTGTCAATACAATGTGAATAAATGTTCTACACCAACAAGCCAATGGAAAGATACAGGTTAATGTGCAGCTCTGCTGATAAGCCCCACTGACTGTACTGTAGCTCTAAACTGTGACCACCCACCCCCTCCCTCACAGATATTCATACCTTTTGTTGTAATTACAGGACTAAAGGTCATAATTAAGTGATCACCTCTGATGAAGGCAGCATGTGCTTCTGTTTCAAACATGGTCATCACTGAATAAACTGAGGTAAGTCATGTAACTTCCTCCTTGTGTGTTGTGTCCAACAGTAACTTTACACCAACATCCTGTGGACTCAGGATCTAAAGTCTAAGGGGGCTTAGCCTTAGGGGCTTGTGATTGTAAATGTGCTTGGACTGGACTAAAACACCCTCCATCAAAGACAGACGGACACAGCCTCCTTCAGCTCCTGTTTTAATGTTTAACTACGGTTGATGTCTGACCACATCACCATTACCATGGAGGCAAAAATCAGCTGCTCCTGATTGGCTTAACTACGTTCACCCTTTTCATCTTTCTGCACACGTGCTGTCAAGCTCCACCCTCTTCCTCCTCCTGTCCAATCCAAACCTTCTTCTGTTTGAAGTCTAACCTCCGAAACACACACACCCACCTGTCTCTCTCTCTCTAACACACTTTCAGTCTTTCTCTCTCATCCAGCTGCAGCTCTCTCTACTCGTCCTCCTCATCATCATCATCTTCATCCTCCCCCTCATCGTCGTCCTCCTCGTCTCCTCCCTGAGCTGAAGAGCCGGGGTTCCTGGCATACGTGCCGCCGCCACGATATGCCACCATGTCCTGAGAACCATACAGAAACAGTTTATCATCCAGAGGCAGATAAGAGAGACAAATGTTTTGGAACAGTCTGAGTTCTTTGAGCAGGAACAATTAAGAGGCAGCTGCCTCCACCAAACTTCTTGCCACCTCCAAGTCATAAAAATTTGGATGGGTCTCTTCATGTAAACCAACAAACCAAACCAGACCAGACCGACTGTTCCCTAGAAATGTGACAGAGCTCCATTTACTGACAGACTGCTACCATCTCTGGTTCTGTTCTCACCCGGTCATATTTCTCTCGTAGTTTCTGGGCCTTCTCCTCATACGGCTGTTTCTCAGACTGTGACAGTTTGCTCCACATCTCTCCCAGCTTCTTGGCACAGTCTCCTATAGACAGGCCAGGATACTGCTGCTTCACACTGGGACGGTACTCACTGCAGAACACAAAGAACGCAGACCTGCAGAGACAGACAGACAGATCTTATTCATTTAGGTTAATATTTCTGTGACAACATGAAACATTTACTACAAACCAAAATAAACCAGATTAAAGCATTAAAACATTTAAAGCTAAATCCTGAACAAACTAACTTTGTCACACTTGCCACTTTGTGTGAACCATTAACCATCACAGTATCTGTGTCACTACAGTAACTGCAGTATAACAAATAGTAAATGTTGACGGGTTTATGTTTTTGAACATTTGATTCAGTGACACATGGTTCATTTTAAAACAGGTTTACAAAAAAACTGGATGCGTGTAATATTTACAATGCAGAGCAGTGACCTTAGGTCTGACAATGTGACTTTGTGCTGGTAAACAGAGTCCACACACAAACAAAAATAAACTATATTGATGGGATGTTCAAGTTTGAATATGATATATCAGACCACCTATACATTCCAGTTTGTTAGCCTCAAATTTAAAACGTTTAAAAGTTTTAAATATAAATATGCTAAATGATTTATTTAAAAGCAATGTTTATGAAAATAGCAGTTAAACATTTCAGTCAGTATGTGCAAATTGAACCATTAGTGCAATGACATTAAGATTAATGTATAATGTTGCATAAACAACAGTTGACAGTGTATAAGCTAATGAATAAATAGAATGATCCTCCAGTGCAACTGCGTCTAGCTTCAGATTTAATGTCTTTTACATCAGAACTCAAAACACACCTTTTTAAGCAGGTGTCATTTATTGGAGCATTGAGACACTATACTTACGGGGGTCTTTTGGGAGCGTTGGGATCTTTCCTCTTACGGCCCCTCTTTCCGAAACCCTTAGGGGGGACGTAGTCTCTCATCTCCCTGTTGTACCGCACCTTGTCAGCCTTGGCCATGTCCTCAAAACATTTCTTATCACTGGGAGACAGAGCCTGGAGTCACAGACACACAGACTGATTATGTAGAGACACAAACACTGACACTTGTCTCTGACTAATCTGATGGTCTCTTTCTCTCCACAAACACTGTGGCCAACTGACAAATTATAAGTTAAACCAACACAAATTTTTTAGACTTCCAAGCTCTGAGTATAGTAGTAATATGTAGCTCTAAACCCCCAACAGGGCCAAGCCCGGACAAAACTGGGGAGGGTTGTGTCAGGAGGGGAATCCAGCGTAAAAACTGCCAAATCAACATGCAGACAATAATCTGCTGAACTCACAGGATAAGCCGAAAGGACAAATGTTTAATACATAATAAGGTTGTTGTAAATTTGTGTTTAACAAAAAAATAACTAGTGGCTGAACGTTTAAGAAATGGTTAATTTTAAAGTAGTTTTAAATTGAAAAAAATAAACAAATAGTAATAACAACAATAATTAAAGCTAAAGTTACTTTCTAGATGGTACCATTATTTTAAAATGAAGAGAAGTGTTTTATTGTAGAAAATCAATTCAACAGCACAGGTAATGCTCATTCAGAGGTGTCTCTGTTGGTCACACACAAAGTGGTACATAACTGTGATGTGAAAGCAGAATGATAAATAGTTTTCAACATTTTTTTAAACAAATAAAAATTGAAAAAGTGTGGTTTGCGTTTGTATTCAGCCCGAGTAAATTTAGTTTGTATAACCACCATTTGCTGCAACAAACAGCTGCAAGTCTTTTGGGGTAAGTGAAACTTTTGCCCATTCTTCTTTGTAGAATAGCTCAGGCTCAGTCAGATTGGATGGAGAGCATCTGTGAGCAGCAATTTTCAAGTCTTGCCACAGATTCTCAAGTGGATTCAGGTCTGGGCTTTGACTGGGTCATTACAACACATGAATATGCTTTGATCTAATCCCATTGTAGCTCTGGCTGTAGGTTTAGGGTTGTTGTACTGATGGAAGGTGAACTTCCTCCCCAGTCTCAAGCCTTTTGCAGACTAACACGTTTTCTGTATTTGTATCCATCCATCTTCCCATCAACTCTGACCAGCTTCCTTGTCCCTGCTGAAAAAACTATCCCAATATGCTGCTGCCACGTGTCACAGTGGGATTGGTGTGTTCAAGGTGATGTGCAGTGTTAGGTTTCAGCCACACACAGCGTTTTATATTTAGGCCAAAAAGTTCAATTTTGGTCTCATCTGATCAGAGCACTTTCTTCCACGTTTGCTGTGTCCCCACATAGCTTGTGGGTTCTTCTTATGACTTTCTTTCAACAATAGCTTTCTTCTTGCCACTTTTAAACACTCTCATAAAGGCAAGATTTGTGCAGTGCAGGACTAATAGTTGTCCTGTGGACAGATTCTCCCACATGGGCCGTGGATGTAATCTGCTCCTCCAGAGTCACCATGGGCCTCTTCGCTGCTTCTCTGATTAATGCTCTACTTGTCCGGACTGTCAGTTTAGGTGGACGGCCAAGTCTTAGTAGGTTTGCAGTTGTGCCACACACTTTCCATTTTCACATGATAGATTGTACAGTGCTCCATGAAATGTTCAAAGCTTGGAATATTTTTTTTAGCCTAAACCTGCTTTAACCCACTCCACAACGTTATCCCTGTCCTGTCTGTTGTGTTGTGTCCCTTGGACTTCATGATGCTGTTTGTTCACTAATGTTCTCCAACAAACCTCTGAGGGCTTCACAGAACAGCTGTATTCATACTGAGATTAAATTACACACAGGTTGACTCTAGTTACGCACGCCACACTTTTCAGATATGCATTTGTAAAAACTTTTGAAATCCACACACTTTCCTTTCACAATTATGTGCCACTTTGTGCTGGTCTATCACATAAAATCCCAATAAAATACATTTATGTTTGTGGTCCAAACAGTCAGTGATTGACTGAGCAGCGGTTCTGCTGCCATCTACTGACACTGAGCTAAAATGCATCATTATCAACATAACCAAACTGAAAATGTAAAATTACAGTTGTGATTAGAAGTCTACATAGTAAACATGCAGTAGACTAGAGATATTTAACCAAATGTTAAGTGTGTGCACCACCATTTCCTTTAATTAGGGATGCATGTTGTCCAATCATTGTCTTGGAAAAAAATGATTTCAAGCCCACTGTTGACATGACATCTGCATTGCACCTGTGATCACATCATGTGGACTGGGTTAGTATAAATAACAAACAACAATAAATTTTATTGAAATGTTTTTTGTTGTAGTTGGACAGACTGACCAAGCCAACTTAGACTGGAGCTGTGAGTTATAGACAGTAATGAAGTCAGACATTGTTGAGTTAGACTGACATGGTTTGATCCTAATAATAGTTTAAAAAAAAATAAAAAAATCAAAATATTTATCTAAATAAAAACATGAAGGAACTTCACCTTTGCATCTCATACTGTATTCACCAATCAGGTATATCATTATGACCACCTGTACAAATTAATGCAATCCAACACAAGGGCTCTGACATGGATTGTATTTTTTTTTTTTTACAACATGTTCTTTAGAAACTAAAAATCATCTAAGTGACAATGTTTCTTATCGTTTGCCCAGCTGAACTGTGTTGGTCCAAACACTCAGTGACAAATATGACTGGACTGGGGCACAGACAACAGGAATGAACACTCTTTATTTGCATTTACTCGTCTAATGTATAAAAAAATCTGCTACACTTAGAAGCACCTTTGTGATTGATCTTAACACTTCACGACCACTCTCCACATTAGTGTTGCAAAGTTTACATTAGTTTAACTGAGTAACTTGTATCTTTAATTGTAGTTTGCGGTCATCTACCTGGCAGGAAGACTATACACCTGCATCTGTAAATGAAGGGATAAGAACTGGTTTCTAATAGAGTGTAATGCAGCTATTTATTACTGCTTCTCTTATCAACTGACTTTCCCTGTTAAAACAGAAGTGGATGGACAATATAGTAAAACACTGATATAGTACAATATATAATATTGTAATAACACATGTCTTTGCAAAAAAGTTAAGAATAATGAAACCTCAACAGAGAATGTTACTGAGTAGTCTTTATATGACTTATTATTTATGACAAATAAGAGTAAACATTTTATCTTCTAACAAGTAACTGACATGTCACTGCCCAAGTCGTCTGATCGATCACAGACTGGAATAAACTTCTGTTTATTATTCACCTTCAGTTTTTAGCTTTATTAAATGCTCCACACTGTCTGTCACAGTCTGTCTCCTACCTTCCATCTCTCTGAACATTTCTTGGAGAACTCAGCAAAGTTGACAGACTGCTCTGGGTTCTTCTTCCGGTGTTCCTCTCGACACGTCTGCACGAAGAAGGCGTACGCCGACGTCTTCCCCTTCGGCTTGTTGACATCTTTACGCATCATACTGGCGGCCTGAAAACAGAGAGAGACAAGACAGGAAAAGCTGAGCAGACAAGTTACAAGAACTGACTTTCTAAAAGATATTTTTTCAGCCATGTCAGTTTTAAATCATTTTATTGAACCCTTCAAACACAAAACCTGTAGTAATGTACAACATTGACATGTTAAATGTTTTTTTAATTTGAAAGACAATTTGTCATATCAGGAAGAAAATAAATACCACTTTCTATGGACAGAATGGATAAAATTGTTTATCCACAACTAAAAGATTCATGACAATACCCACAAATGTCTGAAGAACTGTGCCAAATCCCAAAAATATTCAGTTTAATGTCAGACATGAAAATGAAAAGCAGCAAAAACTGAGTAGTTAGAATTTAATATCAAATTAATTTGGTTTTAGCAACTAATTTGTCAACATTCTGTTTGCAAGATATGACAAACTGAACCCATTTGGATCAAACAAAACATAATCTAAATCTATCAAACTTGACTCTTAGAAACTGTACACATTTTGTACAGTAAGACTAATCAACTCATCAGTACATTAAATGAAACATAAATGGTGTCAGCCATAATTAAGCTGCATTATATTTTTGGATGGCAGGGAATTCAATATACAAAGAAAGAAGGATTACAAGCAGGCAGATTATTGATAGACAATTGATAATTTAAAGTGAGGATAACTGGTGGTTGCATTTTCAAACCACAATAACACCTATTTGATACCACCCGATGAAAAGAGGGACAAAAGAGGGAATGAAAATGTAGACACCTGGAAATATGAATGATCAAAATCAGAATTATATGATCCAATCCAGGTCATTTTACAGGGAACTGAGCAGCTTTAAATAGATTTAGGTGGAATGACCCTTTAACCTGTATGTCTGATTCTGCTGAAAATGAAAAAAAATAACCTTGTGAAATGTGGAAATGTGTTTAATTAGATCCATATTTTAACACTGAGCATATTAATTGCATGTGGTTTTTATCAAGTTAAGTTTTGGGTTAATTGTGATTTAAATGGTGAAATAACGGTCCATCAGCCGTCTTTGTGACTAACAAAGAGAACAGACTGGGGATCCATTTTCTCCATCGGGGAGCTAGGAGGCCCTCCGACCCGGGCTGGACCCTCTAACTGCACGGACAGCGCCGGGACGTCCCGCTGGAGCCCGGTTCCTGCTCTCCTGCGGTGACTGCAAGTCTATGAGCCGTAGAGATGAACGAAAAGCGGAGCTAGCCGTGTTTTGTATGGAGATCTACGGCTGCTGCAGTTAGCCTAGCCGTGCTAACGGCTAGCTCCCACAGAACAATGGGCCACCATTTGCTTCCCGCCCTCTGCGGAGCTAGCCGCCCCATCCCCCTCCGCTAGCAGCAGGCTAACGGGCTAGCAGCAAAGAAAAAAAGACGTTGAACCCGCAGAGACGGTAGAAACCACCGCGGGAGACCCTCCGATAATAGACCGATTTTATCTTTAACCGCAGCCCCGCTTTTATTCCCCACAGCGCGTCTGCAATGGAAATATAAAGTCAGCACCACAGCTACGCATTTTCAACGAAGGGCCCCGGCTATGCTCCGGAGAGGTCAGCGTAGTATGGACGGGGCCAGGCTATTTCCTGACATTCATGCTTCAAAATGGGCGTTTCGTGTTTACAACGACACGTCTTAAACAGTCCCACGAGTGCGCTAACAGAAAGGCTCAAGAGAACAAACAAAGCTGCAGACCGACACCCGTGACTGTTAAAGCGGCCATTTTATTCCCGTTTTCCAGCCTCTTTCACGGATCTTTTATCACAGGATCCTGCACGTCAGAAAAATTGAGCCGGCAAATCAAAGCCAGTTCATTCCCAGGGAAATAAACCCGAGCCAGGCCGAGTCCGGCAGTTAGAGAACCGAGCGGGGTACTCACTCGTCAGTAGGGCCGTCTACGGGCTGAAGCAGACTTTGGACCGGGTTCTGATTTTCGGGCTCCGGGGTTCTTGTTGTTGTTTGGTGGCTGAAACAGCGACTGCAGACGTTGGTTCACTTTCAAACTGGGTCTGGCTCGAGCGCAGCCCCGCCCCCCAGAAACGCCCCCGTTTGTTGTTTCTATTCAGAGGGCGGGAAAAAGCTCGGCCAACCTGGGCGGAGCTCGGCTCGGCGTTCTGCTCTGATTGGCTCACAGAACTGTATATCAAAGATCGTCTACTTACACGGCTCCGCCCGCCTAGCAACGCCAGCAGGGCGGGAATTCTACACTTACAACAAGGTGTGGTCATAGTAGATTCCTGGGTCTGATTGGTCAGAATCGGTGTTTGCAAAGTCAACAGGCCAATCAGTGATGGGGTGGAGGAGGGGCGACAAAACAGCGGCAGAGCGAGGAATGAAAATGGAGATTGTTACGCTGTTTTCTGTCCGTATTTCTGTGGAAATTAAGCTTAAATATGAAACAAGTAGTCGGTTAAGTTAGTCAATTAGTCTCAATAAACAGAAAATGTATCTGCAACTGTACTGACAAATGTTTTCAAATTTTCAAAAAACAAATGTATAACAATTTTTTTGTTTGAGTTAATCCAAAGATCCTAAAACATCACATATGACAAAGAAATTTATGAAATCATAACATCTTAAACCTGTGATTATACAATCTTCCCAAATCTCTTCCAGGAACCTCACTACTTTTGAGGAACCTCATTACTTTTACAGAAACAACATGTGCATCTTCTGCTGTAATAATAATAATAATAATAATAATAATAATACTAATAATACTAATGAAAGAGTCATCAAGTCTGTTTTGAAGATATGTTTGTTAAAATAACTCAAATGAGTTATGTTTTTGCTAAATATTTACACAGGAACAACATATGGATGGTTCAACAAAGGAGGCCATTTAGTACCATGGTGGAAGGACTCAGATCTTTTAGATTACTTGTAGGAAAGATTTTAGTACCAAGTACCAAGTACTCACTGAATAATAAAAGTAGTGAAAAAAACAATTCAATTACCAAAATATTCAATGTAATGTCAAACACAAACACAATGAACAGCTGTAAGTCATCACCGTCAAAGAGCTGGAAATTGTGGGTGTGTTGTAACAGCTGATTGTGAACTTATTTTATATTTTGTGGGCTAAATGAGCAGCTGAAAATAGATGTTGGTTGATAACCAATAGAGTGTAAATCCTGGTTGCAGCCCATGGTTATATTAATTATTCTTAAAAAAAATAAAAGTTCTGATTTCAGCTCGTCAATTGTAGGGATGGAGCTAATGTTCATTGTCTATATGGATATTTTTGAGGTACTGCTGTTTCAGTTAAATATTAAATTGCATGACCTTAGTCACTGAAAAAATGTGAATTGCAGATTTATTAAAACCAGTGTGGTAACAATTGTAATTGACCTGTATGTAAATTCTGGTGGTGACCATAATTACATAGTCAGGGAAGGGCACCTTATCATTTCTGTCAGCTTTAGCCAAAGGCTTCATTTTGGTAAAATGTATCTAATTGCTGATTGTTAAAAAAATAAAAAAATATGACAAAAATATTGCCTCAAAATGTACACATTTAGTACTACATTGATCAAGACTTGTTACATATACTTTTATTAATTTCCTTGCAGCAATATGTTTAGATACAGATGTTACGTTAAACAGAAACAGTCTTTTAAGGCAGTTTGTATATTGTTAGTGCGTTTTACTGTTCTACTTCGTATGTCGCGCAGCCTCTCTGGCTGTAGCATAATGAACCAATCCCTGAGCGCTCGCAACCAACTGAAGCAGTATTTTCCATGCCCACCGGTGAGTGGGCCAAAAGTTGCTACTTTATCGCTCTCATGATGCACTCAATTACATCCGCAATCGCACCACAAGAGAGCAGCAACTGTAGCACTTCTTCCCTCTTTTTCCTGCAGCCTTGTGCCAACTAAGAGCAATTCTTTATCTAGAGAGCAAATATGTCCTTTTGACGCAGCAGGAAGAACAGTGGTGGGAGCAAAGCCAAGAAGTTCCCACCAACAAATTCCCTCCAGTGCAGCCTGCTCTTTAACCTCCTCCTCCACCTCCTTCACCTGGCCACCAGGCGGCGACATCACGTTGCCTACCGGCCAAGCCTCGCAAGCTGGCTTGTTCATGGTCTTGCCCTCCGGTGGAGCCTCCCCTCAAACTCATTTATCATGTCTGGGATTCACAACAAATTAGCAAAAAAACTGTCACAGCTCACTCAGTCATGCTGCTGCAGGGCATGATGAATGCGGCTCTCACGGTGGTTCCCCTCAGCCTCCTACACATGAGACGAATGCAGTACTGGTTCTCTCGTCTGCAGATCAATCCTGAGCATCATCACAGGAGAATGGTCTTATCCCCCCCATCAGTGGGTCCAGATCTGGCTTACTGGAGGGAAACTTTCATTTTAGACAGCGTTCCCCTCGGCTGCCCCTCATCACACGTCTCAGTGTTCACAAACGCTTCACTGATGGGATGGGACATGACATGTCTCTCTCAGTCAGTGGGGGCTCCCTGGCCAGAGGGCATTTCTCTACTCATAAATGCGCTGGAGCTGCTTTCTGTGTGGAACGTTCTTCAGCACTTTGCTCCAGTGTTCTCAGATTCATACGGACAATACGACGACGGCTTCCTACATCAACCGTCAGGGTGGCTTGAGATCATCACAGCTCCTCAGCATTGCCAGGAAGCAGCTGCTGTGGGGACGCACCTGCATCTCCGCTCCATCAGAGTTGTGTACATCTCCGGCATTGTGAACACGGCCGCATTGTCACAGGGGGGCCCCCGCCCCAGGGAATGGGTGCTGCACACAGAGCTGGTCCAAGAGGTTTGGAGCAGGTTTGGCAGAGCCGAGGTGGTCCTTCTTGCAGCCAGAGGCAATACCCAGTGCCCCCTTTGTTTCTCCCTCAGAGATCGAGATTACCCTCCCCTTTGGGGTGGATGCATTCTCCCATCGCCCTTCGCCCAGGTGGCTCCTTTATGCTTTGCGCCTACTCATCTGATTCCCCGGTTCCCCGGTCATCCTTGTGGCCCCAAAGCGAGTTGGGGCACCTTGGTTTCCGGTACTCTGCCAGATGCTGGCAGGCCTGCCCTGGGAGCTCCCAGGGCGTGTGGAAAGGGACTTATCCCTTACCACTGTGAAGACATATGCCGCCGCAATCTCCTCACGCCATGAGGGATTTGCAGGCCTGTTTTCAGTTATGCCCTGCTGAAATGTTTCTTAAGAGGTGTAAGGTGGCAGCAGCCTCTTTCGCACCCCCTGGCCCCTCCTTGGGATCTTTCTCTGGTACTCCCCCATTTGAGCCACTGAACTAGGTTCCCCTCAGGCTCCTGTCATGGATGACAGCGCTTCTCTTGGCACTCACCTCTATAAAGAGAGTGAGTGACCTCTCTGCCCTTTCAGTCTCCCCGGGGTGTCTCTCAATTCGTGGAGATCTCAGTCTGGCTGTTCTCCGACCTAATGCTGCCTTCATGCCCAAGTGCATTACCAGTTCTTTTAGGTCAGGAGTCATAACCATTAAAGGTTTCTGCACACCTCCTCACACTTCTGAGGAGGATGCTTCCTCTCATCTACTGTGCCTGGTGTGTGCTTTGTCCTGCTATGTGGAACGCACGTCTGCTACACGGCTTTCCGGGCACCTTTTTGTGCAGTACAGGGAAGGCTCTGCAGGGCTTCCTCTTTCCGCTCAGCGCCTGTCCCACTGCCTGTAGCAGTAGCAGCAGCTATTCCTCCACCCCTCTGTGGCACTGCACACCCCTCCGTGGCACTGCTCAGAGGGGTGTTGGTGGAGGACATCTGCCTGGTGGCATCATGGTTACGGTTTTACCTTCGAGACGTTTCATGCCCCTCACTCTCCAGTTCAGTGTTTTTCCGCCTCCCAGAGTGCACACTCTGGTGACGGTCAGTTTGTTTTATCTCTCTATCTCAGTCCCCTGGCCCTTCAATGAGTGCTGGGCTCCCCCCTATTTTATTCTGCCCTCCCACTGCCTGCCGGTGAATTCACAGCTCTGACTTATGGTGCCATTGCGAATGTAATTGAGCGCATCATGTGATCGATAAAGAAGCAACTTTTGGTGGACTATACTGCTTCAGTTGGCGCGAGCACGCAGGGATTGGTTCATTATGCTACAGCCAGAGGGTGCGCAACATAGTCATAGAAGCTGGGGTTACAATACGTAACCATCGTTTCTGTTTATGTTTATTACTGATATACAACTGGATTAATTTGTGTTGTGTTTAAATTAGTTTATTAAATGTTTGATTGAAAACCAAAAACTAAGAGATTTTTTACAGTGAAGTTACTTATATCAAATATATGTATAACGTATAATATATATGCTGAACAGGACTCAATCCTCTGACCGCACTGAGCCTCCCCGGACCCCGTAGTTAAGCAGGAAGCGGAGTTTGAAGCTTTTTACCGGGAGCGGTTTGTTTACAACATGAAGGCGCTGAGAACGACTATTTTCTAATTTTTTAAGTCAATAACCTCTAATTTAGACTTGAGACACGGTGTGGAGATGGACTCTGTGCAGCTGTTCCTGGACCGGTTCAAACCCCGCAGCGAAGCAGTCAGTAAAACACTTTGTCTTCAGTTTGTAGCTTCTGCAGCAGGAACTCCGTTCAGAAAAGGGCCAATTTAAAGACGCTCAGAGGAGAACAGTTACATGGCAGAATACAAAAAAAGACTAATGTGGGGTTAATGTCTCTGTAATTTCGGATCACATTACTTCATAAATTCGCCATACTCATATTTCACCTACCAGCTTGTTGTTTGTGTTAAACACTAGTTGAATGACGTTGTTCTTTAATATACGTCAGTTCTGTTTTAACCAGGTAATTTGTTCCTGCAGGAGACGCTGTGGTTAAAGGACATATTCAGTTTCATCAAACTACAGCTGTGTCCGGTGTGCCCCGCCCCTCCTGCGGCAGGTGAGTCAGCCAATCAGCGTCCAGTATTGTGTTACCTGCTGAAAGGTGAATTCATAGCCCTCATAAATATCTTATTTAGAATAAGTATTTTATTATAAGTAGAATAGGTAGTAGAGATGGGATAAGCTCAAGTTAAAGCTAAACTTTGTCCTAATGGGTTTGTCAACGTTAGGAGTAATTGACAGAGCAGTACATGAGTGTTTATTGTTGTTGTTTCAGGAGGAGGTTCATTGTCTGATCTGTGTGTGTCTCTGAGTGTGAGTCTGGTGAAAAACATCCAGGAGAACACGACGGTGTCACACACTTTACCTGTCAGCTACAGGTACAACTGACAACTGTAACAACATTAATATTATCAGTGATCATAGGAAACCTCATCTTCACTGAAAATCCTCAGTCACATCAAAGTGTCTGGTTCTAGTAACATGTTTTATTGATTTGATGTCACTAATAAACTGAATCTGTTCACTGACATATACTCTAGCTGCTCTCGTCAGCATAGACTTCTGCACTTTATAGCTACCGCTTCTTTGTCAGAACTCTTAAATTGTTAGTTTGTTTGAACACACAGTTAAGTAGTGCCACATACTGTGTTGTTTGCAGGACCTCTGGCTGATAATTCTGTCTTTATGTCCATCTCAAGGCTGGTATCTGTCTCTGAGCTGCTCTCCCAGCAACACTTGGCCTGTGTCAGTCACCTGTCCTGGACAACCAATCAACAGCGAGTGTGGGCCAAGGAGGTGGAGCACTCTCTGCCAGGTAACAAGGCCCTGCCACGAGTCAACCTGCTGCTGATTGGCTGCCTCGGGGCGGGTCAGGGTGGGGAGTTGAGACTGACGGACAGCAGTGGCAGTGTCAGGTGTGAAGTGAGTCTGACGTTGAAGATACCTGTACACACCTGGGTCTGAGTGTGACATCTACAGCTGTCCTCACCTGTCTCTGTCTCTGCAGATCCTGTCTCCCTCTCACCTGTGGCTTAATTGTGCTGTCTTCCTACCTCACTGGAACTACATCCCCCACAATGCCTTAGGTCAGGACGAGCCCAAAGGTTGGGTGGAAGTAATTGGTTCTCCTGTGCTGCTGAGTCCTGGCTCTGTGCAGGAATTGTCTACTTTTGGAGAAGGGGGGGTGCAGATCAGAGTGGTGGGGGTCAGAGAGGCTGCAGGTCTGCTTAAGCACAGGTGAGTCACATGACTTCTGACCTGTGAACGATACCTGTACTGATGATGATGATGAATCCTGTGTGTCTGTCTCAGGGTCAGAGGACAGCGAGTGTCTGTGTGTGGACAGGTGGGTTCAGTTTGCCCTTTGCTCGTTGTGTCAGGGACAACCTTCTTCTGTTTCACCCTGGCAGATGAGAGACACACTCTACCTGTCCTCGTTAAGGTACGACTCACTATCCATGTCTTCGTTTTCATAATTTGGATCAGTGTGGACAGATGGAAACTTTTCTGTCTCCGCAGGATGTCAGCAGACTGTGGTGGTCTCAGTGTGTGCGTGTCAATCTGAGTGTCTGTGTGACTGCGCTGCGTGTCTGTGTCCTGCGAGGCTGGAGAGGAAACAACATCCTGTGTGTGACTGACCAATCAGAAATACACACAGACTACACACTGATACAAACAGCTGTAGACTTCAAACATGCTGAATCCCAGGTTGACACTCCTCCTCCACTTATGTCCCATGATGATAATGATGACTGTGAGGGGGAGGGGCCTGAGAGAGCCTTCATTCAATCAGGTGTCAGGGTGAAACGATCCAGAGTCATCAGTTACCAGGTGAGAAACAGAGAGAACCAGTTGTGTTTCAGTTTTTGCCTTTATATAAACCCTCTCTTTTGATAGGGCACAGTGACTCATGTGGTCAGTGAGGGAGCAGGGCTGTACATGATTGACGGGATCGTGGGTCTGTGCCTGGCCTATCAGCCGAGTTTGAGGAGGAAACTGAGAGCAGGAGACGATGTTGAGGTGGGTGAGATGCAGATTGCCCTCTGATTAGTCCAGGTGTTATTGTAAAGTTTTATTAATCCTCCTCCTGCAGCTCCATGAAGTCCACTTCCTGTACCAGCCCTGTCCTGACTTTCCTCCCACCATGCTCTGCACCTGTCTGCGCTCTAGCATCAGGGTCACCAGGTTCAGTAGAGTGGGAGGGTCTCCACCTAACTACAGCTGCCCAGGTGATGGGGCGTTACCACGGTTACTGCTGGAGAAAAACGTTGGTGTGTCTGAGTACCTGTGGACGTGTCACCTGAGCTCACAGCTGTCACACAGGTGAGTTTATAATGCATGGATGGTAGGGTGAAGGGTGATGGACAAGTTTTGACAATAAACAGGTTATATTTTAGGAACCTGAGGGTTCAGGCTCTATGTCCAGGTGAGATAAGGTGAGTAAGGTGCAGGTTATAGATGGAGAGGTTTGTAAAAAGGTTTTGCAGCTCTTACTGTGTAGTCCTAATCTGTCTCTGTCCCCAGTCTGGTCCCCAGTATGCTGAAGCAGCAGTGTGTGTGTGTGTTGTCCTGGAAGCTGATGGAGTTTGTGTGGAGAAGAGGAGGAGGAGGAGGAAAAGAAAGGAGGGATATCTATTCAGAAATGTTGGATGAGCCTCACACCTGTCCTCTGACTCAGGTAGATACACCTTTTAGTGACCCCAGTGTGTTTAATACACACTTCTAACCCTACTGTGTCTCTGTGTCTCTGCAGTACATTGTGGACCCTGCAGTCCATCAGTACATCAGTGTATCAGAGCTCAGTCAGTCTCTACAGTCTGACTGCTGGTCTTCAGTCTCTCTGAGCTCTCTGCTGCCTCCTGGTGGATCCAGCTTGACCAGTTCTCAGATCAACTCAGCACTGTCCTGGTCCTGCAGGACTCTGACGTCTGACCCCCAGACTGGAGACAGTCTCCGGTAAATGCTGACACAAAAACTCTCCTGTATAAAGAATAGAACATTAAATATTTAACCTGTTCCTCCCCTTCTCTCTGTGACAGACAGCGCCCCCTGCTGGTGGTGGGGGTGCTGGAGCTCCCCTCTCACACGTCTGAACACAACCACACTCTGCAGCTCAGAGACGGTACAGCAGCTGTTTCCTGTGTCGTCACAGAAACTGGTGAGGAGGAGGAGGAAGGAGGTCAGAGGTCAGCCTTCAACACCGCCTGGATTGGTACCATACACACACACACACACACACACACACATAAACAGAGGTCAAAGGCCACAGGCTACAAGGTGAATAAACCTGTGGCTTTGTGTTACAGGTTGTCTGGTGTGTGTTCATCAGTTCACCATGGTAACAGAGAGATTCCTCCAATCAGATTTCCCCTCACACCAACACCTGGACCAGGACAAGTTCATCACACACAGACACTGCAGGTAGACACTGTAAAACACACACTTCAAGTGCACGTTAATACACACACTGTAAGCATTTTAACAAAAACACTGCAGATACACAGTAACATGTCATAACAGTACAACATGTGTGTGTTTGACAGAGTTTACCTGCAGTTTTCTTTGGACCACCTGCACATTTTGAGCCCATCGGTGGCCATGGTAACACAGCTGCAACATAAGGGGGAGGTGTCAGAAATGAAACGGACAATAAAAGAAGAAAAAGAGGGAAGACAGGCCACAGGCAGAAAGAGAAGAAGAGCTGAGGAAGAACCAGACTCCTCTGTTACCATGGTGACCCGACCCTGTGTTTCCATGGTGATCAGACTGGAGCAGAAGGAGGGCATGACCTGGACTAACACAGGAAAGGGGTTAAAGGGGCAAGAGGTGGGGCTGACATTGAGTTTCTCTGTCAGAGCTGCTGTGATTGGTCCAGTGGTCAGCTGGGAGCAGGACCCAAAGAATGGACCAATGACAGAGAGGGAGAGAGAGACAGAGAAGGGGAAGGTGAGAAACACATCTGTATGTGGAGACAGGTCCCATGATGCACCTGTGATCTGTGTTACCTGTGTTTGTGCAGGTGGTGCTGGTGTTCTCAGGTGTGTCGACTCGGTGGTTTCCTCTGCTCCAGCCTGGATGTTTCTACAGGGTCACTGCAGCTAACACTCAGGTAAACACACCTATCACTGAGGGGCGGGGCTGAAGCACAGATTTGAACATACAAGTAGAAGATTAGTAAAGTTATGCAACCATCAGGTGTAATGTCACTTCTACATGTGATGCATCTGCTGGTTCACATACTCTTTACATACAACATAGAAGCTTTGATTCAGGAGTTTTAGGTAAATGTGACAGAAAACTGCATCGCCAGAATTCTGACAGCTGATTGGTTCATCTGTCTGTCTATCAGGATCCCAGTGTTTTAATTGGCTGCAGTGTTTTGGGGAAGAAGGGGGTGGAGGTCCACACTGACTCCACCCTACAGGTCAGATCTGATTGGAGGTTCCACACTCTGACACGCCCCCTACTACTGCATACCTGGACTCAGGTAATTCGCCCCCCCCCCCCCCCCCCCCCCCCACTCTCACTCACACACACACACACATTTTGTATAACAGTGGCAGTTTACCACATGTCAGTCTCTCTCTCTGTCTCACAGAGTGACTCCTCCTCAGTCCTGTCTGTGTCTGAGGTTCTGGACTCCAGGTAACACTGTCTATAACACAATGACTCCTGTAAGTGCTTCTCTGATCATCATGTCAGTCCAGGGAACTATGGGCTGTTTTTTATTAATCCTGCTCCATCATCCACAGTTGTACGTACTTATGGTATTTATCAGTTTCTACCTGTGTGGCTGCCACAGTTTCTGATATGACTGCAGCATATAGAGGTCTGTTAAAGTGGTTCAAATAAAGTCTTAAAAAGCTGTGAATTTCGTTTACATTAGAAACATTTTAAGTCTTAATTTTAACCTGGTGAAGCTGCTGAAAGTGCAGCAAAAGTGCACCAAGACCAGATTACCTGAACCTTGGTTATTTGAACTTTGAATACCTGTTGGTTCTGGAACAGACTCTGTTTGTACCAGAATCTGAATGATCAGACTGAGGAGGTAACTGTCAGTAACTCTGGTTTTATTTCTGTGTAGTTCGCAGCTGGTGAGTTTTCAGGGCCTGGTCTCTGACAGGATCAGTGTGAACGACAAGACCAGCAACTCCGGCCACACCAACACAGGTATACAATCACACACAGGTGGTGGAGTCATACTGGAGTGCATTGTAAGAAGAAGTGGTTCTACAGTTTTGGACACTTCATTCATTTTAAATCGAGTGGCCAAACATTAGAACCACTTCTTCTTGTACTGGAGTGCATTAGGACTCCACCATCCACTATGACCTCAATAATAAACATAGAAGCATTATCACCTTACTGACACTTTCAATCTAAAAACTGAGAAATTAAACATTGTAAAAGTAGAATTCATGACAGAGCTGCTGTATTGGATTGTACAGGTGTACCTAATAAAGTGGCTGCTGTGTACTGTACAACCACATGTACACTTGAGTGTGTGTGTCCTTTCGGCTTATCCTGTGAGTTCATGGTCGCCACAGCAGATCATTTGTCGGCATGTTGATTTGGATCAGTTTTGTTTTATGCCGGATGCCCTTCCTCACGCAACCCTTCCCAATTTCTACCGGGCTTGGGACCAGCACTGCACGAGTGGGCATGAGGATGAGCTGTTGGTGGTTCAGTGTCTTGCCCAGGGACACGTTGAATCTCTGAGTGATTGAAGAAAGTAAAGAGCTGGTGGAGAGGATTCTCCTGTTGCTGCCAAAGATGTGGTCATAAAAACTCTTTAAAGCTCCAACAATGGAAAACATGATAGAAATGTGACGTCTCCATTTAATTAATGAATGTGAGGAATGTCTCTGGAAGTGAGGCTCAAGTCACATGATTCATGTACATCAGCGTTTATTCATTCTACATATTAAACATGTTACTGATTCTCCTCAGACAGAAGAAACACTGGACTCTGATTTACAGGTTTTCTTTCCTGGAGTCTCCACACAGAAATGAAGTAGTGTTAGCTACTCAAACAGGCAACAACCCCAAACACAGCAGGATTTATTAATATTAAAGTATATTTGTGTGTGTGTGTGTGTCTGTCTGTTTGTCCAGGTGTGCGTCTCACCATGTGTGACCAAACTGGGAGGAGTCTTCAGGTGTACCTGGACTTAAGTCACACCCCCTACATACCTGGTCTGTTGCCCGGCAACAAACTTCTGCTGTCGGGTTTCCAGAGGAGACTCTCCAGGTAACACACACATGTTCACCATGTTGGATCTGTAATGAGACCTACAGTCTGCTGTGTGTATGAAGCTGTGAACAGGTTTTTCCTCCTGCTGATCCTGAACGTTCAAACACACTTCACTGTTTCTAATACAAATAAAAATGATGGAGGACAAATAATAATCACAGGCACAATATATCTCATCACTACCTGGCTCATCTCGCTCTACCTGTGTTTACGTGTGTGTGTGTGTGTGTTGTAGGTCAGGTGGTGTGTACTGCAGTTACTTACCTGTCAGCTCAGTAACTGTCATCTCTCTGGGAGACACCAGGTAACCTGATCCAAACTAGCCTCCGATTTAGAACTAACTATAATCACTCTAACATTATGGTCATTTGTTATTTTCTGTCAGCTCTGTTAGGCCTCCTCCTGCTCCCATCATGCACCTGGGTCTGTGGGCTGTGAGCATGGAGCAGAGGTGCACTGTGGGTCAGGTCAGAGGTCACGTGGTGTGTTTCCTGTTCCTGCAGCTGCAGTGGAGCTGTTCACTCTGTGGTGCTCTGTATACACAGGTACAAATATACACATTACACACAATACATACATCAGATGTGTCATCAGATACATCAGATAACATTTCACACATGGCATGTTTTTTTTTTTTAATATATTTAATTTATCAATAATGTGACTGTGAGGGACTGAGCAAGCAGGCAAGAGGAAACTGGTGATTATCAACAAAAAAGTAATTTTTTTTACCCCAAAATATGAAAAAACAAGTTAAAAAATATTAACATTGAGCCCATTAAAAGAGGTCAACAAATCAAACTGGAATCAACTGAATTTAACTGGATTATCTTTAAAGAACGTGGTCTGGTATGGTCAGCTGATTAGACATGATTTGGAAAAGCATACCCGTCTATATAAGGTCCCGCAGTTAACAGTGCATGTCAGAGCACAAACCAAGTCTAAGAGATTAATGAATGATGAATACAGCAATGTACAGGATGTACATCCAATGTTTATTTCAAACATTTCTGCCAACATGAAGCTAGTGGTAAATCAGTTGTTTGTTAAATGACTATGAAAAATCCTCCTGCTTCATGATCAAACCCTATTTATTCAAAAAAAAAAAAAATCTCATTCCTGCTGCACCAAAGTGTTTAGATTCTTTCTTATAAAACACTGTCTTCAGTACTGTCACAAACCTTTAATTATCTCAAACATCTGGATTGTTCTGAAGCCACATCTCAGAGCTGCAGTTGATCTGTTATAATTTTCTCTTATCTCCTGTGATAAACGTGTAAACCTCTCGTTCTCTCTCCAGTCCTGTTCCAGTTCGCAGTGTGGATCCACCTCCTCAGTGTTTCAGTCCAAAGCAAAGTAAGAACCTGGTTCTGTTTCACCTGGTCCCTGCAGATTTAACTGGTTTATATATTTTTATGTATTTATACTGGATGACTCTATATTTATGTCCAGGCTGGTGATTGACGACGGGACAGGTGAGGCTCACGTGTGGTTCTCAGGCGATCTGGTTCATCCTTTGCTGGGATTGGCGGACTCTCAGTGGGAGGGGCTTCAGAGGCTGCTCAGGGTCAAAGGTCAAATCAGGGTCTACCCCAAAGGACGTATCCTGGTCAGTGCTTTGTCTTCTTTGGACACATGTGGACATGTTATCCTGTGTATTGACATGCGTCTCTTCTTCAGGTGAGTGACAGAGACTCTGACGACTCTCTGCTCCACTTCCTGTTGTGTGTCTGCAGCAGTGACGCCATTTGTCGTCCGCTCTCTCTCACCTGCAGGAAACTCAGCAGCCACAGATCAGACGGTAACACACACACACACACACACACACACACACACACACACACACACACACACACACACACACACACACACACACACACACACACACACTCTGTAACTGACCTGACACTGATGTGAACAGTGACACATGTTAAAAGACAGTTTCCCTCTTGTTTTGGTGGAAACGTCTCAGTCTGACCTCTAACACATGTAGCAGCATGTTGCAGATGATCCTGATGAATGTAAAATTGACCACATTAAACCATACTTCTTTATGTTACCTTAGGGGAAATCTGCACTGTGGATCAATAGAGAGGAAAGAGTGTCTTACCAACGCCAGCGCTTGTTTATTACTACATATTTCATATTCTCGTATTCTTTCAGTTACATTACCTCATGACTTAATTTGCAACTCATATCAAAACAATACAAAATAATACTCAAATCAAACACAAAAAAGTCAAAACATAAACTAAATCACATTACATGAAACGGTGCAAATAATGTGCCAAAGCAGAGAAAATCATTGAGTTACCAAAATATTGATAGTTACCAAAATTATAACAATTCTGACAAAACTCACATTTAACATATTAACATGCCTTCTAACAGAAGCTACAGCATATGATGGAGGTGACTGTCTACAAACACGTTCTACACGTGTTTGTACACTTTACATATAATTTAGCTGGCTGGTTAACACTTTTAACATTTGGAACCGATATATTTTCTCTTTACAAAACATTATCACGACTTACAAACGAATACAAAGTTACATTGAAGCAGCAAAACTTCCAGACTTCTGTATGTGGCCGTACAGTTCTCTGTTCGTGAAGGTAGCAACTACAAACACTTTCACTACATCGTAAAACTACACAGAAACACTACCAAACACTTCTTAAATGCTCACATTGGTTGTTTAACAAACTTTTGCATAAAAACATAAAGTTTTGTTGTCCCTGTGGATCAATGGAGAGGACACAGGAATGAGCGCCAACACCAGTGCTTGTTTATTACTGAACGTATAGTCCCTCTAATGGATCCACAGAGGTAGATTAGCACCACCTACTGACGTAAATATGCTATAGCACCAAACTTGGAAGATCCCAATTGTCAAAAAAATAGAGGGGTGTCTAGTTTATATTAAACTAAACATGTAGTTATTTCCAACCTACTACATTTACTTGTTTTCTGAAAATAAGCTGTGAATCAGCTCTGATGCCTGATTATCTGAACTCATGTGAAACCTGCAGCTTCTCTTCCAGGGTTAGTGTAAAAGAGGATTCTTCACCCGATGTCCCTTTGTTTCCAGTTCACCAGACAAATAGATCAGTTCACACTGGGTTTGGTGCGAGTCTGGAAAAATGTATAGAAAATGACAATAAATAATAATAAATAATCTTAAAACTGGTCAAAGGGAAATGAAGAAACTCCACTCTACAGAAAGTCTAAACCTAGCTTGGCCTAATTAGCAGCAGGTCCTTGTCTGAACTGCAACAATCAGCTTCTAGTCACGAGCCTGTACACACTTTACTCACTGATCCTCTGCTGTCATTAATCTCTGGGTGTGTTTTAGTAGTTTAACTAGAGCAGCTCGTGAATGAATAGAGATGTCTGTATTTATTATTAAATTAGGTTGCAAAGTAATAAAAAAGGGCAAAATAATTAGACGAACGACCTAGTGAGTCAGGTCCAGCCCAGACTCAGCTTCAGCCTAACTGAGCTGATCTTTCTGCTGATGTTCTTTCTGCTCAGCTCAGCTTAACTGCACTTCACTTTAGCCTCTTTGCCCATCTTTTGTATGCTGACTTTACGTGATGTTCAGATGGCATCCTAATAATTTAAAGCTGATGAGGGTGTGTCTTCTTTAGGGTCTTTGGGAGAAAACACCTAGTTTCCTTTGTCTGAGAAATACATATCCTACATACACATTAGGCTGATTTACCAATCACCATAAGCTCAAAGAGTAAAAATGATAATCATCAGAATGTAACAGAACCTGACATTGTTATTAATTATAGCAGCACATCATCTATCTATCTAAAAAACTTTTATTTATATTTTTGTCCTTTTTTCTTATCCTGTACACTCAGGGTCACCACAGCAGATTTTAAAAACATTACAAACTTTAAAGCATTATTACCACTCAAAGGCCCTGTCGTTCCATCATTTACCAAATATTATCTTTGTACATTTTTACCAGACTTGGATGAAACATCATGAAATCACTTACAAAAATGTATTATTCATGTTTCATGAAGCTCATTACATTATTTCATACACTTATTAGACTTGAACCAAATTAAAGTCAGTCTCTTCCTGTGCTGGATGTTTATGGTTTTATGGTTCAACCTGAGGTGGATACTGATAAAGAATCAAAGTGTGATCCTCTTGTAGAGGGTTAAAGGTTAGTTTGTTGCAGGAGTCTGTCTGGACAACTGAACAACTACAGTCTCATCACATCCTGTCCATCTATGTGTTGTAGAGCTGAGAAGGTTCAGTCGAGGAGACAGGGACTTCATGACCAGGATGGTTCCTCCTCTGCAGCTCATCTGTCTGAGCATCAACACTGACTGATGGAAGAGAAGTCAAGAGTTTAATGTTTACATGAGTCAGTTTCATGTTCAGTTTTACAGTGATTTTAATTTCATGTTCATGTTAAATATGTTAATATATTTTATTAAATCTTCATTTTTTTTACTGATGTCTGTCTGAGCTGTTGTTTTACACCCAGCTTCTCACTTCTTCTGGACCATGATATATGTTCAACTTAGGGCAGAGACACATCAAGCTGACATCAAAGAACTAGTACCAACAAAGCCCGACTGTTGTCAGCTTTCTCTGACCCAACAAGTGGCGCTTGAACACACCACAGAGACCACAGCCAATGGCCAATCTTCATGGGTGGTTACAATTTCTTAAAAAGCCTTAAAATGACTTAACCACAAATGTATTTAACACAATGTGACTGGTCCTGTATGAACGATGACTTTTTTGACAGGTTTTGATCTGCTCACACTATGAACTCACACCACCATTATTATGTGGCAGGAAGTAGCACTGAGGGTCCATATAATAAACGCAGGGGGGACAGGAGGTAAATCTGGTGACCATGACAGCACTACTCTCATGAGAGGAGTGCAGAGCTAATTATCAGTGTTACACCTCAGTCTCTTTCTAGATGAACTCCACGGTCAGGTTCAGAGGTGCCATCCTGCACAAATTCTCACATATATATGTGATGGACCTCCGTGTACATAGATCTGTCTCTACAGAAGGACACATAACTTTTAACGTACTGTTAAAAGAAAATCAGCAATTTCTACAACACTCCTCCCTCTGATCGTATTATGGACACATTGTATATGCATATGACACATATGAAACACATATGAAACACCAGACTTGTTAATTTACCAGATTCAAAACAAATCACCATCAGTCATATGCTGGAAAGAAACTGATGTTTTTAGACATCCTAAAGTAAAAGCATCTATGACTAACATAAACACATTCTACACAATATCCTCATTGTCAAAGGGAGGAATCCAATCAGAGTAAGTGAATGATGGATATCAAAGTTCTCGATCTGACCTCTAGAAAGAAGAACATCAACATGAACAATACGAAAAAACACAATGTTTCCCCTCAACCCAAAAAACCCTGCGTATCCCATCTGTGTCCAACGCTGGTGACTCCAAGTAACTTGTGTGTGTTCTGTAATTCACCAGTGCAGCTGAAGGCAGTGTTAGGCTCACACCCACAGCTGTGTGGTCACCAATGTCCCACTATATTATGAGTGTGTATGTGTGTAGTGGGGGACAAATCTGACACTGACAGGGGCTGACATGCACCTAAGTAGCTCTTCCTTCAACCTATGACAAAAAAATATGCATGAAGAACAGTTTTTGGCAGCGACTGTGGCGCAGGAAGTTAGAGCGGTTGTCCACCAATCTCGCAGTTGTTGGTTCAATCCCCGGCTCCTCCGGTCACACATCAAAGTGTCCTTGAGCAAGACACTGAACCCCAACTTTGTTGCTCCTGGTGAGTGTTGGCCAGCTGCATAGCAGCTCCCCCATTGGTGTGTGAGTGTGAATGTCAGTGTAAAGCACTTTGAGTGCCAATAGGTAGAAAAGCACTATTTATGGAAGATTTTGATTTCACGTGTGGGCCCCTCATACCTGTCCATTAGAGACACAGACAGACAGCAGAGAATCTGCATTATAAGCAATGACTATAACTTCATCCACTAATCTCACTAGGTTCACTCTTCAAGTGCAAATAAAATGCTCAGAATTCCTCCTCAGAGTCACTTGCGCTGTTTAGCCCTATAACATCATCAAAAATCATTTGTAGCTTTAAAAGGAGTTTGTATTAATGCAGTATTACTGTGTTAATGTTGATAGCCCTAAATTCAACACTACTGAAGTTTATTTGAGCTGTTATGTATTTTACATCCAGCTGCTTTGAACATTAACTTCTTCTTCTTGTCCTTTGGGCTGCTCCCTTTCAGGTGTCTCCACAGTGAATCATGTGCCTCCATCTAACTCTGTCCTCTGCATCCTCTTCACTCACACCAACTAACTTCATGTCCTCTCTACATCCATAAATCTCCTCTTTGGTCTTCCTCTAGACCTCCTGCCTGGCAGCTCCAACCTCAGCATCCTTCTACTGATATATTTAAAGTTTCTCCTCTGAACATGTCCAAACCACCTCAATCTGTCCTCACTGACTTTATCTCCAACACATCTAACATGAGCTGTCCCTCTGATGTCCTCATTCCTGATCCTTTCCATCCTCGTGACTCCCAAAGAGAACCTCAACATCTTAACCTCTGCTACCTCCAGCTCTGCCTCCTGTCTTTTCTTCAGTGCCACTGTCTCTAAGCCGAACAACATCGCTGGTCTCACCACCGTCTTGAACATCTTTCCTTTCATTCTCGCTGATACTCTTTTATCACACAACACACCTGACACTTTTCTCCACCTGTTCCAACCTGCCTGCACTCACCTCTTCGCCTCTTCTCCACACTCACCGTTGCTCTGAACCGTTGACCCTAAGTACTTAAAGTCCTGCACCTTCTTCACCTCTGCTCCCTGTAACCTCACTGTTCCACCTGGTTCTGTTACTTCTGGGCTTTCCTACAGATATGACAGTGTCCGTGTGAAAAAGGAGTTGTTAATTAAAAAGCAATATTTACCCACAACACATGAGTAAATAAATGTAAAGCAGCTGCAAATAAGTATTTTCTGCTGGGTAAAATGTAAATGATAATAACAATAATAATTGTTTTAGGGGCCTTGTTAACCAACTATTTTTGTTCTTTTGTCTGATAACAATCAAACTATTGTGAATAAAGGATACACATATAAAATAATAAGTAACATCAGACAGTTTCTGCCTCTGCAAAAAGCAAAGCAATTTTACTTTATAAAAATTATTTGAGCCTATTTGTCACATTAAACTAATTTGTCGACCCAGTTTTTCCATTGACCTTATTGGTAAACATTATTAGTTTATTACATATCAGGCTGTAAAGGTAAAACTATGGAAGTTGAATTTTATCAAAATTATTTGTATGTGTACAGGGATTTGTGTGTGTGTACTCAGACTTGTGTGTCTGTGCTGGGATTTGTATTTCAGTCTGTTTGTGTTTCTGTACACAAATCTGTAACTGTAAATAATTTGTGTGTATGTAAAATAATGTGTAAATGTATTCACTCAAAAAACTTAATGTAAATGTCTAATTAGGTTTTAAGTAAAAGTGCTGGAAAGCCTCACAATTTTCTGTCTTTTTACGGGTGGGATTTTGCTACTGTTCTAAGATTTGTGTGTGTAAAGCGATTTTGTCTGTATTGCCCTCAGCTCGGGCTCCCAGGCTCAGCCTTACAGGCAGAGTACGGATTCCTAAAAGTGCTGTTCAGTGGCAACTGCACTTGTGCTTGTACAAACCTTTCAGAGGAGATGGGACACGTCTTGGAGACCTACAAGCAGAAGTCCAGTTTCCCCTGAACAGCACTTTGGGATAACCATGACCTGGATCACTGAGAATCCCCACAGACTGGCAGTAGTTTGTATTTGTTGTCTTGGTTATGTGGGTGTTCTTTTCCTTTCTTTCTACTTTAGAAGGCAACACAATTTTCTATGGGATAAATAAAGTTGTTGAATCTTGAACATTCCCTGAAGAACTCCAACATCATTTGCTCCAGCAGTCAGATTGTAACTATAATTGGTTTTTTTTTGTTTGATTGTGACTATAAAGATCTTCTTCTTTTCCTTTCGGCTGCTCCCTTTCAGGTCCACAGCGAATCATGTGCCTCCATCTAACTCTGTCCTCTGCATCCTCTTCTCTCACACCAACTAACTTCATGTCCTCCCTCACTACATCCATAAATCTCCTCTTTGGTCTTCCTCTAGACCTCCTGCCTGGCAGCTCCAACCTCAGCATCCTTCTACTGATATATTCACAGTTTCTCCTCTGAACATGTCCAAACCACCTCAATCTGGCCTCTCTGACTTTATCTCCAAAACATCTAACATGAGCTGTCCCTCTGATGTCCTCATTCCTGATCCTGTCCATCCTTGTCACTCCCAAAGAGAACCTCAACATCTTAAGCTCTGCTACCTCCAGCTCTGCCTCCTGTCTTTTCTTCAGTGCCACTGTCTCTAAGCCGAACAACATCTCTGGTCTCACCACCGTCTTGAACACCTTTCCTTTCGTTCTCGCTGATACTCTTTTATCACACAACACACCTGACACTTTTCTCCACCCGTTCCAACCTGCCTGCACTCGCCTCTTCACCTCTTTTCCACACTCACCGTTGCTCTGAACCGTTGACCCTAAGTACTTAAAGTCCTGCACCTTCTTCACCTCTGCTCCCTGTAACCTCACTGTTCCACCTGGGTCCCTCTCATTGACACACATGTATTCTGTCTTGCTGCGGCTAAGCTTCATTCCTCTGTTTTCCAGAGCAGACCTCCACCTCTCTAGATTTTCCTCCACCTGCTCCCTGCTCTCACTACAAATAACAATGTCATCTGCAAACATCATAGTCCAGGGAGATTCTTGTCTAACCCCATCTGTCAGTCTGTCCATCACCAGAGCAAACAAGAAGGGGCTCAAAGCCGATCCTTGATGCAGACCCACCTCCACCTTGAACTCCTCTGTCACACCTACAGCACCTCACCACTGTCTTACAGCTCTCATACATGTCCTGCACCACTCTAACATACTTCTCTGCCGCTCCAGACGTCCGCATACAATACCACAGCTCCTCTCTAGGCACCCTGTCATACGCTTTTTCTAAATCTACGAAGACACAATGCAACTCCCTATGACCCTCTCTGTACTTCTCCATCAGCGTCCTCAAAGCAAATACTGCATCTGTTGTACTCTTTCTAGGCATGAAACCATATTGCTGCTCACAAATGTTCACCTCTGCTCTTAGCCGAGCTTCCACTACTCTTTCCCACAACTTCATTGTGTGACTCATCAGCTTTATTCCTCTGTAGTTGCCACAGCTCTGCACATCTCCCTTGTTCTTAAAAATTGGTACCAGTACACTTCTCCTCCAGTCCTCTGGCATCCTCTCACTCTCCAAGATCTTGTTAAACAAACTAGTCAAAAACTCTACTGCCACCTCTCCTAGACACTTCCATACCTCCACAGGTTTGTCATCAGGACCAACTGCCTTTCCACTCTTCATCCTCTTCAACGCCCTACTCACTTCACTCTTACTAATCTTTGCTACTTCCTGCTCCACACCAGTCACCTCTTCTACTCTTCGTTCCCTTTCATTTTCCTCGTTCATCAACTCTTCAAAGTTCTCCTTCCATCTTCCCATCACACTCCTGGCACCTGTCAATACATTTCCATCCTTATCTTTAATCACACTAACCTGCTGCACATCCTTTCCATCTCTATCTCTTTGTCTGGCCAACCTGTACAAATCCACCTCTCCCTCTTTAGTGTCCAACCTAGCATACAAGTCCTCATATGCTCTTTGTTTGGCCTTTGCCACCTCTATCTTCACCTTACGCTGTATCTCCCTGTACTCCTGTCTACTCTCTTCAGTCCTCTCAGTGTCCCACTTCTTCTTAGCTAACCTCTTTCTCTGTATACACTCCTGAACTTCCTCGTTCCACCACCAAGTCTCCTTGTCCGCTTTCCTCTTTCCAGATGACACACCGAGTACCCTCCTACCTGTCTCCCTGATCAAATTAGCTGTAGTAGTCCAGTCATCTGGAAGCACCTCCAAACCACCCAGAGTCTGTCTCAGCTCCTCCCTGAAAACTACACAACATTCTTCCTTTTTCAACTTCCACCACTTCGTCCTCTGCTCTGCCTTCGTCCTCTTCATCTTCCTCACCACCAGCATCATTTTACACACCACCATCCTGTGTTGTCTGGCTACACTCTCCCCTACCAACACTTTACATTCACTGGTCTCTTTCAGATTACAACATCTACACAAGATGTCGTCCACCTGAGTGCTTCTACCTTCGCTCTTATATGTCACCCTATGTTCCTGCCTCTTCTGGAAGAAAGTCTTCACTACAGCCATTTCCATCCTCTTTGCAAAGTCTACCACCATCTGACCTTCTGCGTTCCTGTCCTGAAGACCAAACCTGCCCATAACAGTCTCATCACCTCTGTTCCCTTCACCTACATGTCCATTGAAATCTGCACCAATCACCACTCTCTCACCTCTGGTGATGCTCTGCATCACTTTATCTAACTCACTTCTGAATTTCTCCTTCTCTTCTTACTCACATCCTACCTGTGGTTCATAACTACTAACAACATTGAACATGACACCTTCAATTTCCAGCTTCAGACTCATCAACCTGTCTGATACTCTGTTCACCTCAAGAACATTCCTCACAAACTCCTCTTTCAATATAACTCCTACTCCATTTCTCTTCCTATCTGACCCATGGTAGAACAACTTGAACCCTGCTCCTAATCTTCTAGCCTTGCTACCTTTCCACCTGGTCTCCTGGACACACAGTATGTCCACCTTCCTTCTCTGCATCATGTCGATCAACTCTCTAACCTTCCCTGTCATAGTACCAACATTCAAAGTCCCTACTGTCAGTCCTACATTCTTAGTTTTCCTCTTCTCTCTCTGCCTACGAACACACCTTCCTCCTCTTCTTCTTCGTCTTCGACCGATTGTGACTATAAAGATGTATAGAGAAAACCCAACAAACTGGTTTTATACATGTGTTTGCTAAACAACTATGTCTGATCACACACTGTTCATCTGTGTGTTGTAGAGCTGAGGAGCTTCAGTAGAGGAGACAGGGACTTCATGACCAGGATGGTTCCTCCTCTGCAGCTCATCTTTCTGAGCTGTTGTTTTAGAACCAGCTCCACACAGGGACCTGGACAATGACAGGAGTTCAAATTAGGGCAGAGACACACCAAGCTGACAATCAGAGAACTAGTACCAGCAAAGGTGTTGTTTTCAAATTCGTCTGACCAAACAAGTGACACTTGAACGCACCACAAAGTCTACAGCCAATGGGAAGCCAGCATGTATGTTCTGTGTGAAAGGACAGGAAGAAAGAAGACCTGGGACTGTGGATGTACAAACTATAAACAGAGCAGTGTCACCATTTTCACACCACTCTCACTCATTTACAGTGAGAACAAACAGTAATAGCCCACTGTATGATCTGTAATCAGTCACATAACAACAATAAGAAGCTTTATGATATAAAGATCGAGTAAAACTAAAAAATGAATGATTAATTGGTTTTTCCAGTGATCTGATCTGGTTGGTGTTCAGGTTGTTGACATGTTTGATCTGATCACAATGAGAACTCGCACTGCCACAACCAGGTGAAACATTACATGAATAAATGAGCATCAGATAATGATTTTATGTGGGTGAAAACATTTGAAAATTTACTGCAGTGACAGCTGATTTATTCTTACCTTTCTATAACTGCACAGTTTATTGTGCTGTCAGTAATATCGGTCTCGTAGTGTTGTGATGATATTCACATGAAGACCAGTAGGGGGCGACTCAGTACTTCCCCCTGCTGCTGTTTAATACAAACCTAGTTTCTGTTGGTAGCTGCTGACATAATAAGCAATTCTGTTTCTGATTAGCTGCTAAGTTCAGCTGGTAACTGATGACTAAGTAATGTCATTCAAACGATGATACCTGATTTAGATGTTAATCAGATAATTAAAGACTACAGTCACAGTTTAGCAAAGACACAGTCTAACATTAAAGCACAGATGATTCGGATCCCTCAGAGTAAAATAATCATCTATAATACTCTCATCCCATCGATTATGGCCCATCACGATCAAATCTGAAGTGACACTATCTTTTCTTTGAAGCTTTACTGGAAATGCATTTACTACTCGACACATCAGTCCATCAACAGAGACACTACACCTTTCCTGGCTCCTTTAACTCATTTTCATTATAATCGACTTTGTCATGCTCTACAAACAGCCAACAGTTCATTCCTCGTCTTTGTTATCAGTTTGAATCTGTTGAATGTCGCCTGGACAATCTACAGGTGCCCACATGGCACACACACCTGTCACACCACAGACTGAACTTCATGTCACACCTTCAGAAGCTGAATTAGTTTGATTTGTTTAAAAGATATACAATAAGTGACCCTGTGTGTGGAGATCTCTCATGATATCAAACAGTAAATGCTCAGGATGAGTCTGTATAAAACCACTGAGTTGCAGCATGTGTGAAACTCCTCCTCTGTAAAAACAGTAAACAACATCACTGATGTAGCAATATAAATGATCTGTATTAGTATTAATATATTCAATACTGCTTAAAGTGGGCACCAGATTCAATAAGCAGAATCAAGCTATAATTCAGTATTATTTTTTACCATTAATCATTATTAAACAGAATTAGTCAGTAAAACTTAATCAAACCAATCAAGTGTCTTAACTTTTTGTTCGTGGTTTCCTCCTCTTCACCCTGCTGACCCACGACTGCACACTGATGCACAGCTCCAACCACTTCGTGAAGTTCGCAGATGATACAACTGGAGCAAGAAGAGCCACTGGCCATGTGGTGCAGAGACAACAGTCTCTCTCTGAATGTGGACAAAGGAGATTTTTGTAGATTTCGGGAGAGTTTACACACACATGCTTCCCTGACCATCAACTGTGCTGCCGTACAGAGGGTGAGTAGGACCAAGTTCCTGAGTGTGCATGTCCAGGACCTCTCCTGTAACTGACAACATCGCATCACTGGCCACGAAAGTACAACAGTGTCTTCCTCCGCAACTAAGAGGAGCCAGAGCCCTGGTCCCCATCACGTGCATCTTCTGACCAGCTACATCACTGTGTGGAGTGTCCACCCCCCCAAACACACATACACACACTTGGATCCCCCCCTCATCTCCGAACTCTGTCACGCATAAGAACTGTCCACTCCCCGTGACATTCGAACTCACACACTGAACCCAGCGGCTGCACCAGACACTTTATGCAGCACTTGGTCTGTCTTCTGTGCATCCCAGTCACTTTAACCAGCCAATCAGCTCAATCATTATTTTTGCACTACCACCCATCCCCATTGCTCAGATACATGACACTAGTTTGGACCTACAACTTTAATGTGTAATCTGTTATTAGCCTTTAGTGATGATAACTTTTTTCTTAAAGCTTACTTTGCATGCTCCTATTTTTATTATATTTTTTGTACTTACTTGTAAGTCCTATCTTATCCTTTCAATATTTTCTCTGTATACGCTGTACATGTGGCAGAATTGACAATAAAGAAGACTTTGACTTTTGACTTTGACCTGATAATTAACTATAGGAATTTGAGCGATGAAAATGAAACTATTTTAACTAAGTTTACATTTCAATGCTGAGAAGAAAAAGATGCACCTTATCCTGCCTTCAGGATTACAGCAGCGATTACAGTCCATGTGATTGTGATCTATTGACCACCGTGCCAGCTGGGGAACTTCTGTGATGAACTTGACAGGCTGCTGTCCCACTTTCTAAAGACAGCACTCCTCTCATCACCTTGGGAGACCTGAACATCCACCTGGACAAAGCTCAGGTGGCTGCTGTGTTGCCCTACTGAACATGTTTGATCTGAGACTGGTCCCCACTTCCTCAACCCAAGAAGCTGGAAACCACCTGGAACTGCACCACTCCTCTGTATTAATCAGTTCACTTTGTTCTGTTGTTTGATAGACTTTGACATGACAGAGTGAATGTGCCATTCAATGATCCTCATTTGAAGACACATTTTACCATGAATTCAGCAGCTTCATGTATGAAAATAGACCATTAGTCCAGAGGTTTTCACTACTGTGCAGTAAATACAGATCTCTGTAGACAGGAAACACTGTAAAATAACAGCTCACTTTGAATGCTGCTAATATGTTAAATAACTCTTTAAATAAAACCATGGAAGGAGGAAGTGATAATGATCCTGGTTTAGTGAAGTGATCCCAGTCTTACTAGTGATATGTTTTCATAAAAAAAGTGATAAATTATGAACAGTGTAAAGTAACACGATGAGTAAAAGTAGAGATATTTGCTCTTAGATGTAGTATCCAGAATTAAATCTTCTTATGTAAAGTACAGATACGTAAGACATTTGCTTAAGTACTTTCCACCAGTGGTCTCTTTTCATAAAGTCACAGTGAGTTCGGAGGAAAGTTTCCACTGACTGCTGTTTCTGCAGGAAACATTATTATAAATACTACAGCTCACTTTGTAGGAAGGACCACAAGCCACAGAAATAATAACACAGGATTTTATGAACTAATATTTGATTGCACAAGACAAAGTGAATTGCATATTTTACTAATCATTTCTTTAATCTATAAACCGATTAAATCGCAAAATGTTCCAAAATCGTCCGCGCACTCTGGCTGCACGTGTGAGCAGCTGCTGTATCTACCTGGTTTCTGATGACGTCATGAAATCTCTGCTCTGTGATTGGCCGCTCCGTGAACGAGAGCACTTTCTGTCAGTTTCTTTCTCACAGCGATTCAGAACCACAGAACCACGGAACTGCTGCTGCTGACGAAGAAGAAGATTATGACGATGAAGGTGTCAGAGCTGGTCCTCCTCCTCTCCTGTGTCCTCTGCGTCTCTGCTGATGGTAAAAGCCTAGAACTAAAACTTGGAGACAGTTTGTTTAATAAACCCTGTTAAGAGTCAGGACGGAGCAACAGACAGTGTGGCAGCAGGTTTACAGTCAGTTTCTGTGGGTTTTCTCTTCAGTTCAACATGAGGACGTTTTTATCACTGGCTGTTCAGAGACTAACGGGGAGGAGATGTATGGAATGCAGGGTGATGAACTTTGGTACGCGGACTTCATCAACCACAGAGGAGTCGATGCTCTGCCTGAGTTTGCAGGTCATCCAAGCTTCGTAGGGTTTTATGAAGCTGCTCTGGCAAATCAACGGATCTGCAAAGATAATCTGCAGAAGAGACAACGCGCTATGAAAGACATGTCGCTGGAATTTGGTAAAGACAAATCAAACTGACTTTTTTACTTTAATCTACTTATATTCTGCTATTTTTTTTTCAACAGCAGTAGATTGCTTTTACTTTAATAGTAACAAATTACGACTACCCTTGTGCCCATGACGGAAAAGTAAAACACATCATACACATTTTGACATAAAAGTAATAACGCTGTCTGAGCTGTGGGCTGTTTACAGACTCAGTACTTACCTTTAGAAGCAGTTCATTTCTTCTAATCCTGTCTCTGAGTCAGTCTGTTAGGACACAAGCCTGCAGCATGTAGCAGTGATTTATCCCAATTATTATTATATTTACATCTGTGTCACTTAAGCTAAAAGACAAAATGAAGGTGTTTTACTTGATGACAAATAGTGTTTTTGGTAATATGTTGTGTAGTTTTCATGTAGGAAAACAACAATATATAAATGTGTGTATTGTATCATGACAGTAGCACAAATAATTAAATACATTTTCAGAAAAACTAACTTTATGAACCTTAACCAAATTACAGCAGGAGTAAGTCCAAAGGCAGCTGGAATAACCTACCATATCTGCAAACAATCACTGAGGAATATGGCTTAATATACAAATTTACTATACTTAACCCATTGGATAAACTCAAGTTGTGGGCAGGATTTACATCCAGTTAAATAATTTGTATAGCTATATTTATAAAAGTAAGTACATGATTTATAATTTTAAGTATTAGAAGTAAAAGTACTAGACATTTTTCTTCATCCTTTTCTGTGAATCAGTGCTGCTTCATCCAAAGGTTGAATCATGTCAAATGGATTTCTTTCTTCTTCTTTCTTTCTTTCTTCTCTACTTATCCAAGCAGCTTCTTCAGTCTGAATACAGTGGCTGGGGAACCCAGTCATATCCTCCAGAGTAGCCTTTGTTCCACCCTGACCTGAATAGGCTCCTTAAGGTGGGAGGTGGGAACAGGGCGGAGTCATCAAGATCTAACCATTGCGACCCTAAACTCCCTAAACCCCTAAGAAGGGGGTCGTTAGGTGTGGCCCTCTTGGTGGATGTGTGAAGTGGTCTTGATCTTCCTGGGGATGGATGAAAGGGCAGCATGAAAAATGGCGACAGGTTGTGTCTGAATCCTCCTCCGTTGAGAGAACGATTCTCCATGTGAACATAAATAGTTTTTGCAGTCTTATCATAACTAACAAGGATATTTAATCAGTAAAACTTAAAACGTGACTTGCAGTATAAAGATGGGGTTGGGGGTTTACAGTATTACAGTGTGTTGAACGATGTGTAGGTCCAGTTTAACGTGAGTTTAGAGTCTTGCAAGGAGAAACATGGATGTGCCCACGACGTAAAAGGTTTAGAGTTAGCAGCAAAACAATGAAGGAGAGAACATTAAAGCAAAGTCATATGAGAAGAAATGTTTCCATTTAATGAGACGCAAGTGCAAGAAAGAACAGATAGGAAGTTTTTAAATAGTTTAAGTGCATAGGAAGGTTGGGAAGAGTTCTGTTTTCAGGAGTTTTTCAAATACTGGGAGTGAGTTTGCTGAGCGTGCAGTTTGATAGCTTGTTCCACCATCGTGGGATCACTGAGCTGAAGGGTTTTGCTTGGGATCTTTTTGTGTGTGATTTACAGACCAACAGATGGCATTTACTGGCAGAGTGGAGTGGGATGAAGGAGTTCAGGTAGGAAGCTGCTGTTGTTGACCACTCTGTAGGTGACAGTCAGAACTTTGTACCTAATGAAACCAGTACAGAGATCTGTGTCTGATCTGTGGTGGGACATGTGTCTTTCTTAGCTGATGAAAAATAAGACGTGTTGCTGCATTTTGGATCATCTGGAGGGTTTGATTGTGTTGCTAGTAGCTCTTTCAGCACATAAGAGTTGTCACCTATCATACCATGTGGAAGTTGACCTCCAGGATACTGTTTTCTCCTTATTCATAATTGCAGAGTTTAGATGCAATGCTGTGTAATTAGATTAAATCACACCCCAAAAAATATAAATGCAGTGGACTGTGTGGAAATGAAGGAGACATCAGACAACAGATAATTGCAAAATTTCCCATATGTCATCTGGCACCGATAAATTAATTTAAACTTGATACCTTTACTTGGTTGGATCACAATCACTTAAAATCCTCTCAGAAACCCCTGCAGTCATTAACCAGGCCAGACTTTTCATTAACAAGCTGTCCTGGACTCTTAAGAATCTTCTTCTTCTTTTCCTTTGGGCTGTTCCCTGTCAGGGGTCTCCACAGCGAATCATGTGCCTCCATCTATCCCTGTCCCCTGCATCCTCTTCTCTCACACCAACTAACTTCATGTCCTCTCTCACTACATCCATAAATCTCCTCTTTGGTCTTCCTCTAGACCTCCTGCCTGGCAGTTCCAACCTCAGCATCCTTCTACCAATATATTCACAGTTTCTCCTCTGAACATGTCCAAACCACCTCAATCTGGCCTCTCTGACTTAATCCCCAACACATCTAACATGAGCTGTCCCTCTGATGTCCTCATTCCTGATCCTGTCCATCCTCGTCACTCCCAAAAAGAACCTCAACATCTTAAGCTCTGCTACCTCCAGCTCTGCCTCCTGTCTTTTCTTCAGTGCCACTGTCTCTAAGCCGAACAACATCTCTGGTCTCACCACCGTCTTGAACATCTTTCCTTTCATTCTCGCTGTGTCGTGGATTCTTAAGAATACAAATAATACAATATTACATAATTTAACATCCATCCATTATCTGTAAACACTTCTGTTTAGGGTCATGGGGGGCTGGAGTCTGCCCCAGCTGTCATAGAGAGGCAGGTTCCAACCTGGACAGGTCTCCAGCATAGTAGATGCCTAAAAACAAAGTTCGCTTAAGGTCAGACAGAAATGTCTTTACCACAAAGTGCTTTGTAGAAGTCTAAATAAGTCACTATTCCCTGTGGATTTTTTAAATCAGACTGTTATGGATCAGCTGCATGTGTCTTTCCTTTCTCTCCCCCTGCGCTGTCACTCTGTGGTGACATGATCACACACAGACCTAAAAGAGAAAAAGACACTGGTCATTTGTCTCTGGTGTCATTTCATAGGGAGAAATTTCAACCACTTCCCCTTATGACTCTGTTTTAATGATGCAGGCAAAACAAGGAGGCACTTGAAAACCAAGGGTAGAGTATAAACAGTGAATTGGTATTGGGCCTGAAAATAAACCTTTTCTGTTTCCGTGGTATTTCCAGGATCTTACAATATCTGTTAGTTACTTCTTTTCCATCCAATCAAAACAGACTTTTACCATGTAAGTTCTGCAACATCATTACGTAAAACACAACTATTTACTTAACAAGTAAGATGAAACTGGACTGTCAAAGAAAGCCTAACATATCCCTCTGTATATACCTTGCTTAAAGGTGGAACCCACAATTAAGACCTAAACATTGCATTTAAGTAAGATTTTTATGACTCACAGTGTCAAAGTCCTTTAAAAGGTCAATAATGGGACCTGCAAAGTGTTGTTACTTATTCAGAGCGGAGGCATTATCATCAACCGCTGAAACTGCAGCCGGCACGCTGTCCTATGGTCCTACCCCCTTTAGGTGCTTTCCCTCTTTTTTCTGGTACCTACTTTACACACATGCAGACAGTCTGCCCAAAGATTCATTTCAGATGTTGCTAAAACTGCACAGGAATCACCCTGGTTGAATGGTAACTCAGTGCTTCACTATCAGAAAGGCCCTCGTTACACAAAAATTACAGAGCGTATGGAAAGGAAAACAAATTATTAACAGTACAGTACAACATATTTGTTCTAAAAGCAGTAGAACTGATATAAAATGTGTGTCTGTTCAGATCCTCCTTCCAGTCCAGTCATCTACATCAGAGACAATATGGAGCTTGGAAAGAAAAACATCCTCATCTGTCATGTCAGTGGTTTCTATCCTGCTCCTGTCAAAGTCTACTGGACCAAGAATGGAGAGAACGTGACTGAAGGAACAAGCATAAATAATCCATTTCCCAACAAAGATGGGTCCTTTAGTCAACTCTCCAGACTGGAGTTCGCCCCAGAGCAAGGAGACATCTACAGTTGTACAGTGGAACATCCAGCCCTGAAAGAACCACTGACCAGATTATGGAGTGAGAAACTTTATTTACTTTCTTCTATGAATTTCTTTTCTGTCTTCTGTTTCCAGATGTGGAGTTAATGATAATGTTCCTGTGTTTGTCTCCAGAAGTTTAGATCATATTAATATTTGTATGTTTTCTGTCGCCAGATGTGGAGATGAAACAGCCCAGTGTTGGACCTGCAGTTTTCTGTGGACTGGGTCTGACTATGGGTCTGCTCGGTGTGGCAGCCGGAACCTTCTTCCTCATCAAAGGAAACGAGTGCAGCTGATTGATGGGTTGATAATGACTATATATATTTCTAGGTCAACAATATGCCGTAGCTTTTATGTGTAAATCAAAGTAATACTAATAGGTAACAATCTAAAGATTACAGCCCACAACCTACACTGTAAATAAACTGTATCTAAAGGGCACTATTTTGTAATAATGGTGTTCTTTTATAGTACGAAAGTTTGGAGAATAAGTGAGTGACAAACTGAGAATGAATTATACTTTATTTTGTAACTAATAATAAGGGTACTTATTCTATATTCTAAAATTACAGTATTGTAGTATTGTACAGTAGTGTACAATTACATACACTGATCAACATTGTGAACATTGTGACAATCTCATCCAATCCAATACAGCAGCTTTGGTATAAATTCTCCTTTTAAGCTTATAATTTCTCAGTTTTTAGGTTGAAACTGTCAGAAAGGTGATAATTCTACTCTCTGTTTGTTATTGAGGTCATAGTGGATAGTGGAGTCTTACTGGAGTGTGTTATAAGAAGAAGGTTTTGGGCCCCTCATTCATTTTAAATAAGGTGGGTTTAGGGTGAGTGAAAAAAAGAATTTAGACCACAGGTACTGTTTTACTTTGAGATACCTATTCTGTAATCACAGGGATGAACAAAACTGAGCATCAAAACTGGAAAATGCTTTTCGTTTAAGAACTTTATATGCTACCAGATCATAGTGACCATATGATTGTTCTCCAGACAGACTCCTCTGCGAGTGACATGAACAGTAAACTCTGATGGTGGATGATTGTTTTAGGACAGTGTGGAGCTCTCCAAGGTGTGGTCACTGTTGTCCTGCAGCTCCAAGTACTCACAGCATTAGTACAATATATCTTATTAATTGTTGGTTAATCAACACCTTTTATAACATTTGTTTGAAGACGTAAATTCAAGGATGAGAATCGATGTCTGGCACATTGCCTGACCATCACCTGAGGTCTTTACATGTTCTAAGTACAGTTGAAATTTGTCTGTACCATCATTATCAGCCTTCAGTTCCACATGTTTATGTGTACAGTAGACAGTCTGTAGATTTACACATCGTAGATTTCCTGGTCTGACCCAGGCCTAGGTTAGATCATAACTAATCATAACTTGTATATCATAAACAAAGCAAAGATGTAGCATTAGGTAATACAAGACATTGACCGTTGCTGTCAGCAAGTGCACCACTTAAAGTTGGCATCTCATCCCTGCGGGAAAGCAGAGCACTGTGGTCAAAAGCGAGTCAGACTAATTTGAAGGGAGGGAGCATCATTAATCTGAAGTAAAATGTGATTTTCTGGTTTCCAGGATTTTGTGTGAATGCTGCTGAAGCACACACGTTCTGGTCTCATGTGTGTTTCAGACAAACTGAGAATGATCATATAGGCTACCAGATGAAAGTGCGAATGTAGATGCGAGTTTACTCGTATCAATAGTAAGAAACTGTGTGCCACCAAAGCTACACGCTGAACCTTTCACTTCTACCTTGTTGCAGTCCATTCCTTTGCTGCAGTTACCGTGTCTCTTGTAGTCCATGTCTGTTCCTTTCAATAGCTGAGCTGAACTACTCTCTTGTAACAAAACAATTACTATGCATTGTTTCCTTAACAAGAGAATCCAGTTCCGCACACGCATGTTGCTCTCATGTGTTTCAGACAAACTGAGAATGATCATAAGCAACACACTTTCATCTGGTAACTTATATGGTCATTCTAAAATAAAATCACAGTGTAAACTATCTAGTTTTGTTGCTACATTATGTTCATCCTGTATTTACAGAATAGTCACCATCTTGCCAGTTGTCAAAGTTGTCATGTCAAAGTGTCCTTGAGCAAGACACTAAACCCCAACTTAGTTGTTCCTGGTGAGCGTTAGCCAGCTGCATAGCAGCTCCCCCACTGGTTTGTGAGTGTGTGTGTGATTGTGAGTGTGAACGGGTGAATAAGAAGCAGTGTAAAGCGCTTTAAGTACCAATAAGTAAGTGCCGACCATTTACCATTTTATAATTTTCATGTTCCCAGGTTGTTCTCCCCGTATTTACCAAACTCTACATCTTGTTATCAGGTACCTACAACTACATAATTGTAAGTACAGTAAAGCTACAGCATTATTAATAAAATGTACCATGTTTAACTACAGGGTAAGATGTAGGCTCTAAACTGTTACCTAATGATGTATTGTTTGTAAAGTATTTTACTTTTCAAATGCTTCCAACAATGTGTAATTGCTCCACTGTATCTGAAAATGACTACTTATGCAGGGTTTTTGCCCATATGAAAAAATGCCACACCACAATGACTGTTCTACGATTTTATGTTTTTTTAACAATAAACCGAGACTTTGTAAAAAAGGAAAATGTCTCTGCTCCTGTAAATATATTTCATATCTCTGTGTCCACACACACACACACGTCAAATAATTAGAATATCTTCACAAAGTTGATGTATTTCACTAATTTCATTCAAGAAGTGAAACTTGTATAATGTTTACATTCATTCCACAAATTCAGTATCTCGGTTTGAATATTACTTATTCATGCTTCGGAATTGTATTTTTTTTTTTTTCCCAAAAAGTCAAAAATGCTGAATTACTACTCTGCAAACACAGTGGGTTGGTTAAAGAATAGACACAAATACAGCAGAGTTACAGTGGCAAGAAAAACTAATGGCTGTTTGTAATTTCCTGTTTTTTCTGAATTACTTATAAAATGTGATCTGATCTTCACCAAAGTTACAAATATCAACAAATAAAATATTTCTAAGCTGATGCAATACAGTCATGATCTTTCATTCTTTATGAACACACCCATTAAGCTTACTGAAAAAGTGATGGCAACAATTTTTAAAAACTGAATCTCCATTAGCAGCAATGATTTTAAGCAAGTTGTTCCTGTAGCTGTGGATTAGACCTGCACAACATTCCGAGGGATTGGAGACCATTCTTCCTTTCAGAACTGCCATTAATTCAGCTATATTCTCAGAACGTCAGGTGGGAACAGATCTCTTTAGGTCATTCTACAGCTTCTCTATTGAGTCGAGGCCTGAGCTTTAACTGGGCCACTCCAAAAGGTGGATTGAACCTTTACCTGTTACCACAGGGTTCTCTGCATTGTGGCTTTGGAGTCTTGGCTGGTAGGTGGCCTGTAGGTGTGAATGTGAGTGTGAATGATTGTCTGTCTGTGTATGTCTCTCTGTGTTGGCCCTGATACAGACTGGAGACCTGTCCTGCTTGGACCCAATGTTGTTTGATCTTAATTATGTTAAAATAAGGTCAAGTTAAATTCTATTTCTATAGCCCAATATTATAAATCAGGAGATCTGTTATTAACTTGGTAACAGCTGCTCACCTGGATTTTCACCTTTTTTCCTCTTTTCTTTCTGCTGCACCTCCTGATAATGTATGAAGTCCCCTTCCTCCTCTTGTCCCTGCTTTTCTGCTGCCTTCAAATAATTAAAAATTTTATTCGGGTCTGCTGACTGTTGACTCTCGGTCTCTTATCCAACTTCCATTACTAAAATCTGGTTTGCCTGACTTCCTTGGGTCTGTTTTGCAACTTGTTTTGGCCCTTTCTAGAGGTTAGAAGTGCAAGATACAAGAACAAAAAAAAAGTCCCCAGTCCCTCAAACCAAAGTCCAGTTTTAAGTGTATAATGAAAAGATACACAAGTGAAACACTAACTCAGGGTGAACTAAGGCCAAAACAGCAAACAAAAGAATCTTTTTTCCAAAGAAAGTCCTAACTAACTCCTAAGAAGACACAAACAAACAAAAGCTCTAAGATGGTGCCTGTGTGTGTGGCTCAGCATCTGTCGCTCTGAACTTTGTTTGTGCTGTTTGTGACACTTTTGCACACTCTCTGTTGGTGTGCAGTCGCTAAACTTTACTGGATCTTAGGCCTTCTGCCAACAATCAAGTGTTGATCACCAGGATGAACATAAAACAGCTTTCGCTGTCCATCTCCTTTTACAGCTTCATACTTTGTTTATTCGAGTGTGGCTGCTCTCACCCTGTGCTAAGTGCTGTGATCTATAGACCAACAAAATAATAAATGACTTTGCTGACTTTCTGATGAGCTACAGATGAGCTCAACACCTGCTTTGACTGTATCTGCAAGACTGCACCTCTTTGAGCTCCTGCATCCATACATTCCACCAGACTGCTCAGATCAGCTGACCTGCTTCTCCTGAGTGCACCAAAAAATAAACGTGAGCTCAGAGGGGACCGAGCTTTTGCAGTAGCTGCTCCAAAACTGTGGAACGAGTTGCCCTTGCACATTTGACAGGCCTCATCCTTATCTGTTTTCAAATCCCTTCTTAAAACCCACTTGTTTTCGCTGATCTTTGACACAGTCTGAGTTGTTGACATTTTATTTTATCTATTCATTATTTATTATCTATTGTATTGTACACTTTTGTGCTGATTTTATTTCTATTCATTTTATGTTTTTTGAGTATGAGTAGAAGTTGCTATTACAACTAGGTAAAATGCTAAGGGTAAAATTTAATCATCATTAAATAATATTTGATTTTCAATCACAGTTCACTCCTAATGATTACATTTTAATCAAAAGAAATACATCAACGGTCATCAGATGTATAAATTCACTATACATCAATATACATCATCGTAATGTTGTATTGGCACTGTTTTTGTGTGATATAGACGTCACTGGGTTACAGCACTAGGCATAGAAGGGCATCTGGCATAAAAACTGTGACAAATCAACTTGTGGACAATGATCTGCTGTGGCGACCCTGAACTCACGGGATAAAGCCGAAAGGACAAAAAAATAAAATAAAATATAGCATATTTAAATTACTTTACACACAATGTATATCACAGCTGTCCCTCTGATGTCCTCATTCCTGATCCTGTCCATCCTCGTCACTCCCAAAGAGAACCTCAACATCTTAAGCTCTGCTACCTCCAGTTCTGCCTCCTGTCTTTTCTTCAGTGCCACTGTCTCTAAGCCGAACAACATTGCTGGTCTCACCACCGTCTTGAACATCTTTCATTTCTGATGAAGAGTCTATAGTCAAGAAGATCTCTACTAAAGTTGAGGATGTTTTGAGGAGATAGAGTAGATAACCTTTGGTATTTAACCAGAAATTTGGTAATATCATTCAGGCGCTGCTTTACTGTAAACAAAGCATGTTTACTTTCTGAACCTGGAAGCTGCCTAACTGCACTTGCTTGGGAAATACAGTGGCCTGTTTCTGCCTTTGCACTCCCACTGAATCCAGCACAGAAACACCCCCTATTAGAAACACTGTATTCTCCTTTCATTTAAGCAACATGGACACACACACATCAAAATAGACAGACATTGCTCTGTCTGAGGAGACAGACACACAGCACTAATTACCAGCCTTTTTATCCCGACTCCAATAGGAATTGTTTGAGCTGCAAACTCTTACACACTCAGAAAAATAATTTTTAAGGCTTTAGTGTGATTATATCTTTAGAAAAATAATTTATATTGCTTTAGTGCAAGTACATATTCAAAAACGTTTTAGTGCACCAATGTTATGGATGGTATTATGAATGAATACACTCCTATTAAAACACACTTAAGAAATAAGGACAACACAACCACAGGTCATATAAGGACAGGCTCCTGGCTATGGCTTTTTTTTACTTAACACATAACTGCAGAGTTTTCAGTTTTTTCCTATCGCATAGGTCATTTCCTGTTGAAGAAGGAGCAGGTAAGACTGGGGTACATTTATATTCTACATAGGTTCACTTTTGTAAAAATCACTATGTTTGAGTTGTGTGCCTACCTCTATAGTTTGTTTGGCCCCTTTTCATGTTGATTAATCTGAGTCCGAAACAAATTTATAAATAATGTATAAAGGCTCATCTAAAAATCTTCCTTTCAAAAAAATCACTTTAACTAAAAACACTGTGAACTTATAGAAAAGTCTCCCTCTCATTGTTGTAGTGTTAACTGGCAGCTGCATAAGAGTTATAACATCATCATAACAACCAGCATATGATGCAGCATATTTTGTCCACCTAACCTTCTGGCATCAAATCACGTGTCCTCATGGTTTAGGTGCAGTTTTGTGTCATTGGTTTACACCCAGAAGGGTAAAACTTTAAGGGTCTGTGCAACCAAAAATTATTGAGTTTTGGTGATGGTGTTTAGTTTGAAAAGAAAAGATTTGTCACTTCAATTCATTTGAAAACATGTGCTTTGGTGTCATTTCATGTTTAAAGGAAAATACACTTACACTAAAAAAACATTTAAAAGATGATACAATGGTGCAATGTATGTTCAATATTGTTCAGAGCCCTTTACAAATAATTCAAATTAAGATAATAAACACTTCACACTAATATGTATTCATTTGATTGTTTTGGTGAAACCAGTTTTATGTTTAACAAAAGATATTCATTAGTCACATTACACTAACTCTGTACCTTCATCCGATTTGTGTGTGACTAGTCTGCCTGGTAACAGGTGACTCTGCGTCTCAGTCAGACTGTGTCAGTGTTTGTGAAGTGAACAGAGGAACATGGCTTCATCTTTTCTCAGCTTGTTCCTCCTCTTCATCACTGTCTAAACAGCAGGTAGAATTAATACACACTGTTTGTGATTTGTTTTGTTCCTCAGATGGATTTCGGAGTTATGCAGTCTATCGCTGTGAGTTTAACTCCACTGACCTGAAGGACATCAATTACATTAACTCCGAATACTACAACAAGGTGGAGCTTGCCCGGTTTGACAGCAGAGTGGGAAAGTACGTTGGATACACAGACTACGGGGTTAAGTGTGCAAACTACTGGAACAATGATCCTACAGTGCTGAGCAGCGCGAGAGCTGATAAGGAGAGATACTGTCAGAACAACATTAAGACCTGGTACAACGATGTTCTGACTAAATCAGGTGAGTTTTCATCAGATCTTCATGTTCAAACCCTAGAGCCCTGAATTCCTATCAACTACTTAATTCAAAGAATCAGTAATAATTGTCTTGTTGTCCATGCACCAAATTGTGAAATTCTAAACCTAACCAAAGTATGAGTTATGCATTGATCTCATTAGTTTATTATAATTACTAGTTACAGTCTGTACTGATGTGCTGCCACAAACGTTTAGTGGTTGTTTTTAAAGTAAATTATTTTGTCTGAACAAACAGAATCTCCTCAAATATCTTCTTCTTCTTGCCCTTTCGGCTGCTCCCTTTCAGGGGTCGCCACAGCGAATCATGTGCCTCCATCTAACTCTGTCCTCTGCATCCTCTTCACTCACACCAACTAACTTCATGTCCTCTCACTACATCCATAAATCTCCTCTTTGGTCTTCCTCTAGACCTCCTGCCTGGCAGCTCCAACCTCAGCATCCTTCTACCGATATATTCACAGTTTCTCCTCTGAACATGTCCAAACCACCTCAATCTGTCCTCTCTGACTTTATCTCCAAAACATCTAACATGAGCTGTCCCTCTGATGTCCTCATTCCTGATCCTGTCCATCCTCGTCACTCCCAAAGAGAACCTCAACATCTTAAGCTCTGCTACCTCCAGCTCTGGCTCCTGTCTTTTCTTCAGTGCCACTGTCTCTAAGCCGAACAACATTGCTGGTCTCACCACCGTCTTGAACATCTTTCCTTTCATTCTCGCTGATACTCTTTTATCACACAACACACCTGACACTTTTCTCCACCCGTTCCAACCTGCCTGCACTCGCCTCTTCACCTCTTTTCCACACTCACCGTTGCTCTGAACCGTTGACCCTAAGTACTTAAAGTCCTGCACCTTCTTCACCTCGGCTCCATGTAACCTCACCTTTCCACCAGAGTCCCTCTCATTGACACACATGTATTCTGTCTTACTGTGGCTAAGCTTCATTCCTCTGTTTTCCAGAGCAAACCTCCACCTCTCTAGATTTTCCTCCACCTGCTCCCTGCTCTCACTACAAATCACAATGTCATCTGCAAACATCATAGTCCAGGGAGATTCTTGTCTAACCTCATCTGTCAGTCTGTCCATCACCAGAGCAAACAAGAAGGGGCTCAGAGCCGATCCTTGATGCAGACCCACCTCCACCTTGAACTCCTCTGTCACACCTACAGCACCTCACCACTGTCTTACAGCTCTCATACATGTCCTGCACCACTCTAACATACTTCTCTGCCACTCCAGACGTCCTCATACAATACCACAGCTCCTCTCTCTGCACCCTGTCATACACTTTTTCTAAATCTACGAAGACACAATGCAACTCCCTATGACCTTCTCTGTACTTCTCCATCAGCATCCTCAAAGCAAATACTGCATCTGTTGGACTCTTTCTAGGCATGAGACCATATTGCTGCTCACAAATGTTCACCTCTGTCCTTAGCTGAGCTTCCACTACTCTTTCCCACAACTTCATTGTTTGGCTCATCAGCTTTATTCCTCTGTAGTTGCCACAGCTCTGCACATCTCCCTTGTTCTTAAAATTGGTACCAGTACACTTCTCCTCCAGTCCTCAACATCCTCTCACTCTCCAAGATCTTGTTAAACAAACTAGTCAAAAACTCTACTGCCACCTCTCCTAGACACTTCCATACCTCCACAGGTTTGTCATCAGGACCAACTGCCTTTCCGCTCTTCATCCTCTTCAATGTCCTCCTCACTTCACTCTTACTAATCTTTGCTACTTCCTGCTCCACACCAGTCACCTCTTCTACTCTTCGTTCCCTTTCATTTTCCTCGTTCATCAACTCTTCAAAGTTCTCCTTCCATCTTCCCATCACACTCCTGGCACCTGTCAATACATTTCCATCCTTATCCTTAATCACACTAACCTGCTGCACATCCTTCACATCTCTATCTCTTTGTCTCACCAACCTGTACAAATCCACCTCTCCCTCTATAGTGTCCATCCTAACATACAAGTCCTCATATGCTCTTTGTTTGGCCTTTGCCACTTCTACCTTCACCTTACACTGTATCTCCCTGTACTCCTGTCTACTCTCTTCAGTCCTCTCAGTGTCCCACTTCTTCTTAGCTAACCTCTTTCCTTGTATACACTCCTGAACTTCCTCGTTCTACCACCAAGTCTCCTTGTCCGCTTTCCGCTTTCCAGATGACACACCGAGTACCCTCCTACCTGTCTCCCTGATCAAATTAGCTGTAGTAGTCCAGTCATCTGGAAGCACCTCCAAACCACCCAGAGTCTGTCTCAGCTCCAACGACATTCTTCCTTTTTCAACTTCCACCACTTCGTCCTCTGCTCTGCCTTAGTCCTCTTCATCTTCCTCACCACCAGCATCATTTTACACACCACCATCCTGTGTTGTCTGGCTACACTCTCCCCTACCAATGCTTTACAGTCACTGATCTCTTTCAGATTACAACGTCTACACAAGATGTAGTCTACCTGAGTGCTTCTACCTCTGCTCACGTGACCCTATGTTCCTGCCTCATCTGGAAGAAAGTGTTCACTACAGCCATTTCCATCCTCTTTGCAAAGTCTACCACCATCTGTCCTTCTGTGTTCCTGTCCTGAAGACCAAACCTGTCCATCACATTCTCATCACCTATGATCCCTTCACCTACATGTCCATTGAAATCTGCACCAATCACCACTCTCTCACCTCTGGAGATGCTCTGCATCACTTCATCTAACTCACTCCAGAATTTCTCCTTCTCTTCTAACTCACATCCTACCTGTGGGGCATAAAAACTCACAACATTGAACATCACCGCTTCAACTTCCAGCTTCAGACTCATCAACCTGTCTGATACTCTTTTCACCTCTAGAACATTCCTCACAAAATCCTCTTTCAATATAACTCCTACTCCATTTCTCTTCCTATCTGACCCATGGTAAAACAACTTAAACCCTGCTCCTAAGCTTCTAGCCTTGCTACCTTTCCACCTGGTCTCCTGGACACACAGTATGTCCACCTTCCTTCTCTGCATCATGTCAATCAACTCTCTAGCCTTCCCTGTCATAGTACCAACATTCAAAGTCCCTACTGTCAGTCCTACATTCTTAGCTTTCCTCTTCTCTCTCTGCCTACGAACACGCCTTCCTCCTCTTCTTCTTCGTCTTCGACCAACAGTAGTCCAATTTCCACCGGTACCCAGTAGGTCAACAGCACCGGTGGCGGTCGTTGTTAACCCGGGCCCCGACCGATCCGGTATGGAAGTCTTTTGTCACGATTCGCATGTTTGATTTGGCATGTGTTTTACGTCGGATGCCCTTCCTGCCACAACCCTCTGCATTTATCCAGACTTGGGACTGGCACAAGAAGACACTGGCTTGTGCCCCCTTGCGGTTGCATTAGAATCTCCTCAAATGTCTCCACTTCAATTTAATTCTCCTTTGGAAAGTCAGAATGATGTTGATCATATATAGTAAAATATGTTTGGGCCTTAATTAGTAGTTAAGACAAATGTATTTCTATTTGAATTCTGATATCTATATAAGAATAATGACATCCTGTCAATGAGTGAAGCAGCAGCTGGTCGATGGCACAGAGCAGAGAGCAGACTGACAGCAGACCTGTCCTGAAGGACTCTGGACACTCATTGATTCAGAGTTAAAGTTATTACATGTGAACATCTACTGTAGCTTGTCCATGTCTGTCAGTATTAAAAGTCTTCAAAGGAAATTCAACATAAAATTAAACATCTTTAAATGTCAAATATGATCTAACTGGGTGTTTAACTTTTACTGTCACTTCCAAGTTCCACCTCACTTATGATGCAATTGCTACTAGTAAACAGAATAATTATATTAACGTTTGTGTTTCAGTTAAGCCCTATGTCGTACTGTCCTCTACGACCCCCTCTGCTGCTAAACCTCCTGCCATGTTGGTCTGCAGCATCTATGACTTCTACCCCAGAGAAATCAGAGTAAAGTGGACGAGAGACGGACAGGAAGTCTCCTCTGGTGTCACGTCCACTGATGAGCTGGCAGATGGTGATTGGTACTACCAGGTCCACTCTCACCTGGAGTACACACCCAGGTGGGTCCAGGTTCAGATCCAGGAGCCTCATTTCTAACAAATGAACAAATTTAATCTAGACCATGTCCATCAATGGTGGCTGGTATTAAAACCATGTTATGAAGTAGGAAGGGGAGGCAACGAATTGGAGCAGTTTGACAATAATTTTCTACCACCAGTACCTTTTTCTACCAGTAGGTAGAAAAGCTTTATCTAACTGCAGAACCTTTACCATTTAGATCACTTCACTTACACTGCATATAGCTCTTAACGAAAACTGTTTGTTAACACATAAATCAATTGGGAGAAACTGAGTGCAAGCTTGTCCTCAGTCATATGTGTTGCTGAATTACTGGATTGTTCTTTCTTGTGTTACTACTTCTCGTGTAACGGTGAACACGTCTTCTACATAAGCAGGCGGTTACTGCTTTCACGTGCCTGGATACGGTTATGAAGCTACACGCATTCATCTGAGAGCCTGCAGCTCTCCTGTCTGTGTTGGTCAGGCTGCTGTACTTTAATAATAAATTTATGCTCGATAACAAATAAAATAGCATTTGAAGTTGTAGATTACCTTATAATGTCCATGTCTTCATGACCAGTACGTAGTAATAACTCTGCTCTTCATGCACTTTTGATTGTAAGGCAGGATGGTGTTAAATAGCGCAAATTAAACAGCACCTAACTGCTACATGTTTAAATAAATTCAAATTCACCACCACTCATCTCAAACACCGGTTACATTATGGGGTTGAAGTCAGTTGTAGCGCTTCAACGTTGCCAGATCTTACTCAAGTATCCTCCCCATATTACAATCTGTGACTCAAAATACCCACCAATTTCTAACCCACATTACAACACAGACCTGGCAACACTGCACAGATCTTACTGAAACAATCGTTTATGATCAGTAAAAGTCTTGGTACTGTTGGGACAATTTCTCCAAATCTTGGCATTGGTACTGACATCGCTGTACTGTACATACCCAAATCTAATTCCCTGCTGCCAGGCTGTCTAATTTACCAACGTCATGACCGAACATTAGACTGTTAGTGATGAACTTAATGCTATTTATGCTTCGCTTCACCGCAAAAGTGGTCAGATATTCACAGTTGCTGGTTAAGCTTATCCAGTTGCCACTAATAAAAAATAAAATGAGTCAGTTATTATACATAGATACGCGAACATACGTGTTGATGTTTTACCAACTAATCTATACATGTAATTCTGGATTTTAAACTGCCCTGTTTGCTAGCAAGCCAACTGTTACCTTCCTGAGAGATTAAATCAGTACCATACCTTCTCCTTTAACTAGTCCCTCTGTTTGTCCTTTTGTTGAGGGTCCTACACAGTGTTATAAACAATGTCCAGATGTAGTTTTGTTCAGATCCACTTAGACCAATACCAGAAACAGTAATGTGTTGGTTTGTGCTGAAACAGGTCTGGAGAGAAGATCTCCTGTGTGGTGGAACACGCCAGCCTGAAGAAACCTCTGGTTACTGACTGGGGTAAATATCTGTCTGTCAACACACCTGTATGTCTCTCACCTGTCTGTGTCTTTACCTGTCTTTCTTCTCAATTATCTGTCACTACACCTGTCTACTTGCTCACCTTTTAGTCTCTATATACCCGTCTGTCCTAAGATCCGTCCCTGCCTGAGTCGGAGAGAAACCAGATCGCCATCGGAGCCTCAGGACTGATCCTGGGTCTGATCTTATCTCTGGCTGGATTCATCTACTACAAGAGGAAGGCCAGAGGTCAGAGCAGGACACAGTCTGAAGCCAGTTTACACCAGATTATTCAATTTAAAAACAGTTAACACACAGCAAAAAAAAGTTTACCCATAGTCTTAAACTACTTTGTAAAGAGTGAAAAGACAGTTTACACCAGTTTTACCAAACCATATCTTATTTTATTTATCTATTTAGGGATATTAAACTTTGATTAGTGTTTACCTTTATTCAGTTTTGCTGCAATTTTAGTCCCTTTTTCAAACCCGTTTGACACTAGTTTCAGTCCGGTCTTGGGGTAGTTCTGACCAGGTTAATCAGACATTATCAGTATTTATTCTCATTAGTATTAAACTACTTTGCTCTTGTACTACTAGAACTACTACTTTGAAGTTAACACTGTCTTTATCTCATCTTCTCTATATTCCAGGACGGATTCTGGTTCCCACTAACTAACATTGACCTGGTCCTGATTCTGGACATGTTCCTCTATTTTTAAATTAAAGAAAAAGCAGCAACTGTTTCAAACTGCTCCTGTTTTCAGCTCAGCAGTCAGCTTCCACCTGCAGATCTAAACCTGACTCAGGACCCCCACAGACCTGTTCAGTTTTTCAACATCTTTGTTTCTCTGATATTCAGGTTTTCTCAGAGATCATTATGAGCACTGTCTCTGACATCAGCTGGATCTGGACTGTGTGTGTGAAATTTAAAACCGTCTCTACCCACCTGACTACTGTAGTTTCAAATCAAATCTAATTGTGTTCTTTGGATGATTGTAGTCTTGAAGGTTGTGTGATTGTTACATTTATATATTTTTATGCAGCGAGAACTTTTCTAACCACAATAAACCAGAAACTCTGACACTGTCTCTGCTTTATTAAAGAAATGTCAATACCAGTTTTTACACCTACAGAGAGCTGCATGCTTATATTTAAATCATGCTGTACGTACTTAGTTACAGTCCACCTTTTGAAATAAACCCATCACCAGTTTACAGATCAGTTTTACACCAGTTCATTAATGTTTGTGTGGAATTTATCTTTAGTGAGATAAACCATCACAGGTCCTATGTGCATGATGGTTTTGGGGTCTTTCCTTTTAAAGAAACATTCAACGTTATTGGCTAGAAATTCTCAAAGTCAAATTTATTTAACAGTAGTTGACCTAAGTACAAGAGTTACATATATAAAAAACTACATCAAGGAAACAATAATAGGAAAACAGACATGTAGGGAAACTCAGCTGGATTTAAAGGCCAAGGAGAAAAAATGGGTTTCAAGTTGGGATTTAAAGACTGACAGAGATGGTGCAGCTCTGATGTGAAGGGGTAGATTGTTCTATAATTTAGGAGCCATTAAAGCAAAGGTATAGTCTCCTTTAAGCTTTAGTCTGGACCTCAGGACAACCGGGAGTATCTCTTAAAAAGACCCGAGCACCCTAGAGGATGTGTTTGAATGTAGAAGTTCTGATAGAGGGTGCTGATCCATTCAGTGATAAAAAACCAAACTTAAAAATCAATCCTGTAGTAAACTAGAAGCCAATGAAGAGATTTTAGTGAAGGGATGTAGCGACTTCAAATAAAACAAATTCAAAAGTCACTAAGAGGCTGATGATGTGAAATGTTTGTCCGACGCAGTGAACAAAAGCATCCTCTGAGATCTCAAACGTAAGTTTGTAATATTTAATCAAAAGATCATTTTGATAACATAAGCAAAGCAGATGAAAATGATCAAAGTGATAACTAAAACAATAAAGGTAAAAAACACATTAAGAAGGCGGCCAACAAAAAATATAGCAACCCACTCACCCTCTCTCCTACCTGCAGGTAACCAGGTGTATATAAAGCCTAATTAGTCCACTGTCCCTCCTTCACATGAAACAAAAGTTTCCATGTAGCAATTGGTAACAAAATAATACATAACACCACAATAAAATCCAAATGAATTGTAAATATTACATGGCTTCTACACACTAAGCCCTAATTATTGAGTTATTCCATAATAATTGCAGTATTCATATTTATAGGATGCATGAAAATAATAATAATTTCAATAATCATTCAACAATGTGTTGCCTTCTTTCTTCTTAATCATATGAATGAGTAACACGTCTGTAAGAAAAACAGTCTTGGCTGGAGAGATACTTATAACCAGTCAGTGAGTCATGTCAGAGTAGCATTTGAGGCCAAACAGTCACCAAGTTAATATGTATAATATACCTGTGTGCATATATATCTGCAACTTGGAAATCCCCTTAAAGATGGTAAGGTCTTTAAGAGGAATAGATGCTTAGGTGCCAATGCTTCCAGGTCATTAGGATCCATGGATGCCTCAGTTATTGGATGGCTGTGTGTGGAGGCCCTCGTCATCCAAGATCTGCTCCTTTAAAATGGAATGGAGGAGTTTCTGCACCTATCTAACCAGTCTTTTCCAAGATCCTGTGTGTGAGCCAGTTGGGGGGTTGAAAGTAAATTTAATTCCTTTCTTAAGAAGAACATTACTAATTTGCAACTGATTCCACTGCAATGGATGTCCTCAACTCACACACTGCTCCTATAAAGTTTGTCCCATTATCAGAGTGCAACATGAATGTGGAAGTTTCATTTCCTGATGTAGTGCATTAAGAATTCATTATCGTTCTGAAACCCATTCTTTAACATTTAAAGGAAAAGACCAACAAAAAACAGCACAAGAAACAGATAACTGTTTATACTTGGCCACATTTGTTTGATTGCTGTATCAACCTTTATTTTACATCTTCTGTAAAGTTGCATGTAATTCCAAATCCTTTACAGACAGCTGGTAAGACTGAATAGCTGTGCACAGAAAAAAGATTCAAATGTAGTAATGTACCGTATTATTACAGTACAGTTATTGTCCAGTATAACTATTATTTCTATTTTACTGCACCATTTATCTGACAGCTGCAGGTACTTTACAGATTCAGATGTTTACATACAAAGCATACAGAATATTATGTTTTGCACAGCAAACATAAAAAGCACAGATTATGAAAGTAATTGGCAGATTGATCCACAATGATCAATCTGATTCATTAGTTGCAGTTTGACATATATACTTCATACCCACAATAGCACTTATATTGAATTGAGTTCATTTAGCTTTGTTTAGACTTAAACAACTTTCTTTATTCATACTTTTAAGTATGAATAAAAATACATAGTTTAATGTGACATTGTAAAAGCAGAAACTTTACTTTTAGAACCTTTTTCTATATAATATTATTATTATGGAATGTTGCTATTGCCTAAAAAACATCAGAATATTTCCTCTACCACAATTTTTATGTGAATAGATCAATAATTTTCATATTTGTCACATTAGTAATGACAGAATTATGCAGTACAATTGAATTCAAGTGTGGTGAATCTGTTTCTGTGAAAAACAATTGTGTGTTAATGAAAACCTTTGAACTCTCTAAATGAAAATAAAACTAAATGTAAGATATTTACAGGTAAAAGGACATTTTGTAACACAAAGCTACATTTCTGGAAATAGAGTTTTTGAAACCAAATTGTTAGGTTTAATCATAGATGGTAAACTTATCTGGAAATCACATATCGGATATATTAAACATAAAGTGGCAAACTGTATTGCTATGCTGTTTAAAGCAAGAGATATAAGAAATAAAAAGGGTTTGTTTATGATATAATCCTCCATGGTTATGCCCTATTTATCATACTGTTCTGGAATATTGGGAAATGCAGATAAAATATGTCAATTTAACTACAAAACAGAGCTATTAAAATAATTAATAAAGCTGGATATTGTGATCCAACTAATATATATTATTTTTCAAACAAATACTTTAAAATTTAGGGATGTTGTATATATAAAAATATTGGAAATAACATCCAGAGTATTTCATATGAGTCTAAAGGTTTATATTAAGGAATAGTTTAAGTTAAGAGATGGTCATTTTAATTTAAGAGGTTTTGAATGTATTAAAGCAGGAACTAATGTGAAATCTAGATGTGTTTCAGTTCAGGGTGTAAAACTATGACATGGACTAAACGATGAGTGTAAACAGTGAACTTTTCTGGCAACATTCAGAAGAGACTTAAAGTGTAAAATTTGAAAGTGTAAAATTACTATGGTTTAATCTGTGTGTATAAATGTGGGGTTGAAACTATTTTGACAAATATAGGTATGTAGGTATACTTATATACCTTAGGTATAATAAGGTATATTAAGCATGTTAAATACTGTGTCTGTTTTCTTATGAGCTGATTCTCTATTGGTAAATGGAGTGAACAGAAAAGGCAAAAATAAGCTTTTGCTTCAGCCTATTTATTGTTATTATTACATTTATCAAATTGTGATTGTGTTTGTACAAATTGTAGTTTTGTGATTTGACCAAATAAAATCACTCATTAAAAAGTCTTGGCCATAACTTGGTCACAGTTAAGGTGGTTTTGACCACAACACTGGTTTAAATAAGTAGTAAATGTGAGACGAGAAGCAGGTGAGTGGTGGAAAGCCATCAGGTAAAAGACCTGTGGGTGACTGGCACATGGAGGGGACAGAGTAAGAGACAGTGGACAGACGGGAGGCCAAAAGGTGAGTGACAGAAACCAGAGTCAGATACATGACACACGGCCCATTATTATCGGTAAAACCTTTTTTTCTTCTTTGTTTTAATTGTGGATCTAATGTGTTCTGACGTCTCTCTGGCATAGAAATTATTCATATTATCACATGAGGACTTTGGTTGCACAGTAGATTCTTTGCAAAGTATTGTCTTTTGGTTAAGTAGTGGTTAATTTACTTTGTAATCATTACGTCTCCAGGCCTAGTGGGACACATTTTCTGGAAAAAAAAAAACATTTTCATGAAACAGTTCAACCCAACAGGGCACAAGCCTGAACAGCATGCAGTCACATTTTCTTCATTATTGCACATTAACACTAAATTAGACCTCATTAATGGTATAAGTGTCTCAGGATGTGATGCTGAAAGTATGGGAATGACCGAATTCCCATATTTTCAGCTGCAAATCTACTGGACATTTGAAAAAAGAACAAGCTGATAAATATGACAAATGAGTAGATCCCCCCTTAAATACATAGAACTGACACAGAAAAGTCACTGCTGTTGATTTTCATGCATAGACTGCCCTGAAACCAATTTAACAGTTATCACACATATCATGCATGTGTCATGTCTGTCTCTTTCACTGTTGTGGACACATCTGAATGAAGCTGTGAGGAACATTAATGTCAAAGTGACCAATGTCTGAATGAAACAAAGCTGTTGCTTTTACCCGACTGATGAAGGCAATGAATCTTACGCGTAACATCTGACTTTAAAATATTTAGAGAGTTATTTCATATTGTCTTATATTCACTTTTTGGATTTTATGCACATGTAGCCTAAAGAGGAACATCTTGGACTGGATGGGAACCTTTAAATAATGATTTAGTTTTTAAACAACCTCTTATCTAATTTTCTGTTAATAAATATTTATATTTAACTGATTCCTTCATTCTTTAAACTATGATTTTATGCTGGAGTAATTAGAGCTTTATCGTTGGACTAAAGTGTAATAAATATGTAAGATTGCATTGTTTCTTCAGCAAATGAATTGTGGGGGTCAAAGGTCGCACTAGGAAGAAGGCAGAACCTGTGAGGCACTGCACACTGTTCAATTGGTAACTGATGATGTCAGCAGCGGATCTGTTTCTGATTGGCTCCTGATAAATTCAAAGTAAGAGTTGAGACTTTCCACAGCCACTGGCGATGTGTTTAGGAACTGCAGAAAAACTATTATCATATCTCAGTGTTAAAGTTGATTCTCAGTGTCAGAGGTAATTAGGGTAAAATCCTGGTTTATGTGAGACACCTGAAGGCATCATGTGGTCAGAGAGGTTTGGTGACAAACTGAGGGAATGGAACACAACCTGTCTTAGTTTCCAAAAGGAAAAACCTGAGCTTGAACGCAAGAATCGATCTTTGTCACATTTATTAACCTTCTTTGTCTTTTATGTTTATTATCAGAAAAAATCCACACAAACTCCAAATCAGACCATAAATCATTTTTTAATATAGTTCACTGATTCTTAACAACCAGCAGTAAAACTAAAACACAACAGAAACACATCTTATGAATAAGTGAACTGTGAATAAACTCTTGAATAGAAATCCAACATTTCAGTTTGACACCTCAGTCAAATTTTGTTTGCTTATATTTTATTCTTGTGGAAGGAACAGAATCAGAACAAAGTGAATACACCCTGCTGAATTCAGTGTGGCTCATGTTGCCACATTTCTTTTTAAACACACTGATTTCTTGTGTTCAGTATCAGTACACAGTTCAAACTGTACAGTGTAAGTTTGGGTCTGAACACAGCAGCTCAGTCTGATCACACGACCACTGATGTGTCTCTTGTCTTACTATCACTTCATTCTTATTGCTTAGGCAGTATTTATACCAACAGGCTATTTCTGTTAAACTCCACACACTAACCACAAAACCTTCCACCAAACCAACAACACAAATCTCCTTAAAAGGCAAATACATGTTGAAAACTTTTTCAAAACTCCACTGGAAAACATGACTAACATGTCTTGTGTTTCAGTGTGCAGGCTGCAGTGTGCTGTAAGAATTTATCATAGCTCATATTAAATTGGCAGAGCCTATATATTGTACTTTATAAAAATACATACATGTATATCACCACCTCTGGAGAAGAGGAGCATGTTAGTGAGGTTACCGATCATCTTTCAGCAACATGCTGATAAGAATTCTTCAGTGTTACTGAGGAATAGTGAATAGTGAGCGGGGATCAAACCATCAACTGCAAGATTGGTGGATGACCGCTCTACCTTCCTGCACCACAGTCGCCCTGATCTCATGAGCTCATGGTTTCAATACTTGTACCACTTTATGTGTCTTAACAATTGCAAAAAACTGTAATAGAAACCTGCTCTGATCCACTGCAGCAGGTTCACTTTACTGTCATCACTGAGTCTCAGTGGAGTCTGAATGTTGCAGTTTACTACAGCAGTGAACTGACATGACACAAAGAGACGCACAAACACCTGCTGCAGGTCTACGTGACCACGTGTTTCCAGTGATGGACGTTTTCATTGTAACGTCACATGGAGATTGGAAACAGCACGTCTCTATCCACATTTATCTCTGTTCATTCTCAGTTGCAGACTTAGGGATTGTTTTCTGAGTCACATGTATCTTTCTGCTCTTTGTGTTTCCATGCTGAGCTGTGGTACATTTCCACTAAATGCAGCTCAAATCATTCATATCATGTTGTGTGAATATGAGCTGATGGATGCACAGCTGCTGTTATTATTCACATTAAGACAAATCAGAAACCATTTCCCACCCTGATGAAACATATGTACAGATTAGTAACAGTGGTACATTTTAGTCTGTGTACTGTTAATTCAGTCCAAACGTCCCCCTTTCGTTGTTTGACAGCTTCAATACAAACTGTCAATCACTGATAGATTCAGGAAACATTTCCTGTCATTATAAATACTATAAAAATATAGAGAGAAAACCAGTCAATTCCCCCTTGAACAAGCCATAGGCAACAGTGGAGAGGAAAAACTCCCTTTAACGGAAGAAACCTCCAGCAGAACCAGGCTCAGGGTGGACGAACATCTCCCTCGACCGGTTGAGTGGAAAGTGAAGAGAAAAAAGAACAGAGCAACAAAAAGCAACAACCATAGTTCTCTAAAGATTTTCTATTAAACAGGTGATCACGTCAAACGGTGCAGGTGCAGAGAGCAGCAGGTTTGTTCTACAGTAAAATCATCATGGGATGTTGGGATTTTGTTATTTACTGTGTAGTGACTGACTGAGTGGAAAAGTTTGAGCAAGTTTGAACAAGTTTGAGGGAAAAATCAGCTTTTGTTGCTTGTTTTTAATGTTTAGTGTGAGAACGTTTTGGGCAGTGACGGCGTGTGTTTGCTGTTCTGAAGATGAGACTTCAGACTGAACAAGAGTCTCAGCAAATGAAAAAAACATGTTCACTCTAAATGGACAATTCATCATGTCTCAGATGTGTGAATCAGTCAAACTGCTCCCCTCTGTCCTCCTGACCACCAACACCTGTAATGAGGTGAAACAGGAAGTTTCCATATTTCTGTGTCCACACCTGTCAAACAGAGCTTGTGTTTTCTACGTCTGCACATGTGTTGGTCACATCACCCACAGTAATGTGTGGTCAGTATTATCCAGGACAACAAGTATGAGACAAAGACAAAACTGTGACTGCAGAGACACCTCAGACTGTTCCAGCTCCATCACTGGGGGCCTCACTGCTTTCTACTGCAGAGGTTTATGTTGTCCTGTTACTAATACTGACAGCACTGAGGTGAATAATGTATTAGGGGACATTTGCTTATTTCACACTGATGCTGTAATGCAGACAGAAAATGCTGGATGTGAAAGTAAATTAAAAACCGATCAGCCAGACTCACTGGCAAAAACCTGGAGCCTGGACCACAGAGCCAGTCCAACTTAGTCTGATTCTCTGGACCTTTCAGGCTTCACTGGGCTCATAGGGGGTAGGGACATGTCCCTACCAATACTTTAAGATGAATGTCCCTACTAATATTTGAACAGTCATTTTCCTGCCTTCTGATTGGCTGAGTAGCAAAGACAACAGTGGTTCAGCAGCTGCTCTTGTTTCTCTCTTACTTACAGCCTCAGTCATGTTTGTTCTGTGTTCAAAATACTAAATGATTATGTCTAATGACAGAAATGGGAAATAAATCAGAAGCAACATGAAGAAGTAATACAGAGTAAATGTGCAGGAATAAGCACTGGGGGATTCTGGGTAATGCAGACGGAAAGTTTTCTAGTCAGTGGTTCCTACAGTCACTGGTCCAGTTGTACAGCACTGGATGTGCTGGGAGAGAACAGTGGGAAGTTAAGCTGCTGTTAAGGAGGAGGAGGAGGAGACTGACTTCTTCAGGGGGAGGCTACAGGTCTGTAACAACGTGTGTTTGAACAGTTATTTAGCTGTGAGTGGGGCTGTGGGGTCGTGTAGGGTCTGAGGTTGTCTTCATTCAATCTGCTGACATAGTGTCATGTGTTTAAATGTGATACATTCAAACCTGTTCTGTGTTTGTCCTGTGTGGGTCCCAGCAGTCAGCTCCTGCTTTATGAACCACTTGACCCTTTGACCCCTGCAGGTGACTTCGGCCTTTTTAAGTTAAAACCTCAGGAAACCTGACAGTAGTGTGGTTTGAAGCAGGTTGGCCAGTGAGTGTAGACCGACCCAGGAAGTCACTTTTCCCTAAACACACAGACGCTGCTGAAGCTGCGACTGGGTTTTTAAAGTAGAATCTGGACCTGATGAAAACAGTGCTGTGAACTGGGTTTTCTCTTTGTGTCATGTGAGGTGGACCTGTTTTCAGACTGATGGACAAAAGGTAACTTAACAAACTGAAGATGTTCTGGTGAAGCTCTTTTAATGCAGGAATCCACATTTGAGCTCTGAAAACTACAGATCAAATCTATAAAGTACTGGAGACCAAACCTAGGCCCTGGACTGAGCCGGGTCCTCCTCCCGTAGATACGAGTGTGTTCCTGTGAACCAGGAGCAGTGACATCATCAGAAGCATGAATAACATGAGATGAAACAGTGACACTTGTGGGTTATTAGCTTATTGTTCTGACGTGTGAACAGAAAAAAACTCAAATATGAAACTACAGCTGAAGAAGCACTGACTGTAAATAAGATCCACTGATTCTCTGATGAACAGATAAAGATGTCAGAGTATCATCAGACAGTTTCTGCTGCCAACAGGACAAAATTTACCTTCTTCCTGTGGGAAATACTTCACAGTGTGTGGATTAGTTTGCAGCTGAGCTGCAGTGATGGAAGAAGAGTAAAAGCATCAACACATCAGGAATCAGAGCATCTTTATGTTCAAAATGAAGCTTTAATCACTTATTTAGTGAATAATTCGCCTCCTTTTAGAAAATTACTTGGCTGATGTGTAGAAATATCTGCTGCTGCCTATTATTATGTCTAGGTCCAGGGTTTGATCCCCGGAGAGGACGGGGTCCCTCTGTGTGGAGTTTGCATGTTCTCCCCGTGTTTGCGTAGGTTTTCTCCAGGTGCTCCAGTTTTCCCCACCGCTAAAAACACGTGTTAGGGGCCAGGTCAGGTTGGCCCATAGTGACGGTGGCTCAGGACTAACCCTCCATCTGAAACGGTTTTTATTCCCTCAGGATCCTGGAGAAATGACGACTGTTGCCATCGTGATTCAACCAGTGAAAACCTCAAATTAAGTCAGAACGTGTGCGGATCCCACTTTTTGGAGCAGGCTGCAGCTGTGACTGGGGTGTGAGCTCCGTCTGCCTTTAGTGACTGATGACACGTCTGCAGCTCTGGCTCTGATTGGCTGCTGGTTAAATTTAAAACATTTATGTAAAAACTGAACTTTAAACAGACAATTGGTTCAGGTGACTGATGGGAAACAGAACGAGGAAAACAAAGAGATAATCTGCTGCTTATTCCACCACTAATCTGATACTGACACGCTCGTCTGCATTCAGATCTGTGTTTCCCTTCCAATGTTGATTCACAGTGAAACAGGTGAAACCACATGAAAAACAAAGACAAGTCCTAAGGAGTCGATTAAGACCTGACCAGGTCACGAAGTGTCTTTTGTACTTTTGTCAGTCTGAAGGTCATTCGTGTGCAGAAGTAATCAGATACGTAAAGAGTCCTGGTCAACAGGTTTCCTGGACTGATCAGAATAAATCATATTAATTCATGCAGTATTGAAAACTGTTGTTGGACACATGCACTGCACACAGGACAACAGGGGTTTCAGTGTCTTGTCCAAGGACACGTTAATATGCGGTCGAACCAGCACCCTGGTTTATGGTTTGTCTCGACCAACTGAAAGGGAAATAACTCATGTTTGGCACTAACAGCACCACACAAATACCTCTGAGTTCAGGTGTGTTCAGGTGTGGCTGTTTGTGGTTTACGAAGGATTCACAGCAGCTGGACCAGAGGACAGAAACACGTCAGCTCTGTGTGGGTCATGTCTTTGTCACTAACATTATAAGTTTAGCTTGTGAGGACTCGGTTCTGCCTCAGCACTGAGGACCCATCCTCACCAGTGCCCCACCTGGGGAGTTTCTATGAACGAGCATCACCTTGGACTCATGGAGGAACTGAGTAGAAGTGTGGATCTTCACACAGTGGCTTGTAACAATAGACTGTAAATCAAATCAAATCAAATCAATCAATCAATCAATCAGATCACATTTTATTTATATAACACATTTGAGCGGATGAAAAGAGAGAATTGACAACATAGGACAAAAACAGTCAGAGGACATTTAAAGACGCCTCAGCCTGTTGGACCATGGTACCAGACGTGTTGGTCAGTGAGTTACAGCTTGTGAGCTTCTTTAATTTAACCATTTAGTTTGTTTCTCTTCACTTTCATGGTGAAGATCTGGATCGTCCTGTTTTCCTTGTCGTCTGATGTCTAACGTGACACATTAGTTTTTACTGTAAATCTCTCTGACTTCCTCTTTGGATCACTTTTCCAAATCATCTGATCACGTTAAAGACACTTATCTTCCTTCTGCCTTTGGTCCAAGTCAAAGACAAAAACACTGAAAGTCGACTTTGTGTCTGACTCTCTGATGGATTAAAATAAATCCACTCTGTTGGGCAAAAAAAAAAAAACACATCTGATCAAATATGCACCGTTTGGATTATATTATATTTGTGCTAAACTGCACTAAGTTAACCTGATTTTTTGACACTTTCTTAAACATATTAACTTTAAAACAAACCATTTATTGTTTTATTTGGTCCCAGCAGCGTTTCTCCATTATCTCAGTAACTTTCTCAGTGTCAGTTTGTTGTTTTCCAAAGACCACTTCGTGCAGCCTGAGCCTCTGTATTTCTGTCCCAGCTGCTGTGATCACAGTTTCTCTGATACAACCACTGATGGTTCCATTAATTCTGACTTGGTTTGGCGATTTCTGACTCAGTAAAGTAAAAACTAAAACGTGACAAAGAACAGGAGCCGTATTTTTTGATTTTATGGGCGTGAGTCCAATTTGGAGCAATATGTTAATAAATGAGGCAAATAGTTTGAGAAATACAGAGAGGTGTGTTTGTGCCGGAGGGAGGAGAGAGGAAAGTATTTATACCAGAGCAGATGTGAGGATTCAGGACTTGCAGCGATGGCTTCTTACAAAGTGATGAGTGTGGTGACTCTGCTGACTCTGCTGACACCAGGTAAGAACCTCCTCACTGTCCACACCTGAACACATCAGGTTTCACATCTGCTTACTGCTGTGTGAGGACAAACACTGGGGAAGACGTGAAATCTTTGTCTTAAGTGAAGGCAGGTGTCACACTAACAGGGGACATGATCTCAAGTCATGGAGCATCATTATTCACTGGAGCTTGTCTCATTGAGTGTATGTTTATTAGACATTTTCATGTGAGAGGACGCAGCAGGTCAATTTAAGAGTTTAGGAAACAAGTGCAATTCTGGGAATCACAGCATCTGAAATTTACATGTGTCTTCACCTGTTCATTGTCATCTTCATGTACAAAATGATTTGTGTTTCTGAGGATTTTAATCAGGAGGCCACAGACATTTTCCTGAAGCTTCATAAGGCTCAGCCAGCTGTTTTAAAGCCAGTAAAAGACCTGTCTCCTGCCTAAATACAGACACAGATGAATAATTGTCTGTCCAGAGGAACTGGGCGTCCTCCTTCTTTGATCTTTCATGTTGGTGTGGTTTTTGTCATATTTCCTCTGTGGTCTTTTCTGCAGCTGTCCATCAGACTGGCAAACGTTTAGGTCCTCATTTTATGTCCTCTTTCTTCTTGCTGCTGTTGATGTAGACTTCCACATCTCTCACAGAAAAGCTGTTTTTTCTGCTTCCTGTTGGTTCCTTTGTTTAGAACAGTAAACACCTACATCACTGGTCTCCAGTTTCGATGGAGTCGTGAGCTCAAGCTGTGTAAAGAGAAAAAGTACATACAAAAATTGGTTTAATACATTTGAGGTAAGACAGGGACATGTCCTGCCTGCAGCTTTGTTTGCCATTGAAAATAATAATTTAGAATTAAAGATCAAAGAAGCAAACTTTGTGTCCATATGAGGATTTTCTTGTATGTATCTGAGGGACTTACACAATAATTAGTGCTGTAAATAAAGGTTGAATCACATTATCTTTTTTTTTAGGGAAAATAAAGCTTTCAGGCTTGATGTGATGTGAGCTGGATGAATCCAGACGTCCCTCATACCACAGCAGATTCTTTTTGTCACTGTAATATTAGTTTTTCCTGCTAGTTTTAAATTCAGTCCATTTTACGTTCAGTATTTTATTGTCATTTTTTGATTTGAGTTGCACCTTTGCAGGAAGAGGGGCCTGGCCTGATAAATAAAGACAGATCCAGTGTATTCTGACAATGAGCCAGGTTTCCCTGAAGCAAACTTTACACCATCACAGCTCAGTGTTTATACCGATCAGTTCTGTCAGGAAGGTGTTGACTTTATTCAGTGAAATACAGTTTCCTGTACAATGTGCTGTACTTATTAACAACCACTAGATGTCACAAATACACAACATTAATCTGAACTTGACCAATAAATGTGTGTTGCACGGACAGCAGGTCTCACATTTTAGAATAAGACAAAGTGTCTATGCAGTTACATTACACCACTGTAGTAGTGATTAATGTGTCTTCGACCCACTAACAGCCGTAGCTGCTACTGCTACACCTCAGCCTGAAATTCACATTTTTTACAGTTTGGGGAAGCAGCAGTTATGGATAAATGACAGGAAGTGTTGACTGGGAAGCAGAAGAGATCATATTTCTCCTTCACTAGCTTCTCTGCTGTGGAACCAGCACCCATTTCAGGAAGCAGACACATCTGTATACTCTTAGCTTTATTATGTAAAGTGCTTTAAAATGACTATATAAATAAAGTTGAATAAAAAAATTATAATAAAACTTTATTCCAACTTTTTGTGTTTTCTTTTTTAGAGTCCTTCTCACAGCAGGATGGTGAGTCCGAGTTTTCTAAAGAATTCTTTTCTGTTCTGACTTCTTGTTATTTCATATTGTTCACACTTTCTGTCAAACCCAGAATCCCGAGCTTAACACTGCTGGTAGAAAGTATGAAACATGTGGACTGTCAACTGTCAAATCATCCCACAGTAGAAAAAACTGACCTGTCTCTGTGTGTCTCTGTGCAGTGTGTGGTCAGGCTGTGTTAAACACCAGGATTGTTGGAGGACAGAGTGCGTCTCCGGGGAGCTGGCCCTGGCAGGTCGGTCTGTTCAGTAATGGAGGTCGTTGTGGAGGATCCCTGATTAATAATCAGTGGGTGTTGACTGCTGCTCACTGCTTCTCAAGGTGAGGACGGATCTGTGTCAAACCCCACATGTCATCATGCAGTGTCACTTACCAAATCAGTCTGAGTGCTCTTCAGACATTCAGTGGGACAGGAAAGAGGACAAACACTGAGTGATGTAGGACTCTTTAGCAAAATTCAGACACACATCGCAGTGCACAGAGCAACAGGTTCCCACATGGTGTCCTGCATTGGACTCCATGCTCCATGACAAGTGATGCTAACCAGCTTCAGCTGTTACTCTGGGCTGATATATAAGAAGCTGACAGCTTCAAACCAGATAATCTCAAAAGGTTTTACTGACTTTTTCCTGCCACTGATGTCCTGTGGTAACTACAGTCCTCAGAGTGAGAAACAGCATTGTACTGTGGTTATTACAGTCACTACCGTGTTATCTCTTAAAGACGGGAGAGAAAACTTTGAACAAACTTTGTCAGTTAACATATATGCAGACATGTCAGAAATCTTTACATGTTCAGACTGAAAAACACAAATGTTTTCAGATAATAACTGTAGATACTTAATGAACCTTTATGAAAGTAGAACAGGAATTGTATTAAAATGTCTGCAGTTGTCCTGTTGACTACAGCTCAGCTCACGTTCTGTGTCTCTTCTTACATCAGCACTGACCCAAGTGGCCTGATTGTCCTACTGGGTGGTCAGAGTTTAGCAGCTTTAGGTCCCAATGCGGTTCTTCTAAGGGTAACACAGATCATCAACCATCCCAACTACAACCCCAGTACAATGGAAAATGACATCTCCCTCCTGAAACTCTCCTCACCGGTGAATTTCAACAACTACATTCTGCCCGTCTGCCTGGCAGCTTCAAACAGCACCTTCTACAGGGGCACTGACACCTGGGCCGCTGGATGGGGCAACATTGCATCAGGAGGTGGGTTTTAAAGCAACTGGCATTAAACATTTACTTTTAGAGAAAGCGGGGCTGTGATGGTGGCAGCAACTTTATCGTCAGATACATGAATGAACGATAAAAAAGTGCTATATAAGTGCAGAACATTTACCATTTACCATATTGTCTATTAGATACGATTTTAAACAGGAAAGGGGCAAGTACACTGTTCTCTGGTATCAAATGTCACGCTATCAAGTATCAGGAACACAGATTCCTTATAAAACTTCCTTTGGAAAGGAAGGGATGGTTAGAAGCTTGTCCTAGTTATTAATAAACTCTGGACCCAGAGTCTTAATCATAAATGAATGAGGTCATTCTGAGTTTGTAAGTAACAGGATTTTGGGTTTGGTCCAGTCCCCTTCCACAAAGCTCCATCATTAATTAGTGGTACATACTTTTTTTTTATCAAGTTTAAGTTTTTAAGTACCAGGATCCATTTATGCTGTAGAAAATGACTCTTAGCTCAACAGACTTCTCGATTCTCAAGGGCCTAATAAATTTGAACATGGTTGACAAAGACCCAGTTTTTCTGTCAGCCCCTGGGTTTGATAATCCTGAGGGCTACAGCAGCCCCGACAGTTGCTGCGTGTTGTTACCCAAAGGTGCTTAAACTGTTACAGATAGCCTTTCACAGTATATGTGCAATATCTAGTGTCTAATATGAGACTGGACAGAACTGTTACCTTACGTTTCAGGTACATGTGAGATGAGCTACAGACTTTAGTTCTTGATATGTTGCCCACAGACATTAAACTGTTGCTTGACACATAACGTACATATCTTCCACGTAATTTTCGAATTGGCACCAGTTAGTCAAAAAAAAAAGCTGAAGTATAATTATCCAGTTTCACACTGTTTCCCCCTTAATCTCCAACCTTAGCCTCTTGTTACCAGGTGCTTACAAGTATGTATGTGTTTGTTCTATACAGGTACTTCCTTATTACAGTAAGATGCTCTGTAAATGCAGTGTTATTACAGGGCCAGTTACAGAGTGTCATCTAAAGCGATATTATGATGTCATTCATTTGTCAGTTCATAATTTACCCATTTTTGTGAAGTCACTTTAAAAGCGTTTTTGTCACGTTAAACTCATTTTGCAGTTCCTCCTCCTGCTCCATACAACCTAATGGAGGTTGAAGTTCCAGTTGTGGGGAACAGACAGTGTAACTGTGACTATGGAGTGGGAACAATCACAGACAACATGATGTGTGCTGGAGTTACTGCTGGAGGGAAGGACACGTGTGAGGTGATCATTCATCTACTTATTCATCTGTCTATGTCTCTCTTTCAGTGTGTGTTTGTGTCAGATTGAATTACCTGCTGTTTTTTCCCCCTAAATGTTTCTGTCCTTAAAGGGGGACGATGGTGGTCCACTGGTGAGCAAGCAGAACGGTCGCTGGATCCAGGGGGGAATTACAAGTTTTGGAATAGGTTGTGCTCTGCCTAATTTACCAGGAATCTACACCAGAGTGTCCCGGTACCAGTCCTGGATCAGCAACCTGATCACCAGTGACCCACCAGGCTTTGTCACCTTCACGTCCACTGGGACTGACAGTGACCTTAATGTCACCTGTCCAACCCTGCCCCCACCTGTACCCCTCGCTCCAGCTACTACAGCTGAATGTGAGTTCTTAGCATGTCTACGCTTTGTAAATGGAACTGGCAGATTTTAACAGTGGGGCACAATTAGACTCTTTTTCACACTGCAGCATAATAATCATTACATTATTGATGTTTATTTGTCATTATTGATATATGATACAATCATCATTTATTCTGCATCATCATGCTGCTGTTACTCAGGAATGTTGCCTTAGCCACATTTCTCTTTATCACAAACTTGATCTCTTCAGTATGTGGTAAGGCCGGATTCAACACCAGGATTATTGGAGGACAGGAGGCTCCTCCAGGGAACTGGCCCTGGCAGGCTGCTATCTACACCAATGGGAATGGCTTCTGTGGAGGATCCCTGATCAACAATCAGTGGGTGCTGACTGCTGCTCACTGCTTCCCAAGGTGGGTACTGAAGGAAGTTCTGAGACCTCATGTACATGTGAATCCAGACTCTCTAGTGCAGTGGTTCAGAATCTGGAGATACATGCCCCTCCAAGGGGTCACTAGAATAATGTGAGGCATTCTTGTACCTGAGGTATATCCCCAAGGTTATGAGTGTTAAACAGAATACTGTGTTATCTGACACATCTCATCAGTTGATAACATTCTTTTGTTCACTCTTGTTTTTCTTCTAACCACAGCAACAGCACAAGTAATGTGGTGGTGTATCTGGGAAACCAGAGACTAATAACATTGAGCCCCTATAAGGATGTGCGGACAGTAACACAGATCATCAACCATCCCAACTACAACCCCAGAACAGCCGACAACGACATCTCCCTCCTGAAACTCTCCTCGCCGGTGAATTTCACCACTTACCTTCTGCCCGTCTGCCTGGCAGCTTCAAACAGCACCTTTTACAACAGCACTGACACCTGGGCCACTGGATGGGGCGTCACCGAAAGTGGAGGTGGGTGATGAAAAAGGAATAGAAATACAAAAATAAAACACATAATTTCTATTTGTTATCGTGTACCATCCTCCAGTCCCTCATTTTCTGATTTAGTGCTTAGTACAGATAAAGTCATTATAGTGGGTGACTTTAACATTCATGTAGATGCTGACAGTAACTGTCTGAGCACTGCGTTTAATTCATTATTAGATTCAATTGTTTTTTCCCAAAATATAAATAAACCCAAAGTAGGCGGCATTTCACTCATTAGAAGAATCTCATTTAACCTGGAAAAATAGTTTAAAAATGTACAAAAAAGCTCTGTGATGCCAGAACAGCATATTATTCATCATTAATAGAAGAAAACAAGAACAACCCCCGGTTTCTGTTCAGCACTGTAGCCAGGCTGACTAAGAGCCATAGTTCTGTTGAGCCTAGTTTTCCCTTAACTCTGAGCACCAATGACTTCATGACTTTCTTTATGAATAAAATTGTAGCTATTAGAGAAAGAATTCACCAGATCCTCCCCCCAAAAATTACAGATAGATCTTCATGTACAGCAGTGCTAGAATCATGGATAAGGCCCCAAACCCTGTTAGACTGCTTTTTACCCATAGATCTCTCTGAGCTAACTTCAATTATTACCTCATCTAAACCAACAACCTGTCTGCTAGACCCTATTCCAACTAAGCTGCTCAAGGAAGCTTTACCCTTAATAGATACGTTTGTATTAGATATCATAAATCTATCTTTAGAAACCGGCTATGTACCACAGGCCTATAAGGTAGCTGTAATTAAACCACTACTTAAAAAACCCTGTCTTGACCCAGGTGTTTTAGCCAATTACAGACCAATATCTAATCTCCTCTTTATTTCTAAAATAATTGAAAAAGTAGTCGCAAAACAATTATGTGATCACCTTCATAGGAATAATTTGTATGAAGACTTTCAGTCAGGATTTAAAGTTCATCATAGTACAGAAACAGCACTGGTAAAAGTCACCAACGATCTTCTCATGGCCTCAGATAATGGACTCATCTCTATACTTGTTCTGTTAGATCTTAGTGCTGCATTTGATACCATTGATCACAACATTTTATTACAGAGACTGGAACATGAAATTGGGATTAAAGGAAATGAAGTCATAGTATTTGGGCCCAAAAATCTCAGAAATATGATGTCCAACCATATTGTTACTCTAGATGGCATAAGTCTGGTCTCCAGTACTACTTAAAGGAATCTTGGAGTGATTTTGACAGGATTTGTCCTTTACCTCACATATAAAACCAATCTCTAGAACAGCCTTCTTACACCTACGGACCATTGCAAAATTAGGAGCATCCTGCCGAACGTGTTACTTCTAGGTTGGACTACTGTAATTCCCTACTTTCAGGATGCCCCAGTAACTCCCTAAAGAGCCTGCAATTAATCCAAAATGCTGCAGCAAGAGTGCTGACTGGAACTAGCAAGAGAGATCATGTTTCAACTTCACTAGCTTCTCTCCATTGGCTTCCCATTAAATCTAGAATAGAATTTAAAACCCTGCTTCTTACATATAAAGCTCTGAATGGTCAGGCTCCATCATATATAGAAGACTTCATAGCACCATATCATCCCAGTAGACCACTTCGCTCTCAGAATGCAGGCCTACTTGTGGTTCCCAGAATTTCCAAAGGTAGAATGGGAGGGTAGAGCCTTTAGCTATCAAGCTCCTCTCCTGTGGAACCAGCTCCCAGTTCTGATTGGGAAGCAGACTTGCTCTTTACTTTTAAGTCTGGGCTTAAAACCTTCCTCTTTGATAAAGCTTATAGTGCACCGATGAACTGAGCTCCTTTCCTCCTCTTGTCCCTCTCTCCTCTCCTCACCCCCACATTTATATACCATTTCTATATTCTGTAAAGCGTCTTCAGACGGCTATGTCGTGAATTGGCGTTATATAAATAAAGTTGAATTTAATTGAATTCATTCTTTATCAGTGTGGATCAACAAAAACTTATTTCACTCGTCACTGACAGAACCAAAAACATTGGTCAGTATCAGTTTCCATGTTGTGTAAAACTACTTCAAAAGCATATTTTTATGTGTATTTTGTCAAACTAAATCTGTGTCACTTTAGCTTCCCCTGCCATTCCATACAACCTAAGGGAGGTTGAAGTGCCAATTGTGGGGAACAGACAGTGTAACTGCAACTATGGAGTGGGAACAATCACAGACAACATGATGTGTGCTGGGTTATCTACTGGAGGGAAGGACACGTGTGAGGTGATCATTCATCTACTTATTCATCTGTCTATGTCTCTCTTTCACTGTGTGTTTGTGTCAGATTAAATTACCTGCTGGTTTTTCCCCTAAATGTTTCTGTCCTTAAAGAGGGACGACGGTGGTCCACTGGTGAGCAAGCAGAACGGTCGCTGGATCCAGGCGGGAATTACAAGTTTTGGAATAGGTTGTGCTCTGCCTAATTTACCAGGAATCTACACCAGAGTGTCCCAGTACCAGTCCTGGATCAAAAGCAAAATCACCAGTGACCCACCAGGGTTTGTCACCTTCACATCCAGTGGGACTGACAATGACCTTAATGTCACCTGTCCAACCCTGCCCCCACCTGTACCCCTCGCTCCAGCTACTACAGCTGAATGTGAGTTCTTAGCATGTCTACGCTTTGTAAATGGAACTGGCAGATTTTAACAGTGGGGCACAATTAGACTCTTTTTCACACTGCAGCATAATAATCATTACATTATTGATGTTTATTTGTCATTATTGATATATGATACAATCATCATTTATTCTGCATCATCATGCTGCTGTTACTCAGGAATGTTGCCTTAGCCACATTTCTCTTTATCACAAACTTGATCTCTTTAGTATGTGGTAAGGCCGGATTCAACACCAGGATTATTGGAGGACAGGAGGCTCCTCCAGGGAACTGGCCCTGGCAGGCTGGTATCTACACCAATGGGAATGGCTTCTGTGGAGGATCCCTGATCAACAATCAGTGGGTGCTGACTGCTGCTCACTGCTTCCCAAGGTGGGTACTGAAGGAAGTTCTGAGACCTCATGTACATGTGAATCCAGACTCTCTAGTGCAGTGGTTCAGAATCTGGAGATACATGCCCCTCCAAGGGGTCACTAGAATAGTGTGAGGCATTCTTGTACCTGAGGTATATCCCCAAGGTTATGAGTGTTAAACAGAATACTGTGTTATCTGACACATCTCATCAGTTGATAACATTCTTTTGTTCACTCTTGTTTTTCTTCTAACCACAGCAACAGCACAAGTAATGTGGTGGTGTATCTGGGAAACCAGAGACTAATAACATTGAGCCCCTATAAGGATGTGCGGACAGTAACACAGATCATCAACCATCCCAACTACAACCCCAGAACAGCCGACAACGACATCTCCCTCCTGAAACTCTCCTCGCCGGTGAATTTCACCACTTACCTTCTGCCCGTCTGCCTGGCAGCTTCAAACAGCACCTTTTACAACAGCACTGACACCTGGGCCACTGGATGGGGCGTCACCGAAAGTGGAGGTGGGTGATGAAAAAGGAATAGAAATACAAAAATAAAACACATAATTTCTATTTGTTATCGTGTACCATCCTCCAGTCCCTCATTTTCTGATTTAGTGCTTAGTACAGATAAAGTCATTATAGTGGGTGACTTTAACATTCATGTAGATGCTGACAGTAACTGTCTGAGCACTGTGTTTAATTCATTATTAGATTCAATTGTTTTTTCCCAAAATGTAAATAAACCCAAAGTAGGCGGCATTTCACTCATTAGGAGAATCTAATTTAACCTGGAAAAATGGTTTTAAAATGTACAAAAAAGCTCTGTGATGCCAGAACATCATATTATTCATCATTAATAGAAGAAAACAAGAACAACCCCCGGTTTCTGTTCAGCACTGTAGCCAGGCTGACTAAGAGCCATAGTTCTGTTGAGCTTAGTTTTCCCTTAACTCTGAGCACCAATGACTTCATGACTTTCTTTATGAATAAAATTGTAGCTATTAGAGAAAGAATTCACCAGATCCTCCCCCCAAATATTACAGATAGATCTTCATGTACAGCAGTGCTAGAGTCATCGATAAGGCCCCAAACCCTGTTAGACTGCTTTTTACCCATAGATCTCTCTGAGCTAACTTCAATTATTACCTCATCTAAACCAACAACCTGTCTGCTAGACCCTATTCCAACTAAGCTGCTCAAGGAAGCTTTACCCTTAATAGATAAGTTCATATTAGATATCATCAATCTATCTTTAGAAACAGGTTATGTACCACAGGCCTATAAGGTAGCTCTAATTAAACCAATACTTAAAAAACCCTGTCTTGACCCAGGTGTTTTAGCCAATTACAGACCAATATCTAATCTCCCCTTTATTTCTAAAATAATTGAAAAAGTAGTCGCAAAACAATTATGTGATCACCTTCATAGGAATAATTAGTATGAAGACTTTCAGTCAGGATTTAGAGTTCATCATAGTACAGAAACAGCACTGGTAAAAGTCACCAACGATCTTCTCATGGCCTCAGATACTGGACTCGTCTCTATACTTGTTCTGTTAGATCTTAGTGCCGCATTTGATACCATTGATCACAACATTTTATTACAGAGACTGGAACATGAAATTGGGATTAAAGGAACTGAAATCATAGTATTTGGGCCCAAAAATCTCAGAAATATGATGTCCAACCATATTGTTACTCTAGATGGCATAAGTCTGGTCTCCAGTACTGCTTAAAGGAATCTTGGAGTGATTTTGACAGGATTTGTCCTTTACCTCACATATAAAACAAATCTCTAGAACAGCCTTCTTACACCTACGGACCATTGCAAAATTAGGAGCATCCTGCCGAACGTGTTACTTCTAGGTTGGACTACTGTAATTCCCTACTTTCAGGATGCCCCAGTAACTCCCTAAAGAGCCTGCAATTAATCCAAAATGCTGCAGCAAGAGTGCTGACTGGAACTAGCAAGAGAGATCATGTTTCAACTTCACTAGCTTCTCTCCATTGGCTTCCCATTAAATCTAGAATAGAATTTAAAACCCTGCTTCTTACATATAAAGCTCTGAATGGTGAGGCTCCATCATATATAGAAGACTTCATAGCACCATATCATCCCAGTAGACCACTTCGATCTCAGAATGCAGGCCTACTTGTGGTTCCCAGAATTCCCAAAGGTAGAATGGGAGGGTAGAGCCTTTAGCTATCAAGCTCCTCTCCTGTGGAACCAGCTCCCAGTTCTGATTGGGAAGCAGACTTGCTCTTTACTTTTAAGTCTGGGCTTAAAACCTTCCTCTTTGATAAAGCTTATAGTGCACCGATGCACTGAGCTCCTTTCCTCCTCTTGTCCCTCTCTCCTCTCCTCACCCCCACATTTATATACCATTTCTATATTCTGTAAAGCGTCTTCAGATGGCTATGTCGTGAATTGCGGTTATATAAATAAAGTTGAATTTAATTGAATTCATTCTTTATCAGTGTGGATCAACAAAAATGTATTTCACTCGTCACTGACAGAACCAAAAACATTGGTCAGTATCAGTTTCCATGTTGTGTGAAACTACTTCAAAAGCATATTTTTATGTGTATTTTGTCAAACTAAATCTGTGTCACTTTAGCTTCCCCTGCCATTCCATACAACCTAAGGGAGGTTGAAGTGCCAATTGTGGGGAACAGACAGTGTAACTGTAACTATGGAGTGGGAACAATCACAGACAACATGATGTGTGCTGGGTTATCTACTGGAGGGAAGGACACGTGTGAGGTGATCATTCATCTACTTATTCATCTGTCTATGTTTCTCTTTCACTGTGTGTTTGCGTCAGATTAAATTAGCTGCTGGTTTTTCCCCTAAATGTTTCTGTCCTTAAAGAGGGACGATGGTGGTCCACTGGTGAGCAAGCAGAACGGTCGCTGGATCCAGGCGGGAATTACAAGTTTTGGAATAGGTTGTGCTCTGCCTAATTTACCAGGAGTTTACACCAGAGTGTCCCAGTACCAGTCCTGGATCAAAAGCAAAATCACCAGTGACCCACCAGGATTTGTCACCTTCACATCCAGTGGGACTGACAGTGACCTTAATGTCACCTGTCCAACCCTGCCCCCACCTGTACCCCTCCCTCCAGCTACTACAGCTGAATGTGAGTTCTTATCATGTCCAATATTAATTTCCCATACTGTATGCAGCAGAATGATTATCTGTTCCACAGAACGTCATTTTGTTGCAGCTTTTCATTAAAGTTGTTTGACAGATTCTGTTCTCAATCAGTCAAAACAAAAACTCCATGTTCTGTATACAATTCTACACATGTTCTGTAAAGAAAAGTTCCTTATCATTGGTGTCGGATGTTTTATCTGTCCAAAAATGTTAAAATATTTAGTTGTATTGATTTAGATATTTAGGAATTGTTATACTTATAATTTCATATTATTAGATTTCTCTGACTTTCTGTTCTGGCCCAAATTCAAATCTGCATGCAGAAACAATTGTATGTGTATTTATTGCCTGTATCTCTTCAGTGTGTGGTCAGACTGGGTTCAACACCAGGATTGTTGGAGGACAGGAGGCTCCTCCAGGGAACTGGCCCTGGCAGGCTGCAATTTTTATCAATGGGACTGGCTTCTGTGGAGGATCCCTGATCAACAAACAGTGGGTGCTGACTGCTGCTCACTGCTTCCCAAGGTGGGTACTGAGGGTAGTTCTGTGGCAAAAAAACAACCTGTCACTTTGTGGAGTAGAAACAGCCTCTTCAATGCAGTGGTGTAAAATTTGTCAGTACAGGATCATCGGATAATAACTTTCAGCATCTGACATTTAAAAATACACAGCCAATGAAAAAGCAGTTTGAAAGCAGTGTAGAGCAAATTCTCATGTGTCATTTGGGCTTTTGGTGACCGTGCTAATAGAAAAAAAGGAAAATATAATGACTTTAAAGGAGAGATTTGTAATGATGTTTGTTTTAGCTCCACCTTTTGATAGAGAGGCCTAAAAGTTTGAATACTTGTAAGACACTTAGGTGTCCACGTGCCTCAGGTTTGGTTAAAAATATATTTTTCTGATTTAATACCATTTTGAAATTTTAATGTCAACACGAAGTGAGACTTTTTAAAACTTAACCTCCACCAGTAGTGTCCCCCAGTGGCAAATGACTTGGACATCTCTGGTACAGCTATCAAGGTATCTTAGCAAGGGCAGGTTTCCATCCCTCACTCCCTGTCTACAGGTGTTCCCCAGGGCTCTGGTCTTGGCCCTCTTCTAAAATTATACCACATCCCTAGGTTGTATAATCCACTCGCAGAGCTTTTCCTATTATTGCTATGCTGACGACACATAGCTTTTGTCTGTCCCACCAGATGACATCACTGTCTCATTACACATTTCTGCCTGTTTCTCTAACATCTCTGCTTGGATGAGAAAGAGAAACATCTTAAACTCAATCTGTCTTGGATAGACTGAGTTGAACAAGTTGAACAAACCCCAGAATTAAGGACCAAAATTAACATGTATGAAGGATTTACAACGTTGTTGGAAGGATCAATTATACTAAGTTCATGAGAGACTTAATTATTAGTGTCTCTAAAAATCTGGATGTGGTTTTAAAATGTTGGCAGAAGTTTTCTTGACACGGTTCAGCTCACGCCTTGGCACTGCTTTGTTTCTGCTCTCCACAGCAACAGCACAAGCAATGTGTTCGTGTATCTGGGAAACCAAAGAGTATTAACATTCAGCCCTTATAAGGTGGTTCAGAAGGTGACACAGATCATCAATCATCCAAACTACAAACCCAGTACTGGTGAAAATGACATCGCCCTACTGAAACTGTCCTCACCAGTGAATTTCACAACCTACCTTTTCCCTGTCTGCCTGGCAGCCTCGGGCAGCACCTTCTACAATGGGACCAATGCCTGGGTAACTGGATGGGGCGACATTGGAAATGGAGGTCAGTTGTGAAGCAACTGGTATTATATTGATTTTACAAAGAAAGCATTGCGTACAATGCTGGCAGGATTGTACTTAATATCACAAATAATTTGTTTTTTCTTTTGTCCTTTCGGCTTATCCCGCACATTCAGGGTGACCACAGCGGATCATTGTCCGCATGTTGATTTGGCACAGTTTTTTCAGGCCAAATGTCCTACCTGATGCAACTCTCACCAATTTCTACTGGGCTTGGGACTGGTACTGCACGGCTGGGGAGGGGCTGTTGGGGGTTCAGTGTCTTGCCCAGGGTCACTTAAACATGTTGTTGGGAAGAGCAGTACAGTAGTATAATACTGTGCAAAAGTCTTAGGGCACTAGTTATTTTTTTTTTTTAGCAATGCTGTCATGACCATATATTTTTATTTCAGTTGTCGGAAACAAGCTGAAAATGTAAGAAATATGTACAGAGTATTAAAAAAAAACTGCTTCTATAATTAAAGTGGCAAATATTTAGTGTGGCCTCCCTCCCTAGCATGTCCTAGCAGACCAAGAACTTTCAAAATCTGTTAAAAAGTTTCTTACTATATATCTTTTGAGAGAGTGGAAGAAATCCGGGCAAGAACATGACAACTTCATCTGAATGTCAAGTTGATCCTTCTACAGTCTGAAAAAGCACGAATATCACGTTTATGTCCACTTCCCCCTCTAAAAATGTGGTTTCCTGGCTGCACAGTGCATTCAGAAAGTATTCAGTATTCATTTGTTATGTTGCAGCCTGATACTAGATTTGTTTAAATTCTTCTTTAAATTCTTTTTTGTCATGAATCTAAACTCAGTACCTCATAATGACAAGGTAAAAACAGAATTTTAGAAATGTCTCTAAAGTTATAAAAAATAAAAACAATCACATGTCTTGTGATCACAAGTATTTTGACCCTTTGCAACAACACTTGAAATTTAGCATACATACTATACATACTGTATCAGAACTAACGCCATGAGGTCAAAGGAACTGCCTGCAGAGCTCAGAAACAGGATTATTTCAAGGCACAAAACTGGGGAGGGCTAAGACAAATATCTGCCGCACTGCAGGTTCCAAAGAGCGTGGAAGCCTCCGTAATTCTCAAATACATGAAGTTTGGCACAACCAGGACTCTAACAAGAACTGGTCGCCAAACTAAGCAGTCGAGGGGGAAGGGCCTTAGAAAGAGGGGTGACCAAGAACCCGATGGTCTCTCTGAAGGGACTCCAGAAATCCTGCGTGGAGATGGGACATCTTAGAGTGGCTCAGCCAGAGTGACTTCACACATCCACTAAGAAGGCCACATCTAAAGACCCCCATCCTAGACAATTAAAGGTGTGAACACCCTGTTCTCGCCCCCTATTATCCACCTACCGAGCCTATTCAGGCCAAATTTCTCAGACCGGAGAAGCTGCTTGGTTAAGAGTTAAACCCTGTTGAACATCTATGGGGAGACCTGAAAATGGCTGTTCACCAACAGTCCGTATCCAACCTGACTCCATCCAGGTGTGCAAACCATGTGGCATCATACCCAAAAAGACAAAGCTGTAATGGTTCCTCAACAAAGTACTGAATAGTTATGTACAAGTGATATTTCAGTTTCTTTTTAATACATTTACAGACACTTCTAAAATTCCATTTTCACTTTGTCATTATGAGGTACTGAGTGTAGATTTATGAGAAAAAAATGAATTTAAATAGCTGTAGTATCAGGCTGCAACATAAACAAAATTCAAAAAAGTAATGCACTGTATATGTTCAGGACAGCTACAAGTAACTTGGGATACCACAGGTAAATTGGAACCATGAAGAGGCTGGAAGGGAAGCAGAAACTGCCAAATACCTACATAGAATCAGGCAAGTTCTAAGAAGTCAGCTGGATGGGAAGAACAAAGTCCAGGTGATTAACCCCTAAACCGTGCTGGTCATTAGTTACCTCCCTGGCATAATAAGCCGGCCAGAAGAGAAGATAAAGACCACTGACATCAAGACAAAGAAGCTCCTCACAATTCATGAAGGTTTTCACCCCAAATCCAGCATCCCGAGACTTTACAGTAAGTGGAAGGAATAAGGCTGAGGACAACAAACATCCATAAATCCAGACTTTATCCTGCAAGTCCGTACTATTTGTGTCAGCCTAATTTAATGTAGTAATTTAAGGAGGCCAAGGAGTAGTGAGTGTCAGAGCTACTATCCAGGATGAAACAATAATAATAATCATCAATTTTATTTATAAAGCACTTTATATTTGTGGGTAAATCTCAAAGTGCTACACAAGCAGATTACGAGCAAGAATAAAACAAAGACAAACATGGAACCCTAATGGAAGGACAAACCCCTGCACAGTTTTTGCCACTGGCAGATAGAAGATTTGGCTGATATGGAAAAATCCTACCAGTGGATGGACAAAGCTGGACTGAAAGACACAGAGGCTCTAATCATTGCAGCACAAGAGCAGGATTTAAGTAGTGTACAAGTCTGGAATGTCATGACCAAGTAGCTGGAATAGTGTACTGAAACATCTGTGCTGAGTACAGAAGTCCCAAAGTCAAAATGGGACACACCTCTAAACATGGTTAAGAAAGATCTTGTGGGACTTTGGGATACAGACTGACAAACTGGTAATGTCCAACCAACCCAGCATAGTAGTTGTGGACAAACAGAAGAAGGCCATAGTGGTAGATGTAGGAATCCCAAGTCATAGCAACATCAGGAGAACGGCTGAGAGAAGAGTTAGAAAAGATGTGTAAAGTAAAATCACAAGTGGTCCCAGTGGTAATAAGAATGTTGGGGGATGTGACCCCCCAGACTGGGAGAGTGGCTCCAGGCCATGAAGAGTTAGATGGAGGCACATGATTCACTGTGGAGACTCCTGAAAGGGAACAGCTGAAAGGAAAAGAAGATTTTTTAAAATAAATAATAAATACATTTATTAATGTCTGTCTGTCTGATGCTAATCAAAATGAATTGCATGTTTTCTCTATTCAGACTTTGCTGGTACGTTTGTCTTTAATACTCTTATCAACACATGTTGCTGATGGTACTGATTTGTTGACGCTAATGAACTGACTGAGTAGAAATTCATTATTTAATTTCTACACTAGTGAAGTAATATTTGTGCCTTATCCGTTTATCTACATGAAATATAGAATTGTCCTGATTGTTCAAATATTTTGGATCTTCTGATACAAAAGGTGATGTATTATATGTTGCTTAACATACCAAGCTGAAATTCTCTCTACATCTGAAATGAATCTTTGATCTTTAACAGCAAAAACTATGAATTAGTCTCACGGTTCCAGTACTTTTCTGAGGGCACTGGATGGTTAGTTGCTAGAAGTCTTCAACCTCATCGACTGTTGCCACATTTTTACATGTTAGAATTGACAATCTAAAAACCTTGTTGATCCCAGAAGGAAACCTGAACTCTGTATTTTGTGTTGTTCATTAAATGGAATTTGTTCCTCTCCAGTATTCCTGCCTGCCCCATTCAACCTGAGGGAGGTTGAAGTTCCAGTTGTGGGGAACAGACAGTGTAACTGTGGCTATGAAGTGGGATCAATCACAGACAACATGATGTGTGCTGGGTTTAGTGCTGGGGGCAAGGGACCTTGTGAGGTGATTATTTTTACAGTATATACAGACTATATCTGTTTGTGTGACATATTACCTTGTGGAGTTAATATTACCTTATGTGTTCTAATAGGGGGATGATGGTGGTCCACTGGTGACCAAGCAGAACGGTCGCTGGATCCTAGGGGGAATTGTGAGCTCTGCAAATGGCTGTAGTAACACTAAATTACCAGGAATCTACACAAGAGTGTCCCGGTACCAGTCCTGGATCAACAGCACAATCACCAGTGACTCACCGGGCTTCGTCACCTTCACGTCCAGTGGGACTGATGGTGACCTTAACATCACGTGTCTAACCTTCACCCCCCCAACAGTCACAGCCAAACGTGAGTTCCTGTCATGTCCAAGATCTGTGGTAGTGTCTGAATTTTTTTTTTTAACAGAGTAGCAAAAAGTAATTATTAGTTACTACAAATAGTTACACAAAGTATTCAGACTCGACAATAGAAACGATGCAGCGCATCAAACTAAATACAGTTGTGTGCAAAATTTATCATCCTCTAATTCCACTCACCACAACTGGTCAAGGCAGATGGTCGTCCACCCTGAGCCTGGTTCTGCTGGAGGTTTCTTCCGTTAAAGGGAGTTTTTCCTCTCCACTGCTGCCTGTGGCTTGCTCCAGGGGGAATTGTTGGGTTCTTTCAATACATCTTTATAATCTTGACTTTATTCTGTAAAGTGCCCTGAGATGACTTTGTTGTGAATTGGCACTATATCAATAAAGTTGAATTGAATTGAATTAATTTTGAAATATCAAAAAGAGTAAAACGTAATTTTATCACAGCTATTTTATGCACCTTAGGGTAGTACGATATTTATCAGAAATTAATTAAAAGTTAATCCATCCATTAACTGTAACCACCTGTTTGGATGACTGAGAACCTCACAGACATTGGCCAAAAGGCAGGGTCCACCCTGAGCAGGTCTCCAGTCTGTCTCGTGACCAACACAGAGAGACAGACACACAACCATTCACACTCGCACCTGTGGCCAATTTAGAGTCACCAGTTAACCTAACATGTCTTTGGACTGTGGGAGGAAACTGGAGCACCTGGGGGAAACCCAAGCAAGCATGGGGAGAACATGCAAACTCTGCACAGAAAGGCTGCATCTAGCTGCACACTTAAACGGGATATAAAGAAATGGAATCCTCACCCTAAACCTAACTTAATAATACACATTCAGCTAGAATAAATGTTCTTTCACATTTAGAAGGCAAAGGGTCAAGAAAGTACAGTAAAATAAATAATACTGGTGCATATTAGCTTAGTATCTTGATAATTTTTTTAAAAGTTTAAAACTTTATTTTCTGATGAAATGATGACATTTATACTAAATGAATGTGCATTAAATGTTTTTATCAGCACGTGTATGTGATATTTTTCTAACTGAATAAGTCTAATTTCTATGGCTTTACTCAGTAATTGGCTCCTTTCTTTTCTCCAGCTGTGGTCTGTGGCCAGGCCCCGCTGAGTTCTCGCATCCTGGGAGGAAGCTCGGTGGCTACAGCTGGTGAGTGGCCGTGGATGGTGAGCCTACAGAAGAATGGGAGTCATGTGTGTGGAGGGACTCTGGTGGCCGTGGATTCTGTGCTGAGCAACGCAGACTGTTTCTCAAGGTGAGACACCTGTCAAACACTAATTAGCTGGATTAGTAAATGACTGGGCCTAATCTCTCAGTTTTAAAGGTTTACAGTACCTGTTTACAAAGATCTGATGGCCTAGTAGACAGCCTAAGGTATTGAGTGAGATGGTCTAACATATGTTGTCTGGGTCTGAACCCAGTAATTGTTGATACTAAGAAAATGTTGTTTGTAGTTTGGAAAATACTATTAGCAAAAACTGGATAAAATAATGACCCAGTTCTTTGATTAACAGTACAACAAGCTGAATCTGTAAAGGTCCAGTTCTTGTTTTAAAGTGTTGAGTCCTACTTTATCTCATGTTATCTCCCACAGTTCACGCAGAGCATCTGACTGGACCGTGGTCCTGGGTCGTCTGAAACAGAACGGCTCCAACCCGTTTGAGGTGACACTGAATGTTACAAACATCATTCTGAGCAACCTGACAGGGTCTAATGTAGCAGTGCTGCGTTTGGCGACCCCCCCCACCCTGTCCAACTACATCCAGCCCATCTGTCTGGACAACAGAGGAACCTTCAGTGTGGGCTCCACGTGCTGGGCTGCAGGATGGAGCTCTGGGCGAGGAGGGGGTGAGTCTGGCACAGTAACATTACCAGTCTGCATCCCAAAGGTGTTTTTAGTTAAAATGACAAGTTGAACTAATTCATTTCTGAGAGTTCACTTAACCCATTAAGTTGTTTAAAAAACAGTTAGCGTATTAGTTGACTTCCCAGCATTATTTTTTTAAATAATAAAAAAAAGGTCTTTTGTAGTTAGAAAAAAATAATAATTAGAAAGTTTCTGCATTTAATACCAGTTAAATTAGGCCAATGTTGTGTATTTTCCCAGTATTAATAACAATGTGAACCATGATGAAGAGTGGTGTTAAATTCAGTCCCTCCGCCTACATGCTCAGATCCTATTAGCCATGGGGAACAGCTAACCACAGGACTGTAGGTCTGTTTGTCTCTTCAAACAGACAATTTTAGACATGCTCGTCTTGAAAGAGCTTCTAAGGATGTTTTAACGCAGCCCTTCAACTCTTATTTTTAACTTGAAACCAATTATATTTTACAGCCTAATTCTGTCTCCATTTTCTGATTTTCACAACTTTAGTGGAACAAGTTCTGCAGGCGATCCAGACCTCTGTGGTGAACTGTGGGAACACAACGAGTGACAGCATTTGTACAACATCTTTTATGCTGGAGCAGGTGAATAATGAAATTACAATTGTCACGTGTACAAACTGTGGGAAGAAATATAGAAAACAGAGACTACTGCACACGACAGACACATTCTTTAAGGCATTTTTTTTTAAATTTGCCAAGAGGCAAGTGCCAAGAATTATACTAAAACTAAGATGTGCTGGACTTAACCATTTCCATGATTTCTGTTGATTTAGGGGGATTCTGGGGGTCCACTGATGTGTAAGCAGGACGGCTCTTGGTTCCAGGCTGCGGTGTTAACAGTTGGCAACAGCACCACCATTCAAACACGAGAAACTATAATGGCCTTTCCCAGCGTGAACCGCTTTAAGGTCTTCCTGCTTCAGACAATTGGGGGATTTTTGTCTCCACCCTCCACCGTCAACACCACTGTGAATGCCACCCAGACGTCCAGCGGGGGTCCTACTTCTCAGTGCGCCTTCTTCTTCCATCTCCTCATCTTCTCCATGTTTCTCCACTTTTTCGTATAGAAACCTCCAGCTTCACCTACAGCAAAGTGATTTACATGATGTGTGTTTTTGATTAACTTTTAGAACAAATCAGCAGCTGCAGAAGTTAGTGTTTTCTTCCTGATTAGATGAGAAACAAAGTGTTGGCATGTTCTGATCTGATGAAGAAATGTTCTACACAAACAAGAAATGATTCAAAGTGTGACCACAGCTGTTATCTAATATTTTACTGAATATTTCAGGACCCTACAGGGTCAGTGGTTGGACTCCTGGTCTGTCCTGGCTACATGTGCAAGTGTCTTTAAACAAGGAGCTGATCATCTATATGAAGCTGTTCAGCAGCATTTTCCATAGGGATCAATAAGTAGTTATTAAAATTAGCAGCAAATATTTAGGTGTCATTTGTTAAGTCAGAGTTAAAACAAATAGATACAAACATTAGGCTGAAGTGGAAACATTTTAAACCAACACATTCTTGTCTTATATGTTAACAGAATAACTAGAATCGTGCATGTAATGTAATAATTTACACAATCACTAATGTATTATTTTGGGTCGAGGTAACCATGGTAACCTTCTTTCATTCAGGAACAACGCTATCAAGTGTCAATGTAAGAAAAGAGCAGCTCATATGAAAATACGACTCGAGACAAACTGATAAACAGATCAATTGCAGACAGAAACTTGGTTTCATGAGTTGACTACACAGCACTGAGCCAAATATTAAATATGTTCTGTAGTTTCAATAACTTTGAATCCAGAGATAAAGGATCAAATATCAAATCTTTCTTTCCATGTTTGGTGTAGTGTGAGAAGATTATGTTGGCTCTTCATGAATCCCTCACACAAGTAGAACATAAAGTTCTTCCTAAGTTCTTGGTGATTACAAACTACTGGACATTTCCAGAGGAAGTGACTGACTGTCACCAACATGACTTAGTTGTGGTTTGTTGTTTGCTTTTTGAGGGATTTTGTGTTTCTGTACATTTTAAAATAGGACATGTAATAACCTTTATTTAGCTTCTGTAGAACATTCAGAGCATTATCAAAACCATCTAACTGGTTTATCTGCTGTGTTTGTTTTTCTTGTTACCCTGATTTCATTTCCTGGTGATGCACGTGGTTTATATAAGTGACCCTGTACCTGTGCTTTTCACAGTCTCACCTGTATTTTACTTTCACTGACACAAATATATTTGTACCTGCTTTGGGAAAAAAGTTACAGCATTTTTATGTAACTGGATGCGTCCTCTTGAAAACAAAACCCAGCCTGCACTGTTACTCAGGGTTTCTCATAGAATTCAAATACATTTAACGTTACTTGACATTGATCAAGAGAAAAATGACCTTCTCCAAAGTCAAGTTATGACTCACTTTATTAGCAAACATCTAAACCATCACTTAAGTTGAAAATCACCTGTGTGAGGTCACAAATTTCTGTATTAGGGGAGTGAATGAAGACAGAGGATCACTTCCTTTCTCTGATTCAAGTGAACTACATGATGGTGCACATTACAGACTGACCCTGTTAAATCGGCTAAAACGGTCATTAAAACAACGACCAAACTGGATTGTTACAGTTACTGTTGTTAATAGTGTAAATATCTCTGTGGGTTGTCCTCTGGCTGTCCTCCGGTTGTCCTTGTTGTTTTTCTGCGCACTGGGAGAGCACCGTCATTAGCTCCAACATCTGCCCCACCATGATGAGCTCCACTTCTTCCTCTGCTTCAATATCTGCTTTTTAATACAGGCGGCATGGATGGCTGTCCACCATTTACAGAGCTGGGGATTCAGTTCTCATTATCAGCCATTTGCTTCTACAAAATGAAATCCCTCCACCCATGTGTACAAACAATACAAAACACTGATACAGATCCACCATGTTATATACACAGAAACCTGAACCTCTTTACAAAGTTCAACTCTGGGCCAAACTTTAAATCTCTATAATCTCTGTGTGTTAATGTGAACCTGTCGTGTTAGACCAGTGTTTTCTGGTTCCTATTGTTTCTTCTATCCATTCATGGATGATCATATACAATAGAAGACATAAAAGCTGTTGGTGGGAACCGTCCACAGTCCAAATTCAGATCCTGTTAGTCACTTCTGAACTTTATTCAAATGTATCAAATGATCAGTGTTAAAAACAGTGGGGGCAGCTGTAGCTCAGTTCGAAAGGCAGTCGTCCACAGACTACAGGGTCAGTGGTTCGATCCCCGGTCCCAGCTATATATATGTTGAAGTGTCTCTGGGCAAACACTAAACCAATCTGGTGTAAAAAAGGTGCCAAATCAACATGTGGACAATGATCCACTGAACAATAGACCCCTGAACTTAGGTGATAAGCTAAAAGGACAAAAAAAAAAAAATTATAATTTAGTGTTAAAAACATTGGCCAGTTCCTGCTGTGTGTAAAGGCTTTTAAAGGATAGTTACAAATGTATGTCTTAATGTCTTTAAGGTTTCTGAACTGATTAGATTTGGTGGTCAAACATTAAAGTCACTGTGACCTTACATCCAACATGATCTCTGACAAACACTTGGAAGGAACATCATACATTATGTCTGGCATAATTGTCCACATGGACTCATGGATAAACTGATATTACTAGAACCAAAAATTGTCTTATTAGACTTAAAGTTTAATTGTTGGGTGCAGAGACAAGTTCTCATAGGGCAGGGTTTTAAATCATACTACATTTATTGACTATTTATATTTGATTCAATTTACACAGCTTTGAATTCAGGTGAGCTCAGGTCTCTTAGAGTAGTAGTAGACGTAGGATTTGAAGAAGCTGCAACCAACAGAAAGGCAGGAGAATTCTCACAACACAGCCTGATGTCAACTTCTCAGTTTTTCTTGTAGTAACAAGATACAACTGAGAGAAAATGAGGTACCTTGGGGCCTGTAGCAGTAGGGATTTGCAGATGGATAATAATGATCAGTCCCTCAGCAGCAAAGAGGTCCATCCATGATGGTACAAGATCTGTAGTTTAATGAGTTTGAAACAACAAACAACCTTTAACAAAACTTAATTTAATGTTTAAAATTTGATGTTCAAATGATTAGATCTCAGAGCAGCTGGTATATTCATCAGTGTGGAACATGACTTGGTTTGATGAAACAGAAATATGAGAACACAATGTTTTATGTCCCATTGGTTGTCAAAGAAGCAGAGAGCGGTGTGTTTGAGGGAAGGAGGGGGACAGAAGAAAGTATTTATACCAGATCAGATGTGAGGATTCAGGACTTGCAGCGATGGCTTCTTACAAAGTGATGTGTGTGGTGACTCTGCTGACTCTGCTGACACCAGGTAAGAACCTCCTCACTGTCCACACCTGAACACATCAGGTTTCACATCTGCTTACTGCTGTGTGAGGACAAACACTGGGGAAGAGGTAAAAGTATCACAGTCAGTGGACTCTGTCACAGCCTCTGCTTGTCAGTCACTCAAAGTGGGAATCTGTGAAATTTATGGAAGTTATCAAAATCCAGGACAGAAGAAAGTAAAGTAAGAAACGTTTGATCAGGTTGAGTTTGTTCTCTAACGCTCTGTAAAGTCCAGAATTATTGGATCTCATACAGGGTCTGTTCACCACTATGAGTATGAGACCTGAACAAATGGTCTTTCTTTTTTCTTATTTACAGTAGTTTCATCTGAATCTTTTTAATATGACACTGAAATTTCATTACCCTGTTGCTGCCTTACAGTCTTTTACAGAAATAAAAGAGGAATTTAGAAAATGTTATTGCATAAGTCCCATTGTGGTAAATGTTGAGTATTGGAAAAAAAGTTTCTAAACAACAATAACAAACAACCAACAAGTATTTGAAAAGAAATGTTAAAATACAATTCAGTAAATATAGAATTGTCTAAATAAATGTTTTATTCATTACATTTTTCAGAGTCTCACTCACAGCTTAATGGTAAGTCCAAATTTTTTATGTATTTTTATTTCCTTTGCTCCTATTGTTTCTTTTAAAAATAGATTTTTAGACTTTTGTTGGACAACAACTTTTACAATTTCACAGTAGTAATTTCTGTTGAACATTGAATCCTGAAGTTCAGACTGCAGGTAGAAAAATTCCACAATCTTGAAATCAGCTAATAGTCAGATGAGATGATGCTGCAAACTCACAGCATCTAATCCTCCAACAACAGTTTATCGTCCTGACAAACCACAGTGGGAACAGTGCTGCTCACGTTTTCTCTCCCTTCAGTTTGTGGTAATCCGCTGTTAAACAACAAGATCGTTGGAGGACAGGATGCCATTCCAGGCAGCTGGCCCTGGCAGGCTGCTCTGTTCAAGAGCGGGAGTCTCTTCTGTGGAGGATCCCTCATTAATAGTCAGTGGGTGCTGACAGCTGCTCACTGCTTCCCTCGGTGAGTACTGAGGGTAAATCTCAGTACCACAACATGCGTAGAGGTGTAAAGTGGATTTTCTAGTTCTCACCACACTGGCCATTCCTCCTTGACCTACCACCTTAGGTTTTTTGTTTGGACTCCATTAAATGCTCCTGATGCCAGTTTGGAGACAACATCTAATAACATCTAACCCCATAACATGTTTTAGTGATGTTATTAGGGGTGAGGGGTTCACATACTTTTCCCAAAGTACAGATTATTTAAGTTAGTTAAAATCAATGTATTCACTCATATTTGTAACTTATATGAAGATATTGAATTTTTAAGGGGTGTTTTTTTCTAAAGGTGTGAAATTATGAATAATAATAATAATAAATTTTTTTGTACAACCTTGGATGACAAACAGGGTTATACAAGTTCATTATGATTCTTCATTACTAAAACATAATACAGTTCCAGTTTTCCAGGCAACTGGTGTGACGGTTACATGTCCAGAGGGCAGGATTAGGGCAAGTGAAGGGCAAAAATGATTCATTTAAGGCAACAATCATTGAGACACACTGGACAGCCTGCAGAGCCTCGGACTGGTAGACCAGCTACATCAGACGGTGTCTCCTACCAGCTTAAGCCGCACCAGAGAAGACTGAGGCAGTGGAGGGGGGCTAGCAGCCAGGCTAAACGCTAACAGCTGCAGAACACTGCTCCCCTCCATCCTACTTGCCAATGTCCTCTCACTGGAGAACAAAATGGACTAAGAACAAACATGGAAGTGAGAGGTGCAGTGCACACTGTGCAAATACAGAAGAAGCCCTGAGTGATCTCCATCACTGCAGCAAAATACTCATCCAGAGGTTTTATTTTTTTATATTGTGCCTGGTGATTTTAACCAGACCAATATGAAAACATATGGTTGGTGAGGCAGTCGTCCACGAACCACAGGGTCAGTGGTTCGATTCCCGCTCCAGGCTACATGTCGAAGTGTCCATGGGCAAGACACTGAACCCCAAGTTGCTTCCGGTGGGTCAGGTGAGCACCTTGCATGTGTGAATGGGTGCGTAGAAAACCACCTGAGCATGAATGTTGAAAACCTGCCCCCTTCTGTCCTCACCACCTTCTACAGAGGCACCATGCAGAGTGTGCTGACCAGCAGCATCACAGTCTGGTCTGGAGACTGCAATGACCAGGGCTGGAAGGCTCTGGGAGGGCTGATGACAGCAGAGATGAGCATCGGATCTTGCATATAAATGGCTACACGCACATCAATGCCGCCTGACCAGAGCTCAGAACATCCTTAGGGACCCCACACATCCTAACAATGGATTGTTCTCCTGGTTGTCTTCTGGGAAAAGGCAAAGACAAATCACTGAATACACATCTGTGCAGTTCTATATCCCTGTGAAATCGGAGCCATATTGTATGTAATATATCTGCCACCAAATATCCTCTATGCAGTACACGATTTTAAACATTTCTAAAATCTATTTTTAATATTTTATTAGTGCAATGTTTCTGGAGCAACTGAAACTAAATTTTGTTGTGTTTGTCCGCTGTGAGCAAGACTGAATGACAATAAAGTACAGTCTAAGTCTAAGAACTAACAAAGTAACAATGAATTATTTGTCGTTTGAACTGGCTCATCAATTTCCAAAGACCTCAGAACATTCAGGTCACTTTACTACAACCCTAATTCCAAAAAAGTTGGGACCATGTGTAAACTGAAAAGAATGATTTGCAAATCTCATCAACTCATATTCACAATAGAACATTAACAACATATCATATTATGAAACTGAGACATTTTACTATTTCATGATAAATATTCATGCAAAATGCTCATTTTGATTTGATGCCAGCAACACATCTCAAAAAAGTTCTCTCAAAAAGGACACGGGCAACAAAAGGCTGGAAAAGTAATTTCTGCATATCAAAAACGAAAGGAGGAGCAGGTCAATAACATGACTGGGTATAAAAGGATCCTTTCAGAGAAGCAGAGCCTCTCAATATAAAGATAGAGGTTCACCAATCTGTAACTAACTGCATCTGGAAATTGTAAAACAATTTCAGAAAAACCTTCCCTTAGTGTAAAAGTGTGAAGTCTTTGAAGATCCCACCATCCACAGTATATAATATTATCAAAAGATTCAGAGAATCAAGAGGAATCTATGTGTGCAGGGACAAGGCTGACGGTCAAAACTGGATGGATGTGGTCTTTTGTCCCTCAGGCAGCTCTTCATTAAAAACAGACATGATTCTCGACTGGACATCACTGCATGGTCTCAGGAACACTTCCAGAAATCACTGTGTGTGAACACAGCTTACTGTTCAAACCACAAATGTACAGTTCTAAAGCCTGTATCTCTGATGGTATGAGGTGCATTAGTACCTGTGGAGTTGGGCAGATCACACATCTGAAAAGGCTCCATCAATGCTGGTTTTAGAGGAACATATGCTCCCATCTAGATGTCTCTTTCAGGGAAGGTCTTGCATATTTTAGCAAGACAATGCTAAACCACATACAGGAGAAGACTCCGGGTGCTGAACTGACCTGTCTGCAGTCCAGACCTTTCACCAATAGAAAACATTTGGTGCATCATAAAACAAAAAATCCAGTAACAAAATCCCAGAACATTCCTCTTCTAAACTCCAGCAACTGGTCTAGTTCTCAGTTAAAACATCTGATGTGTTGTTTATGTTCTATTGTGAATAAAATATGGGAGATTTCCCAACTTCTTTGGAATTGGGGAAGTAGAATAGATACTTTTTAAAATGTTTGCATTTTACTGCACTTCATCCCAGCTCAGCTCAGTTCTTTGGAATAATTTGTTTCTCTTTTTACTTCAGCACCACCACCACTGGTCTGGTGGTGTATCTGGGTCGCCAGAGTTTAGCATCATCAACCCCCAATGAGGTGTCTCGGACAGTAGCACAGGTCATCAAACATGCCAGCTACGACCCCAATACAATGGACAATGACATCACCCTCCTGAAACTCTCTTCAGCTGTGACTTTTACCAACTACATCCTCCCCGTCTGCCTGGCAGCCACAAACAGCACTTTCTACAGCGGCACCAATGTCTGGATCACTGGCTGGGGTGATACTGAGGATGGAGGTGGGTAGTGAAACGACTTGACCCCATTTATTATGAAAGCAATTTGTCAGCTACAAAAATAGAAAACAGTTCTTTGTTCACCTCAGAGCAGTAACTTACAGTTTTCACAGATCAGTGCTCATAAAGTTTCTTCAAAAATATATATGTTTAACAACATATTAGACTAACAACAAATTAGACTTGGTGATTGTTTGAAGAGTTTCTAATGTGTTGGATGTGTTATATAATGCATGGGAAAAAAAGTTTCTATATGCTATAGTGAAAATATGTGAGAAGAAGATTTGGAGGTGGAAGGATGAGTGTTTGCAACATTCAGTAAAACATGGGCGGCTATAGCTCAGTTGGTAAGGCAGCCATCCACGGACCACAGGGTCAGTGGTTGGATCCCGGCTACGTGTCAAAGTGTCCTTGCTAACAGCCCCCTACTTAGAAATGGGGGAGGGGCTGCTGGTGGCTGCTTCTTTGCTAGTTACTGGAGGAATATAACCTCATTGGAAATTTCAGACATTGTTTCCAGACTCCGTTGGGTATTTTAAATTAAAATGTAATGAATAAATTGAGTATAAAAATGGAGAGAGACCCCCACTACTACTACTACAAAACAGTTCACCAAGTTTCAGCCTGTGAAACCCTTTATAGCATCTACGCTCAGCAATCTCGCTCTCAATATTCAAACACTGCTGAAAACAGAACTTTCATAAAGGACATGGTATAGGTCAGACTCGAAGGGAGTTTCTAACGTATTGTGTATACACAAAAATAAAGAGCATGGGGATTGCATTGCACAAACATTAACCACAGCCAGTACAGCCATTCAGAACGTCCTGAAGAAGAAACAAACCACTGGTTTACTAAGTAACAGTCGAATGGGTAGAACAAGGAAAACAACAGCAGCTGACGACAGAAACATTGTGAGAGCTGTAAAGAGAGACGCTAAAACAAGTGTTTTAAAACATTGATGAATCAGAGATATTCTTTTGCTCATTGTTTTAACATGTTATAAATATGTAAATACTCTTAAAAGACTTTTGTGTTTGCACTATTGGCTGGTAAATCCTTCTTACAACAACATTCTTTTTTTAATTAATTCATGTTTATGCATTATTAATGCTGAATGCTGAAGACACAATATGCAGAGACAGTGGACTGAAACGTCATTCCTCTAGTTTCACGGTGTAACACAAACACACATAGACGGCGTGTTAGCAACAGGATGATACTGAAGTCAATAAGAATTTCCATGCTCACAAAACCAAACTGAGTGACTGTGAAGAGAAAATAGTAGAAGTTGAAAGCAGCAGATGATACTGTGGACATAGATACAAACTTCTGTTTGATCTGTATGTTTCAGTATCAGTGTCCATATAACTAATCTGATTCTGTGTCTCTTTAGTGCTGTCAAACAACCTAAGGGAGGCTGAGGTTCCCATTGTGGGGAACAGACAGTGTAACTGTGACTATGGATTCAACAGTATCACAGAAAACATGATGTGTGCTGGGTTACGTGCTGGAGGGAAGGACACCTGTCAGGTGATCATTCTTATATCTGTTCTGTGTTTGTCCATGTCTTTATTTTATCTCCTCCAGTTTGCCCATAATGCCAACTGACTTTATTCTGTAAAGTGCCCTGAGATGACTTTGTTGTGAATTGGCGTCTCTCTTCTTAAAGGGGGACTCTGGTGGTCCACTGGTGAGCAAACAGAACGGTCGCTGGGTCCAGGGGGGAATTACCAGCTATGGAGCAGGATGTGCTCTGCCTGAAATACCAGGGGTCTACACCAGAGTGTCCCAGTACCAGTCCTGGATCAAAACCCAGATCACCAGCAACCAGCCGGGCTTTGTCACCTTCACGTCCAGTGGGACAGACAGTGACCTCAGTGCCCCCTGTTCAACAGTTCCTCCAATTGTGACCCTTCCTGCACAACCCACAGCCCAATGTAAGTGGCTGTCATGTCCAGTGTTCTTATTGCAATATCACATTACTGTTTCCATTTATTCAGTTTTCATCATGATGCGGCTCAACTAAATGACAATACTGCAACAGTAAGGAGATGACATTTTCATTTTTTTCCAATAATAATTTGGGGGAACCTGAGGGGGTGGAGGTCATAAAGCCACATCTAAAAGACAATATTATAATACTACAAGCCAATTAAACTGATTTTTATTAATTCGTTTTTGAGTGTTATAATACAATTTATCCTTTAATTGAACGAAAACAGTAGAATTCAAGCAAATAGTCTCAAAGTTTATGTTCAGTTAATGCTCAGATAAGTTCATGTTGCAGTTGTTACAAAGTGTGTTGAATGTGTGAAGCTAAACTTAAAAGTCTATGACTTGTCAACTTGATTAACAAGAAACATTATTATGATTTTTTAGAAAAACTATATTTGAACATTAGCTGAAAATAACAATACAGTGAAGGCTTTATTAAGCTGAACCCCTCTACTCAGTCTGATTTTACGACTTCAACGGGGCTGTTTCTAGCTTTGTGGGGGTCCTATACAAGATGATGTATGGGTGTACTACTTTGCCAAATTACGATGAGAAGATTCCTAACTTTTTAGATGCTCCAGGAAGAAGCTCCAATCCAATAAACTTCACGAGCAAAACAGGCTTCGGTCATGATAATGTATGATAATGTAGAAATACTACATACTATAGAATCAGGGGGCCGCCAGGACTCTTTGGAACCACTTTAGCTTTTAGTTAGCTTACAGCTCGAGCCAGCTCTGAACATAATCCTCCACCAACCAACTGTAATCATAAAATACACACACACACACTATAAAGAAAAACACAATGGAGCAGTAATTCTCACTCTGTATTTGCTGCCTGTTTTTTTCAGTGTGTGGTCGAACTACGATCAACACCAGGATTATTGGAGGACAGGACGTCGTTCACGGTAACTGGCCCTGGCAGGCCATTGTGACCAGTAGTTCATTTTTCTGTGGAGGATCCCTCATTAACAATCAGTGGGTGCTGACTGCTGCTCACTGCTCCCCAAGGTGAGCAGTTTCCAGATCAACCGTCCTGAGAAGTTTAGAGACTAGTGCTGTAACTAGCAAGAGGGGAATAAAAATGGGCACAGACTTCACTCTTTTGGTTTTGAGCCTTAAATGAGTCCACAGTTCCTCTAATAAAACCTAAGTGTTTTCTTCCCATTTCAAAGTCTTTCAAATAAAGTCAAAACAACTTTTTGAGTCTAATGTGAAAAATACATTGTATTGAGTGCAGCACAGTAATAACCTGGGGCTGTTTCAGAGCAAAAACGATCTGTTCTTTGTGGTTAAATACAGTAATAACACTTTACTTTTATGTAGAGTCAGCAGCTCAAACCACACACCTCTCTTTTCTCTGAAACTTCTGCAAAGCTCAGACCAATTTGATTTCATATCCTCTGCACCTCTTATAAGGATTTTCCTTCAAGACCCCCCAGAATCCCTGATCCAGCAGGAGCACAGTATTTTCTAAACTCTCCATGCATCCTCAGTAAAGCCTGTTAGAGGGTCATCTAGTGACCAAAACATGGTATTTCATCTGGCTTTTTTCTCCATGGTTCTTTCTTATCACTCTCATAGGACTGTTCTGGGGCTCAGAGCAAGAAGCATCTCTCTTTTTCAGACAATTTTTGAAAAGATTATCAGGTGACACGGTGAGAAACAAATTAGTGGAGTCATGGTGTGACAATCTCAGGTGAGGGAGACAGAGACACCAAAGACAGACAAAATTACTATTTTGACGGTCAGCAATTGATTTATTCAACTGTGAACTTTTGAAAAGATTCTTCTTTTATGATTCTGTCAAAGTGTATGAACTGAATGGACCAAACAAAAGAATAAGTCAATAGAGTAAATGAAATTAATCACAGTAAAATGTGTGATTAATAACTTTACAGGCCAAGTTTAAATCCAAGGCTGGGCTGTAAAATATCCTGCCAAAAAAGTAAAATAAGTTGGCCTAAAAAACAAAATCAAAAATTTAAAACCAATTACATTAGTACACAGTTACATGGACTCAGAACATTCAGGTCAGTTTACCACAACCACAGTTCCAAAGAACTTAGGATGATGCGTAAAGCCTAAATAAAAACAGAATGCAATGACTTGCAAATCTCATCAATCTCATATTTTATTCACAACCTCTATGTACTTTTCAGCATTGATGGAGCCTTTCCAGATGTGTGAGCTGCCCACACCATAGGTACTAATGCACCTCATGCCATCAGAGATGCAGGCTTTTGAGCTGTCCACTGATAACAAGCTGGATGGTCCCTCTCCTCTTTAGTCCGCAGGACACAGCGTCCATGGTTTCCAAAAAGAATTTCAAATTTTGATTCATCTGACCACAGAACAGTTTTCCATTTTGCATTTGAGCTCTGGCCCAGAGAAAATGGTGGAGTTTCTGGATCGTGTTCAGTTATGGCTTCTTCTTTGCATGACACAGCTTTAACTTACATTTGTGGCAAACAGTGAACATTGAACAGTGAACTGTCTTCACATACAGTGGTTTCTGTTCCTGAGACCATGCAGTGATCCAGTAGAGAATCATTCCTGTTTTTAATTCAGTGCTGCCTGAGGGCCAATAGATAACATGCATCCAGCTTTGACCTTTGGCCTTGTCCCTTGCACATATATTCCTGCTGATTCTTTGAATCTTTTGATGATATTATATACTGTGGATGGTGGGATCTTCAAAGTATTTGCAATTTTACTTAGAGGAACATTTTTCTGAAATTGTTCCACAGTTTTTAGATGCAGTTTATCACAGATTAGTCATGAAACTGCCATCAAATTTAGTTGGGACTTTTCTAAAGGTGAATTAAAGGAGAAAGAGCAGATGAAGAAATTATGGCCTTGTACTCTGCTCACAAACTTCCTCTTAGCACAGCCCTGTTCTGCCATCCATTATCTGCAACCATATGGAGGGAATTTTCCAGAATCTGTATTTTGTAGTCCCCAATGGAAATGCGAAGTGAAGTTTCGGCAACCTGACGTTAAATAAAAACCCTAACCTTACAAACGTTGGTGTTATATTACATCACATATAATGAGATCTTTCCAGATGGCAGGAGGGTAAAGTGTGCATGTGAGGGGTTTGTGGGACTGGGGGTTGCATTTTCAGAAAGTAGAGACACTGCTCACCTTTCTTGGTTAAGGAGCTGGGGTCCAGTGAAGGGGGCAGCAGTGTCTTGAAGTGCCTCATGACAAACGTCTCAAAACACTTGATGATGGGTGATGCAATGGGATGGTAGTCATTGAGACAGGACACTGGAGATTCCTTTGGGACAGGGACGGTTGTGGCAGCTTTGTAGCATCATTGTGACACTCAAGTGGAGTTTTCCTGAAGTTGGTGATGGCCTGGATGTCCTGACACGTGCTGCATGTCACCGCTGTCCTCAAAGTGGCTGTAATACTCCAGTGTATGAATGTTTGCAGTCATCATCAGATTCTGGTTGGTGCGTGTAATAATGGTCTTGGAGACACTAACATCCTGAATGCACTTGCTGATGTAACTCATCATTGATTCCGTGTTCACCTCCGAGTTTATAGAGTTGCTGTATGTTTTAGCCTCCTTAAACATGGTCCAGTCAGTCTACTCAAAGCAGTCCTGAAAAGCAGAGATGTCCCGATGGTCAAGCTTTGAACTGCGTGAGTGCCTGATCAGCGATCTGTATCTTGGAATTAGCATAATAAGAGGTGTGGTCTGATTAGCCGAGGTAGGGGCGGGGGTCCACCCGGTAAGCACCAGGGATGTTTGTGTAAAGAAGATGCAGCGTGTTAGCTCCTCTTGTAGCAAAGTTCACGTGATGAAATTTAGGGAGGACTGTCTAGAGATTTGCAAGATGAATCTCCGCCAACAACAGTCTCATTGTTGTTGCTAACGAGCCTCGTTAGCATGTGTGCTAGGAGGGATGTACACTGCAATTATGGTGGTGAATTCTCCCGGAAGATAAAGATGTTTGCATCTAACAGTCACAATTTCCCCCACCAGTGAGCAGATAGAAGAAATGGGCAGAATGTTTCAATCTAGTGTCAAGTTCTCAAAATGCATAGTTTTCAAACGTCTTGGCACTGTTTCGCTCTGCTTCCACCGTTTCTCTCTTTTCTCTTCTTCTCATAGTGATGAAATAGCAAATATGGCTGTGGTTCTGGGTCGCTACAGATTATCAATTCCAGTCCTCTCAGAGATAATTCTGAAAGTAACACAGGTCATCAATCATCCCGACTATGTGGACGGTACTGATGATAACAACATCTCCCTCCTGAAACTCGCCTCTGTGGTGACTTTCACCAACTACATTCTGCCCGTCTGCCTGGCAGCCTCAGACAGCACCTACTACAGTGGCAGCAGTCACTGGGTCACTGGGTGGGGCGACATCGGAAGTGAAGGAGGTGAGTCGTACATCCACCGGAACAGTTTACCCTCAGAGAAAGCATGATATCAGTGGTTCGAACATTTACAGATTAAAAACTTTGATCTGTTTGTAACAAAATACTAACAGTTTGTACAGGTAGTTTGATCATAATCTGTTGAGGACATTAGAAAACACACAGAAATCCAGGCCTACTTTCCCATCCTGACGGGCAGAGTTTCAGCAAAGGTGAAAGTGGAGGGGTGTGAAGCTGAGGTAGCTGTGTTCTGTGGGGGGGTCTGGGTTTCTGTACCAGTAGGTGAAAGATGAAATCAGCCTTGCTGACTGCAGACCAGCAGCTTTAGCAGAGATGGAAGTGGAGGTGCCGTCTTCTGTGAGAGGGACAGGTCCTGCATTTGTAAAGGAGAACAGGGATATGCTAATTCCACACTTTTTGGATTTTTGGAATTTAATATGTTTAAATGTGAAGGTGACAGAAGCACAGGAAGGAGATACAAAATATAAAAACAAGGTGTCCATACTGTGTACTTGTATGGTGAAAGGAGCCTCACAGGACACAAGTAGGTCTCCTGTAGGTAGAATTACAGTTCAAACATGTAAATGCTCAGTGATTACTAAGCTGAAACTACAACAACAGACCCAATATTAACTTGACCAGAAGAGCAAAGGTTTCTAGCTACAGTTCTTAACACTATAAAACAGAATAAATCAGCAGTGGCTGCCATGCAAGGTGCTCATCTGACCCAGTGGGACCAACTTGGGGTTCAGTGTCTTGCCCACGGACACTTTTCAACATGTAGCCAGGAGTCACTGACCCTGTGGTCCATGAACCAGCTGAGCTACAGCCACCTCAGGGTATCTCCTGTCATAGTTAGATGCTTGTCCAATAAGAAAAAATCATTTGTGGTTTATTAAACTGAATTTGTGTCTCTTCAGTGCCCCTTCCTGCGCCATACAGCCTAAGGGAGGTTGAAGTGCCAATTGTGGGGAACAGACAGTGTAACTGTGACTACGGAGTGGGAACAATCACAGACAACATGATGTGTGCTGGAGCACCTGCTGAAGGGAAGGGGCCCTGTCAGGTGATCATCTTTAAAGAAATGTCGTTTTGGTGTTTTACTTCTTGCAGATTCTTTTTACTGAATGTTTCTGTCCTTAAAGGGGGATGATGGTGGTCCACTAGTGAGCAAACAGAACAGTCGCTGGATCCTAGGGGGGGTCATAATTTCTGGAACTGGTTGTGGTCTGCCCAATTTACCAGGAGTCTTCATCAGAGTGTCCCAGTACCAGTCCTGGATCAACAGCCAGATCACTAGTGACCAACCAGGCTTTGTCAACTTTACATCCAATGGGACTGACAGCGACCTCAGTGTAAACTGTCCACCACCTCCAGAGACTCCTCCTCCAGACACCCCTCCTCCAGACACCCCCACAGCTTCCCTCCCTTCAACCACCTTCCCTCCAGCCACCCTCCCTCAAACCACCCTGCCTCTAACCACCCTCCCTCAAACCACCCTGCCTTCAGCAACCACAGCCAAATGTGAGTTTCTGTCATGTCCAGGAGACATGGATTAAGCCACAGCGTGCTGCAGTTTATTATCGCTGTGTAACACCAGATTGATTTCAGATCATCTAGTTGTGGTTGTTCACGAACGTTATACAATCATTAAACTGAATGATACAGACAGATTGTTTTTTTTTTATGGTGAGATCCCACCATCTACTATTTTCTCTAAAATAACTTGAAACTCACCAAAGTAAAAGAATAAAAAAATTAAACTAAATAAATAAACTAAAATCATTTTTTACTTTCTTACTTTTGTAAGTTTCAAGGTATTTAGGAAAAAATTGTGGGTTATGTTATTTTTTCATGGACTTATATAAAACATTTTGTCCACCTGTGTATATAAAAACAACATTATCTTTGTAAAATTATATTCACTATCCCTGAAAATACATTTATAGTCGTGTGGAAATTTAATACCCCCTTTTTAAATTGTATATTTAATTGTTCAGTTGTATTTTTCTCTGTGTAAAACCTTAAAACAAATATCTAAATCATAGGATTTGAGAGGGTAAGCTGCAGCTGCAGCTGCTTGTAAGCCATCGATGATCATCAGCAGGTCTGCAGACGTTTATCAGGGGCAGAAGTTTTTGTAGTTTGCTGGTCTGGAGCATTAAGGTGTGAATTAACACAATGTCAAGAGGAAAAGTCATGAGCTATGGTCTCAGAGAAGCAACTGTTGCTGCACACCAATCTAGAAAAAGTTATCAAACCAATATTTGCAACAAGATTCTTCACAAGTGAAAAGCATTTAACACAGTTTCCAATTTTCCCAAGTGTGGACATCCCAGCACATTCAGCCCAAGATCAGACTGTGCAATACTCAGAGAAATACAAAAAACCCAAGAGCTACATCCAAGACCCTACAGGCATCACTGACCATTTTAAATGTTAGTCCAGCTAGAAGAACTGAACAATATGGTTTGTTTGATGAGTTGCCAGGAGAAAGAACTGTCTATAAAGAACATGAAAGCACTACTGGAGGTTCATAAAACTGCATGTGCACAAACCACAACACTTCTGGGACAATGTCCTATGGACAGAGGAGGCCAAAGTGGATTTGTTTGGCTTTAATGCCCAAAGCCATCTGTGGTGAAAACCAAACACAGCATTTAAGTAGAAACACCTCATACCTACTGTCAAGCACAATGGTGGAAAGTGGATAATTTGGGCTTTGTTTGCAGCCACAGGACCTGGACACCTTACACTCATTGACGCAACGAGCAACTTCTTTAAACCAGAGTATTCTACAGGCAAACTTGAGACCATCTGTTCGACAGCTAAAATTCAGTTTAAATGTAGTCATGGAACAAGACAATGATCCAAAGCACAGCAGTAAATCTACATCAGAATTGCTGAAAAATAATACAAGTTTTGGAATGGCCTAGTCAAAGTCCAGACCTCAAGCCAATTAAAAGTTTACACGGTTTTACAAAAACGTCTCTTTTGTCTCCAGCTGTGGTCTGTGGCCAGGCCCCACTGAATTCTCATATTGTGGGAAGAAGCACAGTAGCTACAGCTGGTGAGTGGCCGTGGATGGTGAGCCTACAGAAGAATGGAAGTCATGTGTGTGGTGGGACTCTGGTGGCCGTGGAATCTGTACTGAGCGACGGCAACTGTTTCTCAAGGTGAGACACCTGGAGGCACAGTGTAACTCATGTTATGTGGGGCAGCTGTGGCAGTAAGCAGTCAGCCACAGCCAGTGGTTCAATTCCTGGTCCCTCCTGGCTATGTGTCCAAGTGTCTTTAGGCAAGACACTAAACCCCCCATTGATCCCGGCCGGTCAGGTGAGCACCAGCCACCGCCATTGGTGTGTGAGTGAATGAGAAGCACAGGGTAAAGCAGATAAAAGCGCGACATAAGTGGCCATTAACCCTTTTTATCTCTGAGGTCACCCAGAGCATCTGACTGGACCGTGGTCCTGGGTCGTCTGAAACAGAACGGCTCCAACCCCTTTGAAGTGACACTGAATGTTACAAACATCACTCTGAGCAACCTGACAGGGTCTAATGTAGCAGTGCTGCATCTAGCAACTCCACCCACTCTGTCCAACTACATCCAGCCCCTCTGTCTGGACAATGGAAAGACTTTCATGGTGGGCTCCATGTGCTGGGCTGCAGGCTGGAGCACCAGAGGAGAAGGGGGTGAGTCCATGTCATTAAAATGACAGTAATGCTAATTGTACACATGATATCACCTCTTAACCTCAAATCAAACATAGCAAAATTATAGAAGTGATTTTTATTTTGTTATTATTTTTGGATTTTCTCAACTTTAGTGGAGCAAGTTCTGCAGGAGATCCAGACCTCAGTGGTGGACTGTGGGAGCACACTGAGTGACAGCATTTGTACAAAAGCTTTTACAGTGGAGCAGGTGAATAATGAGAATATACTGTAGTTACTTTTATTGATCATTTTATTAGCTATATTGTTTACTTATAGAGGTCACAGTGGTCACTGGAGCTGGTCTTTTGCATTTACATTACATTTAGCAGACGCTTTTATTCAAAGCGACTTATGAGTGAGGTACAAGGCAACAAAACTCAAGTCAAAGAGAAAACATCAGAGCAAAGTCCTATCAGAAAAGTTCTCACAGTTCACGAGATGCAGGTGCGACAAAGAGCAGAAAGGAAGTTTTTTTTTTTTTTTTTTTAAATAGATCACCACTGGGCAAGACGTGAGAACAACGTGGTAAAACAAGGCCTTCTCCAACAACATTAACATATAGATGCACTAAAGTTTGCTGGTGACTTACTGCTAACTGTCTTTGAACTGCTAGTAGAAAGTCCCCAGAGAAAATCCATATAGGCACCAGGAGTACATGCAAACTCCACACAGAAAGGCCCCGACAAACACTGCATCAATTACTATTACAATTTATATGTACAGTAGCTACACCTACTGGACTTTGATAGCTTCCTCTTTCTTCCAAGACTGCAACCAGATTTCTGAGGAGGCAAGAGAAGAAAAACCTCTAAGTGACTGCAAAAGACCTGTAGCAAGACTTGGTGACAACGGGCACTGAGATTTCTGTTTGCACAGTAAGGTGCATACTAAATGCTGACAGCTTCCATGCCAGAGCTCAAAGACGTATAGTACAACTGGCCCAAACACATGAGAAAAGTCAGCTCCAATATGCTCAAAATTATATGAATAAGCCACAAACCTTTTGGGATTTTTCTAGGGGCAAATATTGGCATGCTGGACTTAACATTTCCATATTTCCTGCTCGTTAAGGGGCTTTCTGGAGGTCCACTGATGTGTAAGCAGGAGGGATCTTGGTTCCAGGCAGCAGTGTTAACCACTGACTCCACCATTCAAGGACAAGCAGATGTGATGTTCTTCACCAGTGTGAAACACTTTGAGCCCTTTCTCCTTCAGACAATAGGAACATTTTTGTCTCCGGCCTCCATCAACACCACCACCACCACCACCACCGCCACCACTACCACTACGTCCACCACCACCACCACGCCCCCAACCACCAGCGGGTGTCCTCCTGCTCAGTTCACTCTCTTCTATCTCCCTGTATTCTTCATGTGTCTCCACTTCTTTTTATAGAAAACCTCCAACATCACGTGATTTACATGATCTGTGGGACACAAATGATTGTAAACAACTGCTGTGGCTTGAAATGTCCAGTCAAAGAACTTCAGATTCTGTTGTGCAGCTAATGGTGGAGTGTGTTTTAATCAAGTTTTGGAGCAAATCAGCAGCTACAGAATATTAGTATTGTGTTTCTGATTAGATAAAGTATTGGCATGTTCTGGTCCCTAAAGGTTTAAGAAATGTTCTTGACTGAAATTAAATGATCTATAGTAAAAACCCAGCTAGAGGAGTAAACACAAATGAAATAAAAACAATACTATTTGTCCATTTAGACCTTTAAGTCCCCCTCTTTTTTACAGAAGGGGGTTGAGTTGAACAGTTTAATGTCCACTGGGAGAAAAGATCTCCTGTGTTGTTCTGTGGAGAACTTGACTGTGATCAGTCTCCTCTGTGCAGCCAACACACAGTGGACTGGGTGAGAGGGATTGTCCAGGATTGAGAAGAGTTTGGACAATATATACTTTCTGTCCAGGCACCATGTTTCCCTTCCCACAGGCGGCCTGTCCAGCTGCAGGCTCAGGTTGAAGATGTGCTGAAGGATGCCACATAGCTCTGGGGCACAGGCTTTCAGTGCCCTGGGGCCGACTCCATCAGGACCTGCAGCCTGCAGGATCTGCATTCCTCCCTCTGGCTGAAGAATATAGACAGCAATCAATATGGCATGTGAGCACTCTCTGGGCATATAGTAAGGGTGGAGGCCCACCGACAACAGTTCAATGTCCGGCCAACAGACCCTCTTTCACAGTAAAATGACTAGTATGACACCACCTGTTGTTGATGTACATGACCATGACTCCTCCTTTCCTCTCTCTCCTCCAATCCGCCTGCACTGTGCTGAAGCTGTTAATACTGATGCATGTGTCAGACATACTGTCCTGAAAACGCAGAATCCAAACCAATTATTATATTCTGAGCATGTCCAACTATCCAAAAGTACCCAAGAAATCCACAATCAAATATCCTTATCCAAACAGAGTCAAAGTCCAAAGCTGGTGACCATGCAGTTCACTGATAGAGACACATTTTGAAGTTGTAGGGAAGTTTTGAAAATATTTAGGAGACCTAAACAGGTTTAAGAAATGGAGACAGATGAGAGATTATTGAGAGGGTTGTGTAAATAATAGGGTCCTTGTGTGAATTGTAAGAGAATAGAGCAAATGCAGTTCTAAAGGTTAGATTTTCAGACGGTGTATCATATTCATAAAAGGGTTTGTTCTTTATTTGGCCCAGAAATATGTAACAGGTGGATTTTGCGGGTGGAAGATATACAGAGCTGCAGTTGGCTTAAAAATACCCAACTCACATTTTGAAGGATATACACCTGATTATCTCAACAATGAAGTAAGAATAAATAAAGCAGAGAAAAAAAGTCATCAACAGAAAAAGAGCGCAGAAAGGTGTTTGATACTGTAGAAGTGTTGAGTCTACTCACTGAGGATGAACTTAACAGGAAAGAAACCCCGTCACTGCTGGAGCAAAAAGGAGGAGGAGGAGCCACATAACACAAAAACCACACAAAGTACCTAAAGTAAAACAACATGTCCACACTGGGTTTTCTCTCGGATCCACTCACAAACAAACTAAACCAGGGAAAGAAAATTAAACCCACGTGATCGCGTGTATGCTGTTTAGTTATTCGGCGTATTTACAATATTACAGAACACTGAACCGCTGAACCGGTAAATGAGTCAAACCGCCGCCACTCCTCCACTAACCAGATAATGTTCTTATCAATTCCGAGTTTGTCTTCACGACGATCACATCTGGACACAACGCGATGGACCGTGTGGTAAAAACACGTCTTCTCCATTTTTCCTTCTTATCCGCCCAACAGCAGCCTTCAGTCGTACCGGAAATACACTTCCTGTCGGCAGGATTCACACTGCCCGGGAAAAATCTAAGTGTTGCCATTGGCTGACTGCAGGACACGAGCGTGATGACGTGTTCAGTGTGTCGGTTGCTACAATATAAACATATAAATACCACAGAACACATGCACACACTCATACACGCTGTTGCTGTTTAAAAAACTACATCCTAAACAAAGTAAAACTAAAGTACAAAATACAGTAACAATATTTTAACTAAATATAACTAGTGAAATAATGAAGAGCAAAAGAGATGGAGGTGTTTCAATGCTTTAAAGAAGAAGGGGAATATTAAAGACGAAGTCTATAATGAAGCTTCACCAGAAATTATAAATGAAAAACAAGGCTCCAAAACAGGGTGATGAACCCACATATTCGGATTTCAGTCTATTTAAAGTAAAACAAAAAGACACAAACACATTCATTTTATCCAAAGAACTTTAAAATCTTGCTTTTCATTCACACCGATGGCAGTGGCTGCCATGCAAGGTGCTCACCTGATCCACTGGGAGCAACTTGGGGTTTGGTGTCTTGACCAAAGAAACTTTGAGAGGTAGCCAAGACCAGGGGCCAAACCCATGACCCTGCAGTCTGTGCCTTACCAAATGAGCTACTGTCGATGTTCAGAGTGCTGCAGCTGCAGGCTCTGTCACTTGTGAGGACAGTGGTGGCAATGTTGTACATATATTTGAGACTAGAGACATGTATAATGGAAACTGTAGGAACACACTAAATACTGACCACTATACTGTTCACAAAAGAGTGAGTGTACTGGTAAATCAGACCATTTGTTAAACACGCTAAAGCAGTTTATACAGGTTTATGGTTCACATGTGTGAAAAGCTCTGTCCAAGGCTGTTTTCTGAGTCCATTGATAAAACGGGCTAAAGATCATCCTACTTTTGAAAATACTCTTACAAGCCATGTGAGTGTAGCCACGCTGATGCTATGGCCACGAACTGTAGGTCTAATCAGTGCTATTAAAAACACAATCAACAGGACCCCATACACAAGACAGCTCGAAGTGATACATTAAAAAATTGCTCACAGTGTGGGAAGCTGCACACGATCTCACAAAGACGTGGAGGCACGTTTGTCAGGCAGCTAAATGTCAAACTGCCAAACTGCATATCTCAGTCTCAGATTGGGTACTGGTCTAAAACTGGTTTCCAGACTGTAGCTCAATCTGATCTGTCATGTTGCTTTCAGTGGGTCTGGTGAGGACCTTTCATTGCAGCTGCTGTCATCAGTGTGTGTGTGTCAATGGGTGACAGTGAATGTGGTCTAAAACAGGTTTCCCTTCTTGGACCTGGTTGCAGCTCATTATGATCTGTCATGTTGCTTCTGTCCTTCCTTCCACACTATACTAAGATGTAACACCTGCAAACAGCCTCACCAGGACTTTGCAGGTTCATTGGGCTGATTAAATCAGAGCAATGGAAGACAAAAGACAACATGCAAGGGACTAATGTACCACAATTATAATTTATTATTACTGTCAACTGTGTTCACAGTGTAAAGAGGGTAGGATTAGATAATCAGTCACTCAGGAAACAGCTCTCAGGTTTGTCACATGGTGGGTTTACTGCCACCACGGGAACACTCACTTCAGCCTTTTTACAAAACCAGAATCAGCCTTAAGGCAGCAGCACCTAGACCCAGACCCTGGCCTGTACAAACTAGAGACATCCAACTGGTGCCTGCAACATGTGCTCTTAAATAGTTTACAGAGTGAAGGCTACACCCACACACACACACCTGTGATCAGTCCTCTTACTATAATCAGCCATTTGGTTCTACCAAATAAAATCCCTCCACCCACATGCACAAACACAATAGTAAGACACTGATACAGATCCACCATGTTATATAAGCAGAAACCTGAACCTTTTTGCAAAGTTCAACTCTGGGGAAACTTTAAGACACAGAGATTATACAGATTTAATGTGAACCTGAGGTGTTAGACCAGTGTTTTCTGGTCTTTTCTTGTTTCTCCTATAATGACTATACAAGATTCCAGATTCAAAGTGTTAATTTTCCTATGCCCAGACAGAAAGCATGTTTCCCTGCACAATGAAATTCTTACTTTGCCGTCCACACTAAATGTCATACAGTAAAGTAAAATAAAGTATGTAGAGAAATAAGAATAGTAATAAGTATGTAGAGAAAACCCAACAATCCCCCCTTGAACAAGCATTAGGCAACAGTGGACAGGAAAACCTCCAGCAGAACCAGGCTCAGGGTGGGCGGCCATCTGCCTTGACCGGTTGGGGCAAGTGGAAAGTGAAGAGAGACAAGAAAAAGAGCAACAAAAAGCATTAAAACATCTATCAAAGCAGAAAATGAAACGCTGTTGGGTCGAGGTAACCATGGTAACCTTCTTTTATTCAGCACTCTTTGTAAAGCTAATCGCATTGTCAAGAATTACCCAACAAAGAGCAACGCTATCAAGTGTCAATGTAAGAAAAGAGCAGCACATATGAAAATAAGACTCAAGACAAACTGATAAACAGATCAATTACAGACAGAAACTTGGTTTCACGAGTTGACTACACAGCACTGAGCCAAATATTAAACATGTTCTGTAGATTCAATAACTTTGAATCCAGGGATAAAGGATCAAATATCAAATCTCTCTATCCATGTTTGGTGTAGTGTGAGAAGATTATGTTGGATCTTCATGAATCCCTCACACAAGTAGAACATAAAGTTCTTCCTAAGTTCTTGTTGATTACAAACTACTGGACATTTCCAGAGGAAGTGACTGACTGTCACCAACATGACTTAGCTGTTGTTTGCTTTTTGAGGGATTTTGTGTTTCTGTACATTTTAAAATAGGACATGTAATAACCTTTATTTAGCTTCTGTAGAACATTCAAATCATTATCAAAACCATCTAACTGGTTTATCTGCTGTGTTTGTTTTTCTTGTTACCCTGATTTCATTTCCTGGTGATGCACGTGGTTTATATAAGTGACCCTGTACCTGTGCTTTTCACAGTCTCACCTGTATTTTACTTTCACTGACACAAATCCTTCTTTTTTCCAAAGCAGGTACAAAAGTAATAGTGCTAGTTTATATAGCAATGAAAAGATTTTTTTTTTTTACCAGAAGGTGGTTTTTATGTTTTTATTTAAGTTTCCAATCTTTCATTTTTGTGAAAAGCTCATGAAAGAGCTGCGTCACATCAATTACTATCCCATCACACTGAATCCAGATTCCGGCTATATGTCAGTTCTGATACACATTTAATACAATAAATCATTCTATTTGGGTAAAATTACTTGAAAGATAAATGGCCACTTATATAGTGCTTTTATCCAAAGCACATAACCCATTCACACACACACAGTGGCATGGCAGTGGCTGCCATGCAAGGTGCTCACCTGACCCACCAGGAGCAACTTGGGGTTCAGTGTCTTGCTCAAGGACACTTCGACATGTAGCCAGGAGTGGGGATCAAACCACTGACCCTGTGGTCTGTGGATGACTGCCTTCCCACTGCTCTACCAACTGAGTTACAGCCACCCCTACAACCTGCTTGAAAGAGTTATTCATCATTATTTATTGTTTCTGAACTGGCTCTCGATTGGCTAAAATCTTACCAACAACCCAGGGTTTGTGCTTTAAAAGCATTATATCAGCATTTCTCTTATGTCCAATTTGGACTTCCACAAGGCTCTGCCTTTGGTCCCCACTGATTTCTACTTACATATCTTCTATTGGACAGATTTTTTTGAAGTATGGGGTAAATAGTCATTGCTATGCTGATGATACTCAGCCATATGTCGCTGTAAAAGTTGATGAAACTCTGGAATAGACAAACTTTTTTAAACCTTTATTTAACCAGATGAAAGCTTTTGACATCGAGACCTCATTTACAAGAGTGATGTGGCCAAGAGGTTGGCAGTACATGTCATAATAATTACTACAAAACTTGAAGATTGCCCGCTTGACCAGAAAACCTTGATGTCTGAAAACTTCCTACTTCTAAACCCTGATAAGACTGAGATCCTTGTGACTGGCTCGGCTAGAAATAGACATGTGAAAGATCAATATATACTAACCCTTGACAATTATTTTGTCTCAAACAAAGATTAAGTAATAAATGTCTCTCCTTCAATCATCACATACAGGATATATTTTTGTGTAATATATCCAAAATTAAACTGAGACATCGATTCATGTATTTGTAACGTCCAGGTTTTTGTCAGGAATTTGTAACGCCCCGAGTCAGCAGTAGAGTAGAAGCTGTCCAGCTTCTCTCTGTACTGCCTCTTGGCCGCTGTGATGGCTTTGCGAAGTACGTACTGAGAAAACATCACATCACAGACTACAGGTCCAACACCTCCAACATCACCACCTCAACAGACAGCCTGCCAGACGACCTCAACACATTCTACACCTGCTTTGAGGGCCCCAGCTACACTGCAGAGAGGGGGCCCACACACACCTGGACCACTCAACCCCCCTCCCCTCCACCAACTGTCTCAACGACCCAGGTACACAAAGCTCTGAGGAAGATCAACCCCCGCAAAGCAGCAGGTCCTGACAACATTCCTGGGCGGGCCCTCAGAGCATGTGCCAACGAGCTGGCTGACGTTCTCACCTCCATCTTTAACCTCTTCCTCAGCCAGTGCACTGTTCCTTTGTGCTTCAAGATCACAACCATCATCCCCCTGTCTAAGAAGAGCCCACCCACCTGCCTGAATGACTACAGGCCAGTGGCACTCACTCCAATCATTATGAAGGGTTTCGAGAGAGTGGTGCTGGCCCACATTCAGAGCAGCATACCTGACACTATTGACCCCCTGCAGTATGACTACCAGCCCAACATGTCCACCTCGGATGCCATTGCTGCTGCCATGCACTACTCCCTCTCTCACCTGGAAAATAAGGACTCTGAGGATACCTGAGGATACTTTTCATAGACTACAGCTCCGCCTTCAACACGGTCATCCCCCACAAACTCACCCACAAACTGTCCACACTTGGTCTACACCCCACCCTCTGTGACTGGCTCCTAGACTTCCTGACTGGCAGGCCTCAGCTGCGTCATTGAGAGTGTCCTGACCAACTGCATCACTGTGTGGTACAGCAGCACTACTGTCATGGACCAAACGCCTGCAGAGAGTGGTGAAGACTGCACAGAAGATCACCAGGACTCCACTGCCCTCTCTGCAGAGCATCTACCACGGCAGAGTCCACAGGAGAGCTGCTTCCATACTCAAAGACCCCTCCCACCCCCAGCACGGACTGTTCACACTTCTACCCTCAGGACGGAGGTACAGAAGTGTGAAATGCAGGACTTCAAGACTGAAGAACTCTTTCTTCCCCTCTGCCATCAGACTCCTAAACAGCTGACAGGAGTTTGCAACCATGAACATAACATAACATAACATGACTGTTACACGGACACAACTGCTTACGAATCACATTTTGTATTTGCAGACTCATTTTTTTTAAGAACTGCACTACCTCACCTTTATTGCCTTATTACTCTTATTTTGTTTGCTCTTATTTTTTATTTTATTTGTATTTTATTTTATTTCTATTTTTTTTGTCAATTCTCATTTTACTTACTGTGTGACATTTAGAGTGGAGGGCAAAGTAAGAATTTCATTCTACAGGGAAACATGCGTTCTATCTGTGCATATGACAATAAACACTTTGAATCTTGAATCTTGATGACTGTAATAACATGCTGTCATGTTTACCCGACTGGAGCATTAGAAATCTCCAGATGGTCTGCAGCTCGGATCCTTACCAGAGCTAGGAAGTTCAATCACATCACACCTGTCTTGGCATCACTCGTTTGGCTTCAAGGTCAGGTAAAATTTTAAGGGGGTTTCTGCTGACCTACAATATCTTATATGGCATGGCACCAACATATCTATCAGACCGTTTAAACCATAGGCTCCATCTCGAGTCCTCCACTCTCAGTCATCATCTCTACTATGTTAGCTAGTGTTAAGAGAGCATTAACTTCTCATATCATGCTCCCCTCCTCTGGAACAATCTTCCTGTCTTTGTTAGACAGTCTAACTCCATGGAGTCTTTTAAAATTAAACTACAAATTGGACAGCATTGATGGCCGTCCACTCTGTAAAAATCTTGTTAAAGAGTCATGTTGCTTCTGTCCACCACAATCCTGGGAGTCAGTCCTTCCACACTATACTAAGATGTAACACCTGCAAAAAGCCTCACCAGGACTTTGCAGGTTCATTGGGCTGATTAAATCAGAGCAATGGAAGACAAAAGACAATATGCAAGAGATGAATATACCACAATTATGAATGATACATCATAATTGTGAGTGGACGGCCATCAATGCTGTCCAATTTGTTGTTAAATTTTAAAAGACTCCACTGTCGTAAAAAATGTAAAACAGTGTAAACGGGGTAGAATTAGATAATCAACTTCTACACAATCTACACTAAGAGGAGACACGGGGCCAGTCAATGTCTCTAATCAGTTCAGGGCCAAGATGAAAAGTCTCGGGTTAACCAACACCAGTGCAGGAAGACACAGGTCCACCATGCAGATGGTCTGCTGCTCAGTCTCTCAAGACACAGCTCTCAGGTTTGTCATGCAGTGGGTTTACTGCACGACTAGAACACTCACTTCAGCCTTTTTACAAACCAGAATCAGCCTTAAGGCAGCAGCACCTAGACCCAGACCCTGGTCTGTACACAGTAGAGACATCCAGGAGAGTCCAACTGGTGCCTGCAACATGTGCTCTTAAATAGTTTACAGAGTGAAGGCTACACCCACACACACACACCTGTGATCAGTCCTCTTACTATAATCAGCCATTTGCTTCTACCAAATAAAATCCCTCCACCCACATGCACAAACACAATAGTAAGACACTGATACAGATCCACCATGTTATATAAGCAGAAACCTGAACCTCTTTACAAAGTTCAACTCTGGGGAAACTTTAAGACACAGAGATTATAGAGATTTAATGTGAACCTGAGGTGTTAGACCAGTGTTTTCTGGTTCTTATTGTTTCTTCTATCCATTCATGGGTGATCGTATACAATAGAAGACATAAAAGCTGTTGGTGGGAACCGTCCACAGTCCAAAGTCAGATCCTGTCAGTCACTTCTAAATTTGCTAAACATTAAAATTTATGAAATGATCATTGATAAAAACATTGGTCAGTTCCTGCGTTTTAAGGATAGGTGCAAATTTATGTCTTAATGTCTTTGGTTCAGGTTTCTGAACTGATTAGATTGTGGTAGATTGTGTGACCTCACAGTCATCTCACCTCACAGTCATCCAGTTCTCGTCAGTTGATTAGACCCGTTCGAGATGAACTGCATCTCAATATGGAAAGTGGACGGACGGGCTGCAGCAGGGAGCAGTGACAAAAAGCTGCAGTTAGGATGGACATTTTCCACACTGTCTCTAGCTAGTTTTTAAAGGAAGTCATAAATACAATCTGTGAAGTCTGATCCATAATAAATAAAACTAGATAATTAATTCAAAATACATACTCAGTCTTTATAACTTATGTTTTTATTTTTTAGCTGACTGAGATATTTCAAATGCCACACAGTTGATCTGTGTTTATGACTCATATGACTCATATTTGACATGAAATGGAAACAAATCATCAAGAAATGCATATTCAGGGAGAAAATGTATAATTTAATTTTTTATCTGTTAGAGATAAACTATATGTGCAGAAGTTAAGAATCCTCAAATTTACCTTATCAAATCATTCTGTCTGTCTGTAACGTAACACCTAAAGATATAAATCATTAATTTAGTTTCAAATGTTATACAGATGTAGCCATTGAAAGTGTCTCTCTGCTGAGTGAATTCATCCTTCTTATGGCAGCTGCTTGTCTTTTGTCCCACGGGATGACATGTGATTATGGTTTATGTGGGTAATATTTGCACACAATGTGCTTCAGTGCACAGAATGTAAATCTGCGAGCATCTGTGTAGTTTGTCCAACACTGGTGATCTGTAGGCCTGTGCTTCCAGCTAGATAATACTTTCAAAGCTGAATGATTCTTAATTATGGCGTCATGGATGGAGTCAGACTTATAACTCTAGTATTAAAGTGCTGTACTTTACCAGGTCGCCAGCACACTACTGTGAGGTCTCCACATGTCTGTAGGTAAATGTATGGCTTCAATTATTTCAGAACCATGATGCAGTGGATTTTAATCTAAACATCAAATGTTCTCAACAAAAGGATTTTGCAGTTTAAATGGTAAATGTTCTGCACTTATATAGCGCTTTTCTACCTGTTGGCACTTTACACTGCTTCTCATTCACACACCGATGGAGGAGCTGCTATGCAGCTGGCCAACACTCACTGGGAGCAACTAAGTTGGGGTTCAGTGTCTTGCTCAAGGACACTTCGACGTGTGACCGGAGGAGCCGGGGATTGAACCAACAACTGTGAGATTGGTGGACAACCGCTCTACTTCCTTCACCACAGTCGCCTCACAGTTGCTTAGTTGCTTATGAACCTTATAGGAAACAGGGTGACTGAAAATGTATAAAACAGTAATGTAATCTCATGAGGACCCACATTAAAGAGACAGAGACACAGTCTATAGGACAGGTCTACAGGTCAGTCTAAAGGTCAGGGGTTATGACAGCAGCTGTGTGACAGATCAGATTCAAAACTAACACACAGCAGGATTCAGAACTGTTGACTGGGGACGATGACGAGACGCCTAAATGCTGAAAAGTACTGCAGGCTGGATTTTATGAGCCTGTTTCAGACTTAAGGGTACCCCAGACATACTGCAACCAAAAACCATGACACTTTCAACGGCTACATCTGTAGAGCTAGACTGTTATTAAAACACAACATGTGAACATAAAAACTGATGTATTCAGGCTCTGAGAAGTTTACAGAATTGATCTTCATAGAGAAAACTCATTAGTCCACATGTTGATTTGACACATTTTTTACACCAGGTGCCTGATGCACTTGATGCAACCCTCCCCAATTTTTAACGGTCTTGGAACCAGCACTGCGCATCTGAGGATGGGCTGTTGAAGGTTCACAGAGTCTTGCCAAGGAAAACTCTGACTAATTAAATCTATTACATAAAACATTTCTTTAAACGAAATAGAAAACATGGGTTCAAATCACTCACATCAATCTCTCTCTCTTGCTTGCTCGCCCACTCACTCACTAAGTAGTTTTATCTGTGTGTGCGTTGGCCCTGGACATGAACGGTACCCTACAAGTGGGTGGCTGCTTCTTGCGTGTCCTAATCCTGCCAGCCCCTCAAGTGTTACAGAAAATGAGCAGTAACCTTCTCCAAATGCACCACAACACTGAACAGTAACAGTACAACCCCCATGACTGGAATTATTTATTGCAGGGCTGTTGTATTATACTGTATAGCTTTAAGTAGGTGCACCTCATACACATGGCCAGCACAACCTTTTTTGTGGTTCTTAGCAAGTCTTTTCTCATGTGCCCCCCCCCCAAAAAAAACACTACTCTATAATGTTGTCTTACGTATGGTTGAGGTGGTCCCCTGACCACCCTGTAGAATAACCCTCCATACAATCTGCTGGCTTATACTTTATTTTGTTCTAACAATGAATACATGAAGTTTAATGCTTTGCCTTGTTTCATGTATAAAGCAAAACAAAAGATTGTTGCATAATTAACCTGCCGCTTTGTGACGACCACAGACATTTAATGGACTAAAACAAACGAGCTACATTCTACCTTTGTGTGGTCAGTGACTGAGAAGGTGGCTGAAAGTTCAATGTTCAAGACAAAACTGTTTCAACGCTGTGATGCTGAATGGATGTTGCACCCTGACTGAGCTGAGCTTCAGTCGGTTCAGGACTAGTTCAAACGTCACTTCAGACTCCAGACAATAATGTATCATGGTAAATACATACATATACATGTACAAATACATGTTTTTGTCGTGTATTTTTTCTTTTGTTTGTCACCTAATGGTGAATGTCAAAGTTGGCAAACTGAAGCCCCTTCCCCAGTTGTGAAGAGCCAGTAAATATTAAACCTCTGTACACAGGCATCACAGAGACATAATTGGATCCGGAATTCAAAGACATCAAGAATTGAAACGTACTAAAACATTGTGCTAAGCTGTCACTTAGTTCTCTTCTGACTTAAGTAACATGCTGTGTATATACACTCACACTTTGTTGGTCATTTTCTTCCATAATAAAGAACATAATGAATACTAATAATTTGGTATAATAATTTTAAGAATAATTTGTAGGACTTTTTACAAAGCCTTCAACCCTTATTATGTTAAGTTTATCCTCAAGAGATTATACCTCAGCTCTCATGTCACAGAGACTAACCTGATCCCGTACTGTACACAGAAACCCGAACCACTTTACAAAGTTCAGCAGAAGGCCAAAATGTAAAACTGTTTAGGAGGGACAAACACAGAGAGTGTGTAGCTGAGGGTCTCGCTGCCTCCTCTTGTTCCCTTCATGCCTTCAAGGGGGATCTAACTGTAGAAAATAAATAAACGCTCAGGCCCTTTGTGAGCTTAACTCACATTCACATTGCTCAGTTCCTGCTGTAAAGAATAGACACAGATTTATGTCTTAATGCAGGACTCGTCTATTGGAAGAGTATTTGGTCACTGTGATTGTTCCCTCTGTCAATACTGACTGAAAGCATCTCTTTCTAAAAGATATTTTCCCAAACCCCCTGTTCTGGCTCAGGTTTCTGAGCTGATTGGTTTTTGGTGGTCAAAGGTCAAAACTCACTTCGACCTAAAATCCACCCCATTCTCATCGAGATGATATATAACAACCACTTGGAGGAAATGTCTTTATGCCTGGCATGAATGCCCACATGGACTCATGGATGAACTGATTAGAATATGAGTCTGGAGAGACATGCTTGTACACTCCAAATTGACTGGATTTTGGAAGCATACAACCATGATGTGGTAATTCTAGTTAAAGTTACAAATGAGGGTAAATGGGATGTGAGGTAGCTTGGGGCCTGTAGCAGTAGGGATTTACAGATGGATAATAATGATCAGTCCCTCAGCAGCAAAGAGGTCCATCCATGATGGTACAGGATCTGTAGTTTAATGAATCAACAAACAACCTTTAACAAAACTTAATTTAATGTTTAAAATTTGATGTTCAAATGATCAGATCTCAGAGCAGCTGGTGTATTCATCAGTGTGGAACATGACTTGGTTTGATGAAACAGAGAAATACGAGAACATAGTGTTGTTGCATGGCCCGTTGGTTGTCAAAGAAGCAGAATCTGACTTGATTTAGTGAAACAATAAGAAATGCAAATACTAAAAAGGTATGAATGGTCCATTGTTTGTCAGAAAAGCAGAGAGAGGGGTGTTTGAGGGAAGGAGGGGGACAGAAGAAAGTATTTATACCAGATCAGATGTGATGATTCAGGACTTACAGTGATGGCTTCTTACAAAGTGATGTGTGTGGTGACTCTGCTGACTCTGCTGACACCAGGTAAGAACCTCCTCACTGTCCACACCTGAACACATCAGGTTTCACATCTGCTTACTGCTGTGTGAGGACAAACACTGGGGAAGATGTGAAAGTATCACAGTCAGTGGACTCTGTCTCAGTGTGAATCAGTGAAATTTATGTAAGTTATCAAATCCAGGAGAAATGAAAATGAACTAAGTTTATACAGGTTGAGTTTGTTCTCTAACGCTCTGTAAAGTCCAGAATTATTGGATCTCATACAGGGTCCGTTCACCACTATGAGTACGAGACCTGAACAAATGGTCTTTCTTATTTCTTATTTACAGTAGTTTCATCTGAATCTTTTTAATATGACACTTAAATTTCATTACCCTGTTGCTGCCTTACAGTCTTTTACAGAACATGTTTCTAGATCACAAAAACAACAAACTAAAGATTTTTAAAGAAATGTGAATACTGAGGTTAAAACTAAGAAAATCAAACTATATGAAGAGCAATGACAACATGTACTATGTTCTTCTCTGACATACTGTACAGATACAGGAATAATTAACCTGATTTTACAGCCTAAATCTTTGTAATAAATGTACCTGTCAGAGTGGAACAAGTCTAGAAATTCCCAAGTCAAGTCTTTAGTTAAGACAAACAAGTGTCATGTCCACGTCCTACAATTTATGTTTTGAGTCACATTCATTTTGAGCAACTCAAATAGTTGCTGCTTTAGATTTGTAGATCGGAAATAATCACCACTGAACAAAACTTTTTAGAATTATTATTTTAAAATAATTGAATTTGGAACAAGTGTGACTTAGCTGGCAGAGACGAATGCCCACTAATTGCCTTCTGTGTCCTTGGGAGAGACACTGGTCTCCAACCTTCTTCCACTGATCCGGGCCAGTGTCTCAGATAGTGTGAGAGTGAATGGTAAAGTAATAGAATGTTAATGAGTGTGAGTGTCGTTTTGTCAAAGGAAAAAATTATTCTTAGCTTTTATTCCTGTGACTAAACTTGAGATTAATGGCATTTCATGACGTTTGAAATCGCTAACTGAATTTGTCTTCCATTGTCAGCATTTGTAAAGTCACACACAGTTGTAATAGCTCTGAAATATTGGGTTTATAAGAGATCCTCACATAAAAGTGATAAAGGCTTTAGAAAGTTAAAATAAATGTAAAAACACACATCGCAGCTTATTTGGATGGGTTTTGTTCTTTATAATGTTATTTTCAATGTAGCTTTAAATCCATATTGTGACATTAGCAAATGTAACTTGTGTAGTCAGTTAGTCATTGAAATGAAATTAAAATAATAAAAACAGGCAAGAATGTCAGTTAATACAGAAATGTCTAATACATTTTTTTATTCCTTTAATTTGTCAGAGTCTCACTCACAGCTGAATGGTAAGTCAGAGTTATTTATTTCCTTTGCTCCTGTAACTTTAAAAAAAAAGATTTTTAGACTTTTGATGGACAACTTTTAAAAATCCACAGTAGTATTTTGTGTTGAACCTTGAATCCTGAAGCAGAAACCATGCAGAAGCCTGAATTCAGAGATGATGCTGCAAACTCACAGCATCTAATCCTCCAACAACAGTTTATCGTCCTGACAAACCACAGTGGGAACAGTGCTGCTCACGTTTTCTCTCTCTTCAGTTTGTGGTAATCCGCTGTTAAACAACAAGATCGTTGGAGGACAGGATGCCATTCCAGGCAGCTGGCCCTGGCAGGCTGCTCTGTTCAAGAGCGGGAGTCTCTTCTGTGGAGGATCCCTCATTAATAGTCAGTGGGTGCTGACAGCTGCTCACTGCTTCCCTCGGTGAGTACTGAGGGTAAATCTCAGTACCACAACACGCTAACATGTGGAGGTGTTGGGCCTGGACCAACCACCTTCAGTTTTTACATGGACTCAATTAAAAGCTCGTGACTCCAGTCAGCTGTAGGTGATGTTATTAGCAGAATCTTTTAGTTAATACAGCATAAACCTCAGGTTTTCATTATGAAGCACAGTGCTGTTTTATCTTTGACATTTGTGTGACGAAGGACTGTTCATAAAAAATATAATTATGAATTTTTATTACAAACATCATTGGACACATGCACGAGTAAGTTATGTGTAGTTTGAGTGTAAAACAATTCATGTGGAAGAATAATGTCTCTCTGATGTGACATATAACAATCTCCTCACAAACTAGATTATAGAGATAAGTTCTCTGTTTGTCCCAGCTCAGCTCAGCTCAGCTCAGCACTGACCTGTTTCTCTTTTTACTTCAGCACCACCACCACTGGTCTGGTGGTGTATCTGGGTCGCCAGAGCTTGACATCAACAAGCCCCAATGAGGTGTCTCGCACAGTAGCACAGGTCATCAAACATGCCAGCTACAACACCAATACAATGAACAACGACATCACCCTCCTGAAACTGTCTTCTGCTGTGACTTTCACCAACTACATCCTCCCCGTCTGCCTGGCAGCCACAAACAGCACTTTCTACAGCGGCACCAATGTGTGGATCACCGGCTGGGGCGTTACTGAGGCTGGAGGTGGGTAGAGAAGCAACCTGACCACGGCAACTGTTTTCTCAGCTACAAAAATTAAAAACACTTCCCCTCAGAGAAGTAACTTACAGTTTGTGCAGGTTCCCTGCATTACACTGTGGTTATATGAGGTCTGATCAGCTGCATTTTCTTTATTAGAATACAAGTACAAAACATGAGAAACATGTGCACAGTGTTAAAAACCAAAATGTCAGAAAACAATTGTTTCTATAGGCTAAGGTGATTATGTGAGGAGTCAGAGAAGTGGGAGAATGGATGCTTGCAGCCTGCAGGGAAACACGGTGGAGGGTCTGTCCTGGTTTAGGGTCGTCACGGCCACTCTGAGCAGAACAACAGAGAATAAAGAAGACCTCTGTTTTCAGCAGGTTTTTGAATATATATATAAATATTCAAAAACCTGCTGAAAACAGAACTCATAGGAAGAGTTGCACATAAAGATACAAACTTCTTCCTATGCACATATATATCAGTTTTTGCTTTAATGACACTGAAAAAACATCAAAAGCAGGTCCGGACATTCAGCAAGAGCAAGAGCAGTGTTGGACCTGTGCCACTTCTTCTGAAGCAGTTCTGAGCATGGTCCGTGGCTCAGGTCAGTGAGCCACAGATTAGTAGGAGAGGGAATGTCTCCTGTCTTCCTGTCCTTTAAAGGGAAGTCAGGAAAACTGAGGTTTGTCCAGGTGGATGTTTGTGTCTCCAGGGAAATGGGAAAACAGCATGTAGAGCTCATCGCAGAAGTTTCTCAGCTGGCCTCGTGGTTTATAGATCTGCAATCACGTGGATGTGGTTCAGTTATCCTGACTGTGTGATATTCAAAACGATCTACGTGTTGAAAGGTGCTGTAGGTGAAAACTTCCAGGTGTTAGCAACTCAAGCCCCAGCTCCCCATCGTGTGTGAGAAAAGGTAAAGATAGAGAAAGAAGTTTTAAGTCTTTGACTTAGGAAACAGGATGTTGCAATGATAGAATTAGGTGAGAACACAGCACTGATACTGAATTCAGTGTGAATGTCTCAATAAACTTAAACATGCAGATAAAACTAAAACCAAAATGACTGAATAGAAAACAGTAGAAGTTGAAAGCAGCAGATGACACTGTGGGTTAAGATACAAACTTCTGTTTGAATCTGCACGTATCAGTATCAATGTCCATGTAAACGAATCCAATTTTGTTTGTCTTTAGACGTGTCAGAGAACCTGAGGGAGGCCGAGGTGCCAATTGTGGGGAACAGACAGTGTAGCTGTGACTATGGATTCATAAAAATCACAGAGAACATGATGTGTGCTGGGCTACGTGCTGGAGGGAAGGACACCTGTCAGGTGATCATTCTTATCTGTTCTGTCTGATGTCATTTCCTGCAGTTTCTCCATAATGTCTCTGTTCTTAAAGGGGGACTCTGGTGGTCCAATGGTGATCAAACAGAACGGTCGCTGGGTCCAGGGGGGAATTACCAGTTTTGGAACAGGATGTGCTCTGCCTCAAATCCCAGGGGTCTACACCAGAGTGTCCCAGTACCAGTCCTGGATCAACACCCAGATCACCAGCAACCAGCCGGGCTTTGTCACCTTTAAATCCAGTGGGACAGACAGTGAGCTCAACAACACCTGTCCAACTCTGTCTCCAATTGTGACCGTCCCCACACAACCCACAGCCCAACGTAAGTGCCTGTCATGTGCAGGGTTATTATTCCAATATTAATTATTGTTTTCCTTCAGTCAGTGTCATCATGCTGCAGCTTTACCTACATGACAATGTCCTGAAATACTAATACTTTTTTAATTTATCCTTCGACTGGAACAACTACGGTGAGTAGTAAAGCAAATAGTCTTACAGTGTTTGACCTACTATCTGGTGACAGATTGGTTTGGTTCTAACAATGTTCAGATAAGTTTCATGCAGTACACTAATGTTCTCACTGCAAAAAATGTTGAATGTATAAAGCAAAACTAAAAACTTTAAACTTGACTCATCAGCAAAAGTGTTTGATTCTTTATGGGAAAAATATTTTGGCATTTGCTGAAAATAAAAACAATGAATGGAGGTGGAATTTCCGTCATGGAATGTGTGTAACAGCCTCCAGTTCGCTTTACAGTAAAAAGTCTCTCTGCTGTGTCCTGTATGTTGGACATTGATGCTCCATCAGTTTGGAGACACACATTCCCTCATGAACCTGCTACTTTGTCCCAGCCAGTTATTTAATAAAGTCATAAACATAAAGATCAGTGTGATCTGTACATGAGACTGAAAGTCATACTGATCACAGCCTGATAGAGCTGAGTTGAACTCCTGCCTCAGACTCTATATATCAGACCTTGTTAGCAGGCAGACAACCACTCAGGGGACAGCGGTGTCCACTCTGGGCTAAATGTAAAGGTCAGTTTGTGATGGAATTACTTACTGTGACAAAACATTGTGTCACTCATTTAGTTTTGCAGCACTTCTCACTCTCTCATTTTGTTTCATCATCTTCCATTTCTCTTCAATCTTCAAGACACATTTGCAGCAGCAACAGTTGATTTTTTTTCATCAAAGTCACAAACAACCTATATGAATAAAATCTCTCACACAAGGAAATAAAGACTGAAAACTGTAAACAAATATTACAAAATGGGGGGGGACTAATGAGCCAGTGGGCTCTAAGGAACCACCTCCAGCTGTGGACATAATCCTCAACCAACAGAGTGTAATCTTAAGAATACACACACACACACACTATGAAGAAAAGCAGTGGCTACTCTATTACTCACTTTGCTTTTTGCTGTGTATTGTTCTTCAGTGTGTGGTAAAAGTCCGATCAACCCCAGGATTATCGGAGGACAGGACACCATTCAAGGTTACTGGCCCTGGCAGGCCGTTGTGGCCGGCAGTTCAGCCATCTGTGGAGGATCCCTCATTAACAATCAGTGGGTGCTGACTGCTGCTCACTGCTCCCCAAGGTGAGCTGTTTCCAAATCAACCGTCCTGAGAAGTTTAGGAACTAGTGCTATTGATGAACCTACAGCTCAGTGCTCAGACCACAAGTTTACTGTTTTGGTTCACGCTCATCACGCTCATTGCATTATTTTGGGATCTGCAGCAGAAAGCAGCTCTTTTTAGGAAGAAACTCTTCCCGCACAAGAGCAAAAAGCAGTTGTACTGTATACAGACAAGCTTTTGAACATAGATGAGTAGCTAAACTGAGCTCATAGCCCTGGGTTTCTCAGGTGGACACACCTTTATTTGTTTCTTTGGCCTTTTCTTCAGAGACACCAAAGACGAATAAACTGACTTTTGAGCTTTTGAGTTTTACGTTTCTGGCCCAGAACTAAGAGCAGGAAAGTGTAAAAAGTTCATGCTACAGTGATATTATATCATGAAAGTAGGGCATTTAAACAGACGCATGCAATGGTAATTTCTTCATCTTAAACAATTTATTGAAACAAAAGCAACAGGTGTCAAACTGCACGATGAAGAGGACTGTTTAAGTACAAATTATTGTCCAGTTGTTGTTTCACTTTGGGATTTTTGCTGTTAATCACCTTGTTACAGAACAGCGTGTTGTACTGAAACGTTGAACAGTTGGAAATGTGCATTCGAAGGTTTAGAGAAGGTCAAATTACATTCACCTGGAAAGGTCACAGTGCATTTTTTGTTAATTCTAAAATTTCACCTGAAAGTCAAATATCCCAAACGTTTTGTGAGCCTCACATCTACGCTGACGTTTAGTCTTCAACTTCTGCAGCATTCAGCCAGCTGTCTCTCTTACAGAATGAAGGCAGTCTAATCGACTATTCATTAGTAATAACATCATCTATTGGCAGAGTTAGCAGGTGGCGTCCGGCCCATTCTCAGTCCTGAGGCGTTAAAAAGTGCAGCTTTGTGAAGACCTTCTGCGTTACGTGCTGACGCTGACACAGGACTTTTCCATGGGAGACCTGGGTCCGACTCTAGTGCATGATGACGATGACCTTTAGCCTCAATATGAGGCGCAAACAATGTGTTGTGTGGCCTGTCGTCCACATTTTGTGCCTGGAATCCAGAGAAATTCAGCACATACGCCATTTATATACAAGGAATGGGTGGAATGTTTCGATCTAATCTCCAGGTCTCATAATACATCAATCATTTCTGATTCCATTCTGCTTTTCACTCCTCAGTTTTGCACTTAAAAATACTCGTGCAAACACCGTAATACACACTAAATGACTAAGCTGTTAGAATGAGTACAACCTTCACAAATTTGGGGAAATGCTCTTGACCCGTTTTTAAATAACGTTGCACTGTTTTGTTTCTCTTTCCACAGCAGCGACATTAAAAATATTGTAGTGGTCCTGGGTCGTTACAGATTATTTCTTTCAACCTCCTCTGAGATCGCTCTGACAGTAACACAGATCATCACCCATCCCAGCTATGTGGCCAGTACTGGGGATAACGACATCTCCCTCCTGAAACTCGCCTCTGTGGTGACTTTCACCAACTACATTCTGCCCGTCTGCCTGGCAGCTTCAGACAGCACCTACTACAGTGGCACCAGTCACTGGGTCACTGGGTGGGGCGACATCGGAAATGCAGAAGGTGAGTCGCACATCCACCGGAACAGATTTACCCTCAGAGAAAAGCATGATGTCCGTGGTTCAAACATTTACACATGAAAAAATTAGATCCCTCTTCACCTCAGTTGGTAACAAAATACCACAAATAGTCGTGGTTTAGTTAACAGATCAGAATTTTCACAGATCACACAGTGAGTTAAACAAAGTGAAATATTTAATATTACAGCCCATAATACATGTGTTGGACAGAACACACACATATTTCTCTTCTCTCAGAGCAGGAAGCAGGTTATTCTGGTAATGGTGCTAAAAGTGAAAAGAACCTGTGGAGTTTCAAACATTCAGTTTCTCACCAAATCCAAGTTTGTTTTTATCCTGGTCTAACAAATGTCTTCAGCGTGTTATCATCAGGAAGGGACTGAGACATGAAAGCACACTATTCCTCTATAGGGACAGACTTGTGACTGCTTCCAAAAAAATAATTACATACACCATGTGTGATCCCTACGTAACACATCGTCCAGTGATGCTTACAAAAAGAAGAGGACTTACTGCTCAGCCAATGATGCACTGCCCTGTTTGTTGACAGCCTGGCTCTGTCTCACTCTGTCCATGTCCAGCCTAGGTTCCTCTGCCACTGCTACTGCTGCTGCTTGCGTTACTACAACCAAATAAATTGAAAGAATTTCTGCCCGGGAAGAATTGGCTCTCAAACATTGTGAGGACAGTCACTGAAGATCCTATGTTGATGCTGATGCTGTGTTGCATTTAAAGTCCTGACTGGGAAGACTAGAACTTCTGTCTTGGAGAGGTTGAGTTGAAGTGCATTGTTCGTGGATTGGGGATTAGGAGCTGAGGGACGGGCAGAGATGATCCAAACAGGTTGAAAGTGTAGTGCAGAAGCTCAGTCAGTGGCTGTGTCTGTATCAAGGGGGGAGAGGTCCTGTGGTGGGGACACAATTACAGAGACTACAGGGGAAACTGCTTAGGAATGAGACACCTGAAGTTGCAGGGGAAATTTAGGGTCTAGGAAGAAAGACAGTGATATGAATGAATAAGTGATCCAGTAAATCAGATGAGTGACTAAGATGTTGTCTGTCATGCAGTTCTGGGTGAGAATGGGTTAGTTACCAGCTTTGTGGGTTGAGTGGGGACCTGTCCAGAACATACTCAGAAGTGCAAGGACATCAGCAACCTGAGGTTTGTCCAGGTGGATGTTCGAGTCTCCCAGGATGATGAGAGGAGTCCTGTCTTCTGGGGGGTTCAGCAGGGTTCTGTGGGGGGATCAAGGCTTCTGTAAGTGCCAGTAGCTGAACAGCTGTGTAGCAAAAGATGGAACGAAGTCACACTAATGACTTAGTCACACAGGTTTTTGTGCCTTCGTTAGGTCAGAGGTGTGAATGCTCTGTGATGTTCAAATGCTCTGAGCTGAAACTACGGCCAACAACTGACCAAATCCACTTCAGAAGAGCAAAGCTTTCTACCCACAGTTCCTAAAACTATTAAAGACAGATAAAAACCGACTAAATCAGCAGACAAACATGTTTCAAACAGCACTTACTTGTTCAGTGTATCTTCTGTTCTAGTTTGTCCTGTAAAACCTGTTTGCTGAATCTTTAGGGACCGTTCCTGTCCCATACAACCTAAAGGAGGTTGAAGTTCCAATTGTGGGGAACAGACAGTGTAACTGTAACTATGGAGTAGGAACAATCACAGACAACATGATGTGTGCTGGAGCACCTGCTGATGGGAAGGGGCCCTGTCAGGTGATCACTTTTATATGTGGTATGTTGGTGTTTTACTTGTGGCGTCTTTTTACTGAATGTTTCTGTCCTTAAAGGGGGATGATGGTGGTCCACTAATGAGCAAACAGAACAGTCGCTGGATCCTAGGGGGGGTTGTGATTTCTGGAAGTGGTTGCAGTAGCCCTAATTTACCGGGAGTCCTCAACAAAGTGTCCCGGTACCAGTCCTGGATCAACAGCCAGATCACTAGTGACCCACCTGGATTTGTCACCTTCACATCCAATGGGACTGACAGTGACCTCAGTGTAAACTGTCCAGGCCTACCGCCACCTCCAACCACTGTCCCTCCAACAACCCAGCCTCCAGCCACAGTCCCTCCAGCTACGCTCCCCCCAGACACCGCTCCTCCAACTACCCTCCTTCCAACCACAAGCCCTACAACCACACTCCCTCCAACCATCCAGCCTCCAGACACCACTCCTCCAACTACCCTCCTTCCAACCACAAGCCCTACAACCCTACTCCCTCCAACCACCCAGCCTCCAGCCACAGTCCCTCCAACCACCCAGCCTCCAGCCACAGTCCCTCCAACCACCCAGCCTCCAGCCACACTCCTTCCAACCACCCAGCCTCCAGACACCACTCCTCCAACTACGTTCCTTCCAACCACAAGCCCTACAACCACCCAGCCTCCAGCCACGGTCCCTCCAACTACCCTCCTTCCAACCACAAGCCCTACAACAACACTCCCTCCAACCACCCAGCCTCCAGCCACAGTCCCTGCAACAACCCAGCCTCCAGCCACAGTCCCTCCAACAACCCAGCCTCCAGACACCGCTCCTCCAACTACCCTCCTTCCAACCACATCCACCCCAACCACCCAGCCTCCAGCCACACTCCCTCCAGACACCCAGTCTCTAACCACAGTCCCTCAGGCCACCCTCCCACCAGACAGCCCTCCTCCAACCACCGATCCTCCTGCAATGCTTCTTACAGACAGCCTTCCTCCAACTACACTTTCAACCACCCAGCCTCCAGCCACCCTCCCTCCAGACACACCTCCTCCAGCTACCATCCCTCCAGTAACGCTTCCTCCAGACACCTCTCCTCCAACCACCGATCCTCCTGCAATGCTTACCACAGACATCCCTCCTTCAAATACTCTCCTTTCAACCACACAGCCTCCTGCCACTCTCCCTCCAGCAACGCTTCTTCCAGACACCCTTATTCCAACTACACTCCCTCCAACTACCCTGCCTTCAACCACCCAGTCTCCAGCCACAGTCCCTCCAGCTACCCGTCCTCCAGCCACCGTCTCTCCAGTAATGCTTCTTCCAGACACCCTTCCTCCAACTACTCTCCTTTCAACCACACAGCCTCCAGTCACTCTCCCTCCAAATACCATGCCTCCAACAACCAAGCCTCTAACAACCCTCCCTCCAACCACCCTAAGTCCAACTACCCTCCGTGCAACCACCCTCCGTTCAACCACCCTGCGTTCAACATACCTTCCTGCAAATACCCTCCGTCCAGCCACCATTCGTCTTACTACCCTGCCTCCAGTAGCCACAGCTAAATGTGAGTTTCTGTCATGTCCATCCGACATATAATAAATCACAGCGTGTCATAGTTTTTATCACTGATGACATTGATTTTATATCATCTTATTGTGGCTGTGTAGTAAAGAAACTTGTACAATAGTTACACTGAATGACACATATTATGTTTCCTTTAAAGTATTTAAGACAAAATTGTGGATTTTTTTATTTTTTTCATGAACAAAAACATTTTTTTCTACATCTGTATTTAAAAACATTTTTGTGACTATGCTGAAAAAATAAACAATCTTGTATATGTTCAGTTTTAAACAATGCCAGTATTCAGCCTAATGTGTTTGGTATCTTTGTAAATGTAACTTTACTTATTTTATTTAAAATAAATGTATCTGGCTTTTCATGGTTTTATAAAAGCTGCCTATGTCTTTTTTTTTCCAGCTGTGGTCTGTGGCCAGGCCGCACTGAATTCTCATATTCTGGAGAGAAGCTCAGTGACTTCAGCTGGTGAGTGGCCTTGGATGGCGAGCTTACAGAAGAATGGAAGTCATGTGTGTGGTGGGACTTTGGTAGCCGTGGATTCTGTGCTGAGCAACGCTGACTGTTTTTCAAAGTGAGACACTTGGAGTCACATTTTGGATGTAATATTACTAAATGTTGTTGCTAGTTACTCTAGTGTTACACAGTCGCCTCAGTGGGCAGCTGGTTTAGGAAATGATCTTCATTAAGGTCTAATGAACAGGGTAGGGAGGGTTTGTCTCTCTCACAGTTCTTATTGACAATAAGAAATATAGCTGCCAGTGAAGATTCTCAGTCATCCAGCTTTGGTTATCTGAAGATTGAATCATGTCAACTGGACTTCTTTCTTCTTGGTTAGAAACGTTTTGGTACTTATCCAAGCAGCTTCTTCAGTCTGAATAAAATGGCAGGGAACCCAGTTATATCCTCCAGAGTAGGCCTGTGTTCGACCTTGGCCTAAATGGGTTTATTAACGTGGGAGGTGGGAACAGGGTGGAGGCATCAAGATGTAACGATTACGAGTCTAACTCCCTAAACCTTAAGATGGGCGTCGTTAGGTGTGGCCCTCTTGGTGGATGTGTGAATTAAGAGGGGAGTAGGTGAAGCCATTTATGTTCACATGGAGAATCCTTCTCTCAACAGAGGAGGAGGCCTCAGGCACAACCTGTCTCCCATTTTTCATGCTGCCCCATCATCCATCCCCAGGAAGATTAAGACCACATCACACATCCACCAAGAGGGCCACACCTAACGACCCCCATCTTAAGGGTTTAGGGGGTTAGGGAGTAATTGTTACTCATTGATGACTCCACCCTGTTTCCATCTCCCACCCTAACGAGCCTATTCAGGCCAGGGTGGAACAAAGGCTACTCTGGAGGATATGACTGGGATTTCTAGCCACTTTATTCAGACTGAAGAAGCGAAACGTTTCTAACCATTAAGAAAAAAGTCGAGTTGACATGATTTGATATTCGGATAATCAACATAACTGTATCCTTTGATGTAATATGCTTTTAGTAGAAAGTTAAAAACATGTCCATTGATATTCTGAATCTGTAAAGACCCAGTCCCTGTATTAAAGCTAAACCCCTAAGCCGCTGGTCACGTATGTGCATTGACAATTCCTATAAAGTTTGATCGAACAAGATGGCTGTATTCATAGAGTGGACAAAAATAAATATTGTTTTATGTTTTTTGGTTTTACAATGAAAGGAGAAAAAGTTGGACAAAATTAATATTATCCTTCACAAATAGCAACCAGCTGGGCTGAAATCAGGCCAAATCTGACAAGTTTCTGTTGGGCTTGTACCAGTCAGATGTTTTAAAGTTATGAGATCCCTCAGTCCTAATTTAGATCATGTTATTTCCTTTAGGTCACCCAGAGCATCTGATTGGACGGTCGTCCTGGGGCGTCTGAAACAAAAAGGCTCAGACCCCTTTGAGGTGACACTGAATGTGACAAACATCACTCTGAGCCAACAGACTGGATTTAATGTAGCGGTTCTGCGTCTGGTGACCCCCCCCACCCTGTCCAACTACACCCAGCCCATCTGTCTGGACAATGGACGAACTTTCAGCGTGGGCTCCACGTGCTGGGCTGCAGGATGGAGCTCTGGGCAAGCAGGGGGTGAGTCCATAACACTAGGCTGACACAGTAATGACACTGGTTCTGATGCCACTTGTCACCATTTTTCTTATTTTCTCAACTTTAGTGGAGCAAGTTCTGCAGGAGATCCAAACCACGGTGGTGGACTGTGGGAACTCATCGAGTGACAGCATTTGTACAGAAGCTTTTACACTGGATCAGGTAAATAACAAGAATAGAGTTATTTTTATTCATCCATCCATTGTTTACCTGTAGAGGGTCAGAGTGGGGCCTGGAGCTGGTACTGTAGACCCACCACTGAGCAAGAGTTAAGAGGTGGGGTACGTGGCATTCTCTAAAAACTGTTCACCCGTAGGGGTAAGTCATCAGCCAACCTAACTGGATGTCTTTGGACTCTCTGAAGTAACAACGTAACCAGAGGAAACCCATGCAGTTACCAGGAGCATATGCAAACTCCACACCGGCCCCAGCAAACACTGAATCAATTATTATTATGCATAATTTGTATGTACTTGAATAGATTAACAAACAATTTTACAGTTAATATTTGTAGTGTATTACATGCTTGTTTTTAAATAATGACACTGAATTTATGTTTTCTAATTTTGCCAGGACGAAGACTTAGAAACAGACAAATATGATATTTTCATAAGGTGCATCCAAAGTTATTGGTACGCTGAACTTAACCATTTCCATATTTCCTGCTTGTTAAGGGGCTTTCTGGAGGTCCATTGATGTGTAAGCAGGATGGATCTTGGTTCCAGGTGGCAGTGTTAACGGTTGACTCCACCACTCAAGAACAAGTCTTTACCACACTGAAATACTTTGAGCCCTTTCTCCTTCAGGCAGTGGGGACATTTTTGTCTCCATCCTCTGTCAACAACACCACCACCACCCCCCCTACCACCAGCGGATGTCCTCCTGCTCAGTTCACCTTCGTCTTCCTCCATTTCATTGTCTTCCCCATGTGTCTCCACTTCTTTTTATAGAAACCTCCAACATCAACCTCCAATGAAAGAGCTTCAGATTCTGTTGTTGTGAGAGTAATGGTGGGTTTTTGATCAAGCTTTGAAACAAATCAGCAGTTGCAGAATATTAGTATTATCTTCCTGATTAGATAAAAAAGTGATGGCATGTTCTGATCACCTGTTATCCCCACGGGAAGGGGGGAAGGGGGGAAGGGGGGGGGAAGGGGGGAAGGGGGGAAGGGGGGGGGGGGGGGGGGGGGGCTCCACACAGACAGGCCAGGGCAAAAACATGCAACCGTCAGGCTGTGAGGCAGCAGCACTAACCACTCCACCACCATGCTGCCCTTTTAAATAGTTTTGCTAATATTTAATATTTTACTCATTATTTTAGCAAACCATGCATCAGCAACAAATAAAAATCACAGTCATGTTTGAAGATTGTCTGGACATTAACAGCTTCCAGTGTGAAATGTATGATGCTTCCTACTGTTCATTATAAATATATTGGCTTTTTAAAATCAATTCAACGATGCAACATGTGATAATATGATATTTTTACTTATTGAAGATGTTTTCATGAAGTTTCAGAACACTGTCTTATATATCAACAGCTTTACTAATTGAAGTAATTCATTTAATCACTGATTCTATAATTAACCATTTATGCCATAAATAAATAAATGCTTCCTTTCAACTTGTGAAGGCAAATAGTGTTTCTATTAAAACAAAGTAGTAATGCAGGACAGAGAATGTGGGGTTTCACCAAGCAGATGTGCTTTTGGTGAAGCTGCTTTGAGTTCAGAGCTTCCAAAGCACCTGCAGTCAAATGTGTTTGTTAATACTGTTATTTAGAAATTACAAATCACTGTCTACAATATAAAGAAACGTCAGGTTGCACTCGACACTGCTGTTCTTCTAACATTGAAGTGGCCACAAAGGGAGAAAAATATAAATTCAGAAGGACCAACTACAGCCCGATCTGGCAACAGCCAGTCTAACGCATTCATTTTTCTACACACTAAATACATTTGCATTTAAGATATAAAGATGAACACGAGACAAAAATTCTGAATTTTAGCATTTATTCAGTATAAGAAAAAAAAAAAACCTTTGCCATCATTGAGCACATATAAATATTTCACATACTTCAAAGATCAACAGCTTTCAGCTTGTCCCTTCAGGAGTCACCATGACATGTGTCTTTACGTTAGATGCCCTTCCTGCTGCAACCCTCCCATTTTTATCCGGCCTCGGGACCAGCACCAAGGTTGCCAAATTTAACTTTATTTCTACAGCACCAATTCACAACAAAGTCATCTCAGGGCACTTTACAGAATAAAGTCAAGATTATAAAGATGTATAAAGAGAACCCAACAATTCCCCCTGGAGCAAGCCATAGGCAACAGTGGAGAGGAAAAACTCCCTTTAACGGAAGAAACCTCCAGCAGAACCAGGCTCAGGGTGGACGACCATCTGCCTCGACCGGTTGGGGTGAGTGGAAAGTGAAGAGAGAAAAGAACAGAGCAACAAAAGCAACAATAAAACATCGGGCAGGTTGGTAGAACCAGTAGCTGCTCGCTGGAAGACACACAGCTTCAAAGATGAGGACACCTGCAGAAACCAGGCTGCTAAGAACAAGGAAACAATCAGTGACATCAGTAACAACCTCCACGGATTAAGGGATTAAGGGATCACAATCCAGCATTTCAAGAATTAGCAGAGATACAGAGGCCATAGCACAAGATATAGACCCCTCATCAGCATAAGAATCAGAAAGCCTGGTTGGAATTTGTAAAAAAATAAAAAAAAAAAAGTGCAGAGAAAATCCCCCAAAGTGATGAGACCAAAAAAGACATTTACCAAATTGATGGAAAGACTAATGTTTGTTGAAAGAAAAGATATGTTTATGATCTAATCCATACCATCCATCCCTTAGTGTCACAGTTTGGCCTGCATGGCTGCTTCTGGAACAGGCTCATTGATCTTTATTGCAGATCTAGATTCTGCAATTTACAGAGAACTGCATCAAAACTAAGCTTGTGATTATGCAGCAGGACAAGGTTTTAAAACACACTGTAAACTTAACAAAGGACTTAATGAGAGGGAAAAGGTGGAAGGCTTTAGGCTGACAGGCTGACTGACTGACTGAAATCTGAATCCGTCCTCTGTGCTCTGCCCAGTCCTTCCTCTGCATCATCTCCACACGCTACTTACTCTTGTGCTAATCAAGTCAGTTTATTTCTATATTAACTCAGCTCTGTCTGCGGCCAGATTGTTTTCTGTTACCTCTTCTCTCAGAAACTTTTCCCTCCCCACATGTCTTGTCTCCTAAATCTCCTGCCTTGGGTTTTCTGGACTCTGCCTATGCCCTTCACCTGTGTGTCCATTATTTCTCTTGGATAATTCTGGACTTTAAGATAGTGTGTTTTGGACCTAGACTGGATTTCTTCAGATTTCTTCTGTCAGCACTTTGCTTCGATGTTTTCTCCTTGACTTAGATTTTTGCTGCCTTGTACCTCACTTGTAAGTCGCTTTGGATAAACACGCCTGCTACACGACTAAATGTAAGTATAAATGTATAGTACAAGGTCACTCCTCACCTGTCAAATGATTTAAACTGATCCAAGCACCAACTGTACACAGAAACCTGAGCCTCTTTACAAAGTTCACCAGAGAGCCAAACTTTACTTCTGTTGTTTAGATTCAGTAAACACTGATATTTCAGTGGAGCTAAGGTGTTTGCTGGTTCCTCTTGTTGATGATGCAGACACTTTACTTAAAATGAGTTTTAGAGAAAATAGCCAATAGCCACGCAATATTTCCCCTTTGTTTTCCTTTTGTTGATATTAATAAAAACCAAAGTCTGTATCTTGTTTGAATTTAACTTGAATTAATTGATGTAGAAACACACAATCGTTCTCTTAAGGAAGAGTGGTTTAATAGTACATTTACATCTGTTGAGTAAATTTGACACAATTTGTACATGTGTTTTTTTGTTGGTGTGTTTTTCAGAACAAATACATTAAATCCTACAGGTTTATATCAACAAGTAATGGAAAGAATAAAGAGATTCGTGAAAAGTAAAATCATAGCATTTTTTGTTCCTGTTATTAACAATGTGATGTACTGATTTATGTTAAAAGCCCCAATATCCACAGTAAATATTTATAAACACGAAGCATCTAATGATAAGTAGTTTTTATATTGTGTGTCGTAGATATAATGAGGTAGTGTGGGAGCTGTAGCATTAAGCCTTTTTCCATAGATAACAAGAAATGACTGGTCCTCGTCAGTAAAGTAGCCAAAAAACTTCTGAAGTAATGATCAAGTAACATGACGGGACAGAAAAGAGGTTTGAAGAGGTTGAAACAAACCTAATTTAATTTGACAAGAAGTGATGGTGCATTCATCAGTGTGAAACCTGACTTGGTTTGGTCAAACAAAGAGACATACGAGCGCATGATGTTGTTGTATGGTTGTGTGGCTGGTTGTCAAAGAAGCAAAGACAAAGAGAAAAATCAAACTAAAAAGTTTGAATTGTCTATTGTTTGTCTGAAAAGAGGTGTGTTTGAAGGAGGGGGAGAAAAAAGTATTTATACCAGAGCAGATGTGATGATTTGGGACTTGCAGCGATGGCTTCTTACAAAGTGATGTGTGTGGTGACTCTGCTGACTCTGCTGACTCCAGGTAAGAACCTCTTCACTGTCCACACCTGAACACATCAGGTTTCACATCTGCTTACTGCTGTGTGAGGAGAAACAGTGAAATGTATGAAACCTATCAAATCTAGGACATTGCAAGTGTGTTGCATTCAAAGACAAAAGATTGGAGACATTATCTCATAATTATGATTTACTATTTGTTCTGAGGCAGCGGTTTGTACACTTCAGAACTTGTCTGACAATCATCACCTTTTTTTTCAGTTTAATTTTTATTCTAATTATTTCTCTTAATTTGGTTACAAGATCCAGACATCAGCATCTCTAAAACTAAAACTTAGTGGTTATTAATTTGTCACTATTTGAGATGAGATTAGTATAATAGTTCAGAGATACCTGATTAAATCTGCCATTCTATGGAGGTGATTTATAAGCCTAACGAAGATAATTATTTTTTGTGTTTTTTTCACCCAGAATTTTGAACAGTGCCATTAAACGTTAAAGCCCCAAAACATTTTTACAGTAAAGTACCTGCTTCAAAATTATTTTGATGGTGCACTGACTGAATAAGGTGAATATTATCTAATAAACATCTGAAATGTGTAAACAAGGATGATAAGAGCAAGAGAAAATAGAAGGAGAGAGGAGCTGGTGCTGTGTCTGTTCTCAAAAGCAGCTTGTTGCGTATTGTGTTGCATTTGCTTGATGTGTGGTTGTGTTGAAGGTTTTTTTTATCATCCACACGTGATGACAGACAGCCATGTGGGTTTTTCCTACGATCAGAATCTTTTTTGTTGGTGGAGTCCATCGTGGAGTTAAAAAGAGTTTTAATCAGATAAAAGCTGATGCTCACTGTTCTAACAGCTCATCATGTTACATTACATCAGACTTTTCCTGTTTTTCAGAGTCTCACTCACAGCTGGATGGTAAGTCAGAGTTTCTGTGTCTATGTGTTCACTTGTTTTGCACCAACAATCTCTATAATTTCATATTGTTGGTATTTTCTGTTCAGCTCTATGTAGAAACAATGCAGCAGCTAGAAATCAACTAATTGTGAGACAAGATGATAAGAAAGTGGGGACAGTGCTGCTCCTTCTATGCTTTTCTTTTTTAATCTCTGTCCAGTGTGTGGTATTGCTGCGTTGAACTCCAGGATTGTTGGAGGACAGGATGTCTCTCCAGGCAGCTGGCCCTGGCAGGCTGCTCTGATCATACACGGGACCAGCTTCTGTGGAGGATCCCTCATTAGTAATGAATGGGTGCTGACGGCTGCTCACTGCTTCCAAAGGTGAGTACTGACAGTACATTTGTGACACAAAACAACATACAACCACGTAGAGGTGTGGACAAGAAAGGACCATTGTGCTCTTTGGAAAACTGAAGATGCACAGTGATGGTTTTGAGGAGCAGCAGCTTCGTATGTGGTGTCCTTTGATGGACGCCATGCATTCGGATTTATATGTGTTACATTAATAAGTACAGATGCCAACCAGCTCCACTGATTCAGTTTTTGCATAATTGACCATTGTGGCTTGTGTCACTGTAGCTCAGTGGATCTCAAAAATTTTGGGGGGGTGGTGGGTTGAAGCCCCACCTGGCCTCCATCAAAACGGTAATGAAATATTCTGAGTTAAAAAAAAGACTAATGCTTTAAATCAATAACATCAAATTACACCAAGTTCAAAATAGAGACAATAAAAGTGGGATTGTGTTAACACCTAGCTGTACTTTGCCATCATGTGCAAAAAAGAGCAAATGCATTCGGGAAGAACAATGAACAAGCCAAGAACAATGAGAAGTAGACAATATGTGAGTCGTATCACTGCATTAGTGCTGGAATGAACCTGTTTTCACTGCACATCTTTTCAAAACTGGGCTGCATGTTTGATACTGCCACTCCCAAGTCATACTCAGTGTGGAGCTGAGATCTGCACGTTGTCTTCAGCGAACCAACAGCTGAAAAGATAAAATGTGGTGAAGGGAAGAACAATGCTCAATGAGTGGATGCTCTTCTTCCACTTCAAGCCAGAATTGACTCAGTCATCTTGATGAATTAGTCCTCTTCAGCAGAACTGAAATCGACAGGTGCCGCTGCATTGAATGGATCCAGAAAGCAGCCATACTGAGCACTGCTGTTTGGGAAGTATTTTTGAAATAATCCTCCCATGGAAGGAACGTGCTGCTTAATACATGGGATCAATTTGGTGGCTCCAGAAACAGTAAACTTGTTGAAGCCAGTGTTTCTCAAAAACAGTATTTCCTTGATTGAGGTGCCTGCCCCACATCTCGAGCTTTAAGGTGAATTCAATTCAATTCAACTTTATTTATATAGCGCCAAATCCCAACAAAGTGATCTCAGGGCACTTTACAGAATGAAATCAAGACTATAAAGATGTATAGAGAGAACCCAACAATTCCCCCTTGAACAAGCCATAGGCAACAGTGGAGAGGAAAAACTCCCTTTAACAGAAGAAACCTCCAGCAGAACCAGGTTCAGGGTGGACGACCATCTGCCTCGACCGGTTGGGGTGAGTGGAAAGTGAAGAGAGAAAAGAACAGAGCAACAAAAGCAACAACAAAACATCGGGCAGATTGGTAGGACCAGTAGCTGCACGCTAACGTGCGACTTTCCTGCTGACGATATTCTGAAAGTTTTCTCTGAAAGAAGTCGACTGACTTATTGACATGACTGAGGTGTGTTGTCTCTAAGTGTCTTCTTACTTTGTTGGGTCTCATGCTGTCTGCTGCCAATGGTTTTCCCTCCCGGTCCCCTAACTAATGTTTTAATTTACATGTACTCATGAATGTTTGTTTTGAGTGTATGAATTGTATTGTTAATAAAGCACAGCATTACTAAAGATAGGCAGAAAATAAGACACATTTCCTGCTGTTCTGCGCCCCACTTGTCATGTCTTTATTCTCCACTAGGGGGCGCAGCCCACACTTTGAGAACCACTGCTGTAGCTCAACACCCGCAAACTGGTTTAGTGACCAGACTCCAATAAAAGCTAGTTCCTCGCTCCACTTATGTTGTCCTTAGTCAGGAGGGTTCACATACTTGTTCCAAAGTGCACTAAGAATGTTTTAGTTGGTTAAAATTAATGTATTAACTCATGTTTGACTATCACTTGTTGATAATATTGATAAAAATTACAATTTATTATTATTCTTCATTACAAAAACACAATACAGTTCCAGTTTCTCTGTGGCAACAGATGTGAAGAATGTGGGTCACATGTCCAGAATGAAGGGCCAACACTAACACTTGTGGTGTTGATGTTGCGGCTCTTGCGTGTACTGAAGTTATTGGACACAAGTGCAAATAAGTTAACTGTAGTTTGAAGGTGAAAAGACTAAAAAAGTCCTGTAGGAACAATGTCTTGGACACTAGAATAGATATGTATGCTCTTAAAATGTTTGTATTAGTGCTCATCATCCCCGCTCAGCTCGTGTCTTTGGACTAATTTGTTTCTCTTCTTACCTCAGCACCGACCCAAAGAGTGTGATTGTGTATCTGGGTCGCCAGAGTTTATTTTCATCAAACTCCAATATGGTAAATCGGACAGTAACACAGATCATCAAACATCCCAACTACAGCAGCAGTGCATCTGATGACAACGACATCACCCTCCTGAAACTCTCTTCACCAGTGAATTTCACAAGCTATATTCTGCCCGTCTGCCTGGCAGCCTCAGACAGCACCTACTACAACGGCACCAATGCCTGGATCACTGGCTGGGGTGTTACTGAGGATGGAGGTGGGTGGTGAAGTAACTGGACCACATTTATTATGAAAGCATAACTACAATGTTGGCAGCAACATAAACAGCAGTTCGTCCTTAACAACAGATGATTAACTCACAAATACCTGGATTACAGTGCGTTTGCTCATATATATGTTCCTGTTGATATTAACCAAATCATGTTCATAGCAATTATCTTCTTTTGCACTTACTTGTTAGTGATATAAACACAAGTATAGCTCAATTGTAGGAACACTTGGAGGGACAGGACAATTGAAGAGACTTCAAAGGACTACATAGATACTATGAAACAGAGTGCAACATGGTGTTCAGTGTCTTTTTGAACCATCTGAAGATGAGAGAGGGACAACTGATAATGTACAGTGCACTGCAATAGTCAAGTCTGGAACTGATTAAAGCATGAGTTGTTGTTTCAAGATCATTAAAAGAAAGCAATGGCTTGACTTTACTTAACTTCCGCTAAAGAAAGATGGACTGAATTGATATGTTTATCAAATCTCAGATCACTACATTACTAACAGGTTTATATACTTGTTATCAAATTTGGAGCCAAGATCCTGATCGAAGGCAGTTACAGTTTTGAAGTCACCAAACATGTACACAGGGCCATGTTCTCAAGTTCCTCAGATAGTCAAACGGTGGTTGTAGTGACCTGCCTCTCATTGCAATTAAAGATAAATATACCTGATTGTCATCGGCATAGCAGTGGAAAAGAAACCTTTCTTCTATAAGACAGACCCCAATGAAAGCATGTACACTGAAAACAGAATAGGACCGAGAATGGACCCCTGAGGGACACTGAAGGAGACTGCGATTGAAACAGAGGAACAGGTGTCAATATTGACAGGGAAAATTCTTTTACTAAGATATGACCTGAGCCAATTAAGAACAGAACCTTTAACTGCTCCAAATACAACACTTTCTCCACCCACAGCGCCAGATAATGACGAAAGCTCCGAGCGTCGATCACAGACACCACCCACCAGTGTCAAAGTGAAACAGTGAAGTCACATCGGTCATTTGGGTATATTTTGGTCTTTAATGGGAGGATAGTGTTAGGCAGGAACAAATGTTTTGCTGAAGCGATCACACAGGGTAACATCACAAACGTCCTCCAGCAGTTGAAAAGCTCCACCAAGCTGTGTTTGACGAGTTAAGGTTTAAAAAACATTTATAATGCAACCCCCAGATGCTACATAGATCTGTTGAGTCAGGTATCACCTGACAGAGATCTGTGGATGAAGTTCAATTAAGACATGAAGTAATTTAACATAGTTTATTGACAAAGGTCAAAGTCTGAGTTTGGGAGATAATAACTGTCAGTGTAAGAAAGAAACTCCCCTAGTCAGCTGGAACCTTGACGGCATGTTTGCATGTTTTTTATGGTTGGTATTTCTGGGTTTTTATACACTAACTACCATCGTGTGCTTAAAAGAGGCAGCAGTAGAGCAGAGAGGGAGAAATGAAGAGAGATGGTGGGAAAAGTGGGAAAAGGAGACTGAGCAAAGAACAGAATTTGGCTGTGGGTGTCCACGCACTTCAGTTCATTTTAGTAAGAGGTAGAATTTTGGTCATTGTGCGGCTGATGGAGCCTCTACTGAAGTTGTTAATCAGATCATGACCTGACAGAGGAGAAGACGAGGCCTTATTATGTATTAGTATATCAGCAGCATATAGAAACTTATTTTAGATTGGTTTAGATTTGATTCTGGTGGTGTCGTGAGTGCAGCTGCCAGCTGAGATCATGGATAAATGAGTGTAAAGAAGTGACCTGAAGTTCCTATAAATTCATCTTGGAAACCATCTGAACTGGGTGATTTATTATGTGGCATAGAGTGACATGGGGATGTAGAAGTTCATCTTGTGAACTAAAACATTTAGGGAAACATTCTTCAGAAAATGTTCTGTCTCTTCCGATGATGTATTCTGGCCTGAAGTATGTATTTGAAGAAAATAAAATCAGTCTTTTCCTTATCGGTGAAAACTGATTTACTTTTTTCCATCACAGCTTTACGGCCCAGTACAACACAGACTGACACCGTAGTAACTAAACTAAAGAACAAACAAATGTGCTCCATGTGTGTATTAGTGAGTCCATGAATAGCACAGTGTGTTCTGGGTATTGTAGGAATTTACACTTTCAGGCAGCAGGACATAACACAGACCAGCAATGTCCAACAATGTCATAAGTATTTGCACCTTTCGATCAAAAGTTCTATTAAATTATAAAATCTACCAGTAAAAGTTCTATAAAATGACTTTTCAAAATGTCTTTGTGAGTGAGCAGTGAAGTTGATCAGCAAATGAAGACAATGGCTAAAGATAATAACTTTTGTGTGTAGATGTTCGTATAAATATTATTGATGCATTTTGTATGAACCAAAGTCTGTTTATGTAGTTTATTAATGGGATTCTGTCTCTTTAGTGCTGTCAAACAACCTAAGGGAGGCTGAGGTTCCAATTGTGGGGAACAGACAGTGCAAGTGTGACTATGGATTCATCAGTGTCACAGAAAACATGATGTGTGCTGGGTTACGTGCTGGAGGGAAGGACACCTGTCAGGTGATCATTCTTATATCTGTTCTGTGTTTGTCCATCACTGTCTTTATCTGTTTTTGTCTGGTTTTTATCTCCTGCAGTTTTTCCATTATGTCTTTTTTCTTAAAGGGGGACTCTGGTGGTCCACTGGTGAGCAAACAGAACGGTCGCTGGATCCAGGGAGGAATTACTAGTTTTGGAAAGGGCTGTGGTTTACCTAAGTATCCAGGAGTCTACACCCGAGTGTCCAAGTACCAGTCCTGGATCAACACCCAGATCACAGACAACCAGCCGGGCTTTGTCACCTTCACGTCCAGTGGGACTAACAGTGACCTCAACAACACCTGTCCAACTCTGGCTCCAATTGTAACGCTCCCTTCACTGCCCACAGCCCAACGTAAGTGCCTGGTATGTCCAGGGTTGTATATTTGTGTATTTTTTCAGTTCCATGTTACAACAAGAAGTATAAGTTACAGTGAGTGAGACATTTTTAAAATAATATTTTAATCTTAAAGCTGCAGTATTTCCTCAAATTAAAATTTCACATATGTGCATTACTTTCCACAAATATTTCAGTTTGAAGATGTTTAGTAATAAATGTTACAGGTTACTCTTATACTGAGTAAATGGCAAGAAAATATAAATTGTTTACTGTTTATTGTCCATCACCACTAGTTTTTTATACACAGTTTTACTTCTGATGGTAAAAGAACTTTTGTAACATCTGAATATGCGTTAAATATTATGTTTATGAATAAGATATTAGTTTTACTTTCAAAATATTATTATAAAAATTTTATTATTTCAAAATAAGGGAGGCAAATGTTCCACCCAACTCTGTTCATACTGTTAATATTTCCTCTAAAACATTACAACTGACCCTGATTCTTCATGGAACGATTATATAATCATTGTGTCTTTGTTGTCTGATTCTCTTCAGTGTGTGGTAAAACTGCCATCAATAGTAGGATTGTTGGAGGACAGGAGGCCCCTATGGGTAACTGGCCATGGAGTGCGTATGTGCTTGGGTCTATATCTTCCTGTGGAGGATCCCTCATTAACAATCAGTGGGTGATGACTTCTGCTCACTGCTTCTTAAGGTGGGTTGTTTCAAAATCAGCAGTTCTGAGAAGTTTAGGAACTAATGCTGTAAGTGGCAGGAGAGTTAAGTTCAAATGACACAGACATATGCTGGTTAAATGAGCTTCCATCAGTGTGGTCATGACCACAGTGCACAGAATGAAAATGTGACAACGCTTCATACTGCTGAACTTACAGCTCATGCAGTGTGTTTACATGCACCTGTTTAACCAGGCTGCAGTCAGCGTCCTTGGGAAAGCTGATTTCTTAACTGTAATGTAAACAGGAAACCTAGTTCTTATAATCAGTGAAGGGGATGGGGGGAGCCTGATTCCCCCCCCATCTGCTTTGTATATCCACAAATGGGTTTCTAATCAGCCTTCTTCAAGTGTACATGTGCATAACAAAAGGCTGCAGACAGGAGCGAGTATTTAAATCAAAGTCCCACTGAGAACTAACACTTGTAGTCTAAAAAATGTTCCTGCTTACCACAGATGTTTAATCCAGAATAAACAAGTCAAGGAGTAAACATCAAAGCAAAGTCCTATCAGAAGAAATGTTTTTCCATTTCATCAGATGCAAGTGCAAGAAAAAGAAGAAAGGATTAAAAGTATATATACATTTAAGTGCGTAGGAAGGTGCAGAGTTCTGCTTTCACCAGTTTCACACAGTAGAATGGGAGGCAGAGCCTTCAGCTATCAAGCTCCTCTCCTGTGGAACCAGCTCCCAGTTCACATTCGGACAGAGACTTTCCTTTTTACAAAGCCTATAGCTTGAGCTGCTCAGTGTCTCTGAACCAGCTCTTAGCTCTGCTGCTATAGACTTCGACTGCTGGGGGTCCTTTTCTGGAAATTTCCTTTTGTTCCTTCACAGATGATAAATGTTTTTCAGGTGGATCAACAGTTGTGAGAATGCACGACATGTGGAGGCTGATTGGAATATGTCCATTCACATTAACACCTACATTAAGTTATTTTGCACTTGCTTTAATGTCAGTATTTTACAGACGAGGCCCCAGCAAACACTCGGAGAATGACTGACAGCTTTACATGTTTGAAAAAGATCCTCTTCACTTCTTTCGTAACATCTTTGTGCACTGGAATTTTTTTTTTTTTACCACAGTAATGACACAACATGGGCATTGGCGATTCTGGGTCTACAGAGTGAAATGTCATTCGCCCCCACAGTGATGGTTCTGAAAGTGACACAGATCATCAATCATCCCAATTATGTGGCCCGTACGGGTGAAAACGACATCTCCCTCCTAAAACTCTCCTCACCTGTGACTTTCACCAACTACGTTCTGCCCGTCTGCCTGGCAGCCTCTGACAGCACCTACCACAGTGGAACCAGCACCTGGGTCACTGGGTGGGGGCTCATTGGAATTGGAACAGGTCAGTTTTACATCCACTGCACCAGAATTACCCTCAGAGGAAGCATGATGTCAGCGGTTCTTTTTAGATCTTTCTTTCCCTCTGTAACCAAATACTTCAGGAACAGTTTGTACAGAGTTAACACATCATAATCTTTTGGTGAGAGTAAGTTAAATAAAGTGAAATTAATCATTTTAATAAATGAATAAATGTAATAATTGATAAGATGGTGCCGGTGTGTGTGGCTCGCCCTCTGTCTCCGTGAACCTTGATTGTGGTTATAGTGTTCTTGTCGACTGTCACTGTTAAAGTCAACTCTCTATTGGTGTTTCATCGCCAAAAACTCGTAAACCTCCAACTCTCCTTTGAAAACTTGGCTCAGTTTGGACAGGATGGACAGAGAACCTTTTGCTCCCCGTTTCTCTCCGGTATACCGATTAACCTCTACCATGTTCCGACGCCACCTTCAGGCAGAGGGCGTAGATGCTCTCAGGATCCGATCGGCTCCTGTCTGGTTCCTGTGGTTGGCTTGGATGAGGGGGAACAGATTCGTCCTCTCACCTTTCCCTACCTCCGTGGGCACAGAATGAACCTTTGCAGCCTGAGGCCGCTTGTTCGAGCCCCACAGCTGTCTAATGTCTCGTCTTCTGCTAGCATTGCCCTGGTGAATGCTAGATCGCTAGCTAACAAAACTTTTCTTCTAAGACTTTCTTTATGTCCCGTTAGTTGGATTTTCTGTGTGTAACGGAAACATGGATGACTGTTGTGAGTCCGGTGCCTTTTTTGAACTTTTACCACCTGGCTGCACGTATTTTAACTCTCCGAGGACGTTTGGTTGTGGAGGAGGAACAGCGAGGGTGGTGCTTTAGAGGGATTTAGGTCTTACTTAACAGAGAGAAGCTGTGTCCGTGTTGGAACTACACACCTTATGGGTCCATTTTTGGCCCTTTTCTCTTTTCTCTGTTTTTACTTCCTCTTGGTTTAATTGTCTGAGAACATCGCATCTTGTTCCACTTTTATGCAGAAAACAGGGAAATTTATGTTCCCCTGAAAAAGGAAAATGCCTTCTCAACAACCCAACTCATACAGTGCATGGAAGAAACCAAGTCATGGATTGATCTGGGTTTTTTAAATTAACATTTGAAACCTACAGCAACCAACCTGGGTGTGAGACTGGACAATGATCTCAAACTTGATGCACCAATTAGTTTAGTGGTCAAGTCCAGCTTTTTTCATTTGAGGCAACTGGACAAAGCCAAATCTTTTCTTTCTCCGCATCTCTTTGAGAATTTAATCCATGTTTTTCTCACAACTCGCTTCCATCCATCACACTCTCTGAGGTCAGCAGATCACTTACTTTAAGTCGTGCAAGGTGACCTTGCACATCAGGCCAATTTAAAACCGTTTTTTAAGTCTTCACTATCCATAAATCTTTAACTCAGTTTAAGATGTTTTTTTGTCTTATAATTCTTTCATGTGTTTTATTTGTCTTCATGTCTGTGCACAGATTTTTGGCCAACTGTGTTGTTTTTATGGTGCTTTATAAATAAAGTTAGAATGATATTACAGCCCACAGTGCATGTGTTGGACAAAGACTCATTAAAAGCGAAACTGGAGGTTCAAATAACATATTTTTTTGTTTCTCACCAAATCACTTTTTCCTCGTGGTCTAATAAATGTATTGAATGTGTTATCGTTATCATAACAAACTGTATTTGGTAATTTTGAAAATATTTATTGGTTCATTTACATCTATGTACAGTTTCTAGAAATGTTCTTCTCACATTACTTATTTGGCACATTTCTACATTTGTTTGCTTCAGGTTTTTCTCATTCATTCGTCCCTTTTGTGTTAAACTGGCAAAGCAAGTTAAAGCAAATTTAATTAAACTGAATTTGTGTCACTTCAGTGGCTCCCGCCCCAATGAACCTGAGGGAGGTTGAATTGCCAGTTGTGGGGAACAGACAGTGTAACTGTAACTATGGAGTAGGAACAATCAAAGACAACATGATGTGTGCTGGAGTTCCTGCTGGAGGGAAGGGGCCCTGTCAGGTGATCATCTTTAAGTATATGTTATGTTGGTGCTTTACATCTTCACGTTCTATTTCCTGAACTTTTCTTTCCTTAAAGTGGGATGATGGTGGTCCATTAGTGAGCAGACAGAACAGTCGCTGGATCCTGGGGGGAGTTGTGAGTTCTGGAAGTGATTGTGGTAAACCTAACTTACCAGGAGTCTTCACCAGAGTGTCCAAGTACCAGTCCTGGATCAACAGCCAGATCACCAGTGACCCACCAGGATTTGTCACATTCACGTCTAACGGGATCGATGGGGACCTCAGTGTCTCCTGTCCAGGCCTGCCACCACCACCAACCACTCTTCCTCCAACAACCACAGCTAAATGTGAGTTCCAGTCATGTGTTTGAGGAAGCCGGTTAAAACTCTTTAAAACTCTGAGGTTAAACATGAACTCAAAGTCTTAAAGGGGAAACTCATAGTTTGTTCACTCTGATAAGCAAGTGCACAATGTCTATCAAAAGCCCTCATCAATGAAGCTCAGAAACAATGTTTCACCATTGCAACAGGAAATAAACAGCAGAGCCAGCACATTTATTTTTTAAGTAGGAACAGAGTGAACATAATAGAATCAGCTTTTCTTAGTAGACTGGGACTAGTTTAATGGATAAAGTGCTTGAAGCAAAGGCCTAATCATTCAGCTGTAACCTGCCTGGGCAAAACACCTATGGGAGCAGGCCTGTGGGTTTGTCTCACTCAAGTTTACATGGCTTTACAGAATGTAATTGTCTTCTCTCTCCAGCTGTGGTCTGTGGCCAGGCCCTGCTGAATTCCCGCATTCTGGGAGGAAACGTGGTGACTACAGCTGGTGAGTGGCCGTGGATGGTGAGTCTACAGAAGAATGGAAGTCATGTGTGTAGCGGGACTCTGGTGGCCGTGGATTCTGTGCTGAGCAACGCTGACTGTTTCTCAAGGTGAGACACCTTGACACATATTAACACAAGCTTTGAGGTTAACCCCAAACTCTATAGTTGACAAACCCTGACAGGGGAAACTGGTCAGAGTAACTTCATTCAACTTAGAGTTTTAATTCTGAGTTCAGCACGTGGTTGATGTCTATTAAAAGCTTCATATATGGAAACTACAAATGACCAATGGTAAATACAGAGCGATTCCATTGGATTTTAATCCAATGGTGCTAGAAATATTTGTGTGCGACGTTAATTTGGATTTACCTTAACACCTTGGAGAGGGTGTCTGTGGGATGGAAAACATCATGCCTGGTGCCAGTCTTTGACTTCTCCAGTGCTTTTAACACAATCTAGCCTGTCCTGCTAGGGGAGAAATTAAAGAGCATGCTTGTTGACCTGGATTTTGGACTACCTCACTCACCGACCCCAGTGTTTTGGTCTGCAGTATGTCGGTTTTCCTCTCCACTGTTGCCTAGGGCTTGTTCAAGGGGGTATTGTTGGGTCCTCTCATCTACATCTATACATCTTTATAGTCTTGACTTCATTCTGTAAAGTGCCTTGAGATGACTTTGAATTGAATTGGTGCTATATAAATAAAGTTTAATTGCATGGGGGCAGTTGCTTGAAGCGGGGGATGGGATCCAGAGAACAGGTGATAGGGTGGTTCAAGCGGAGGAGTGTCATGTTTGGTCATAGTGGAGAGTGAGGAGAGTAAAGTGCTGTGGAGTGAAGTAAGCAGAATGTCTCCATCAGGCTTCCTGGTGTCAGTGTCTATGTAGTATTCAGTTTTTGCCTAGTTGGCTGTGAAAAGACACACAAACAATCAGATATTTAGCCAAAGCAGATGGGTGTTACATCACACCACAGTGGTTAGCTGTTGTAGGGACTGAGTGAACCTACTCTGTAAGCAGATCTTAAAGATTTACATCTTCACTAGATCAAGTCCTCTTTGAAACAAAGCAGAAACAAAGTTCTTCTCAGTCATAATTTAGCTCATATTACCTCCATCAGTTCACCCACAGCATCTGATTGGACCGTGGTCCTGGGTCGTCTGAAACAGAACGGCTCCAGCCCCTTTGAGGTGACACTGAATGTGGCAAACATCACTCTGACCAACCTGATTGGGTCTAATGTAGCAGTGCTGGATCTCACGACCCCCCCCACCCTGTCCAGCTACATCCAGCCCATCTGTCTGGACAATGGACGAACCTTCAGTGTGGGCTCCACGTGCTGGGCTGTGGGATGGAGCTCCGGTAAAGGAGGAGGTGAGTCGATGACAGTAGTCATGGAGACATCAAACATGGTAAAGTTATATAGGGAAATATCTGGATCTGATGCCACTTGTCATCATTTTCTGATTTCAACAACTTTAGTGGAACAAGTTCTGCAGGAGATCCAGACGTCTGTGGTGAACTGTGGGAACACTTTGAGTGACACGATTTGTACTGAAGCTTTTACACTGGAGCAGGTGAATAGTTGTTACTACACACACAATGTGTTGATATGTGTTTGTGTTTCATTAGTGTTTTTGTTGCTCTTTGATGTGGGTCTTTAAAGGGTTAGGAATTAAAGTTAGATTCATCAATTCATCATCCAAACTGCTTCTCATGTTTAGGGTCATGGGCTGCTTCAGAAAATCCCAGCTGCCATTCAGAAGTGATGTTAGAATCAGCCCACGGTTACTACAAAATCAGTGGACAATGCTTCTTTCCTGTAATTTCAGGGGCTTTCTGGAGGTCCATTGATGTGTACGCAGGATGGCTCTTGGTTCCAGGTGGCAGTGTTAACAGTTGACTCTCGCACTGAAGGACAAGCTGATGTGATGGTTTTCACCAGAGTGAAACACTTTCAGAACTTCCTGCTTCAGACACTGGGGACATTTTTGTCTCCATCGTCCACCAACTACAGCACCAACACCACCCTGATCACCAGCAGGGGAGCTCCTGCTCAGACCCCTTTCTTCTTCTTCTTCCATCTCTCTGTCTTCTCCACGTGTCTCTACTACTTATAGAAAAATGCGATGATACTTGCAGATATTGATTCTGATAATGTGACAGAACGAAACGTATGAAATGAGACACAGTTTAGCCTTAAAGCTGCACTAGTCTAACTCATCTATGACCGATTCTTTTTTTAGAGCATAACTGTATCATTAACTGAAACTGAAACTGTAAACAAAAATCCTAACAATTAATTTGAATGAAATTAAAACTAAATTACCTGAAAACTGAAATGACTGTACTTAGTTTCATATTTAAATACACAATGCTGCTTTATAAAGCACAAGGATCTCTGCACTTTTGCTTTATTGTGGTTTTCCATGAGTACAGTGGTTATTATTATTTATCCTTACTAAAGATGAAGTATAAAAACAGATTTGGACTTTTTTCATTGGTTATGTCATAGTTACAACAAATACATTAAGCTAAAATGAAAATATTCCAAACTAACAGATCTATCGTCTTATAAACTTCTGAAGGCGAATAGTGTTTCTATTAAACAGACTGGTAGTTTAGGGCAGAGGATGTGTAGTTTCAATAGTGATCTTAGTGAAACTGCTTTGACCAGCAGTTAAATTATGTTTTTTTTTTAATCGGTTACGTAGAAACTGGAAATGACAGTTTGTCCACATTATAAAGAAAGGTCACATTGAACTCAACACTGCTGTTCTTCTAATGCAGACAGTCCCTTTCAAAAATATTGGAACACCCAGTCTAAATCAGGATTTTTTCTGTACACTCACGACATTTGAGTTTAAGATGAAGAGATGAATATGATACTAACATTTACACGTTGAGCTTTTATTCAATAATATTTACACCTCAGTATTTTAAATCACAGCTCTTAATCACTGCTTTTGGTTTTAGCCTTGGGTTTTAGCTGAGGACTGTATTTCTTGTTTAAAAAGAAAGATTCATCAACATGAAACCAGAAGTTTGTATTTGGGAGCAAAGTCAGCAAAGGAAAACAACAGCTGATGACAGAAACATTGTGACAGCTGTAAAGAAGAAGTGGAAAAGTTAGCAACACCCTCCACAGAGCAGGGCTGAAGGTATTACAGTCCACCATTTGTGAGCAGAAATACAGAGGCTGAACCACAAGACGGAAACCCATCATCAACATCAAAAATCCGAGATCAGGATCACATCACCCACTGTACACAGAAACCTGAACCTCTTTACAAAGTTTCCTGAGGGGTCATGTTAAGACCGATGTTTTGAAGTGACACATATACAGAGTGTACCTGTGCTGCATGACCAGTTTTTATTGGCCAAGTTTTCTTCATACCTGCAGGATTAATCATTCACTAAAAGCTGCTGCGTAAAAAACATTTCTGAGTTTCACTTACAGTTCTAAAGTGATCAGTGGTAAAAATATTGATCAGTCAGGCTTTTAGAGAATAGATGAGATTTAATGTCTTAATAAAAGACTGATAGAGGTTCACTGACAGAGACCAGTCTGTGATTGTTACAGCTGTGTTTGATCAGTTTCTGTTCTCAGTCCTGTAGCTTTTGGCTTTAGTTGAGTTCAGGGAAAAGTACAGAAAAAAGAAACTTTGACTGGTTCAGTGCAGTAGTAAAAGAAACATACATACGTAAGAGCTGAGTAGTTACAGTTGTGTATGAATAAGACATGTGAGGTAACAGTAAGGCTTCAGAATATCTCCATAATAAGATGCAGACATAAAAAATGACAAATGCATATTTATTACTTAGAAATGACCAACAAGCCTTAAAACAAACTTAATTTAATTTCTTTAATTTGATAATAATGATCAGATGTTATGAACAGGTTGTGTTCATCGGTTTGTTCAGTCAGAGGATGTGGAACCGGACTTGGTTTAAAGAAACAGAGAAATATGGGCACAAACACATTTTTGTATGATCCATTGTTATTAGAAAAGCAAAGAGAGGTGTGTTTGAGGGAGGGAGGGGGAGATATTTGCTCAGAGAAATAAATAAAGGTGTGTTTGAGGGAGGGGGGGGTGGGGGGGGTATTTATACCATGTCAGATATGAGGACTTGAGACTTGCAGTGATGGCTTCTTACAAAGTGATGACTGTGGTGACTCTGCTGACTCTGCTGACACCAGGTAAGAACCTCCTCACTGTCCACACCTGAACACATCAGGTTTCACATCTGCTTACTGCTGTGTGAGGAGAAACACTGGAGAAGGTGTGAAACAGTTTTATTTAAGGTATCACAGGTAAATCCCTGTAGTCAGTGGAGCCTGTCCCAGTCAAAAAAGGTAAAATCAAATGTAGGACACAAGAAAGGCTTTGTAAAAGTGGAATGGTTTTAATTTTAGCAACACTTTTGAGATATATTTTTTTAATTGTAATCAAATAGATTTAGGATAAAAGAACATTAAATAAAAACTATATTCCATTGAAATAACCTCCTAATGACAGGTTCCATGATAAGCTTTACAACGCAGATCAGATTTTCCTCGTGTACAGAAACCTGTAGACACAGACTAAATAAATTTATTTCTCTTCTATATTTCAGAGTGTCACTCACAGATGGATGGTAAGTTAGAGTTTCATGTATATGATTTGCTCCTTTATTTACTTATGCAGACTTTTGTTGGACCTTTTACAATTTCTTATTGTTACTATTCTTGTTAAACCAGAACCCTGAACTTCAAACAGCAGGTAGAAATCAGAGTATTGTGAGATGAGATGATGGTGCATGCTCACAGCATCTGATGCTTAGAAAACAGTTTCCTCCCCCTAAGAATCACCTCAGTGGGGACAGTGCCGCTCATTCGGAGTTTTTTCTCTCTCTTCAGTGTGTGGCAGGGCTGTGTTAAACAGCAAAATCATTGGAGGACAGGATGCCTCTGCAGGCAGCTGGCCCTGGCAGGCTGCTCTGCTCATACATGGGAAAAGCTTCTGTGGAGGATCCCTCATCAATAGTGAATGGGTGCTGACGGCTGCTCACTGCTTCCCAAGGCGAGTACTGAGGTTAAATCTGCGAGTGAAACAATTTAGTTGGTCGGGGAACAGACACAGTCTCTATAGGTATGTGGGAGTTGTGGGGGGGTGACGGTTGTAAGGATACTGCAGAGAGGCGTGTAGGACTGGATCTCTGCATCCTAGGCTCAACTCTGGATTGTCATACTTTTGGTTGTCTAATAAAACCAGCCATATTTCTGGATAAGAAAGCTGCACCATCTAAAGTAGGATGGATGCCATCTCTCCTAATCAGCCTAGGTTTTCCACAAAAACGTTTCCAATTGTCTATGTAGCCCACATCGTTTGCTGGACACCACCTAGACAGCCAGCGGTTGATTGACGACATGCGGGTGTACATGTCGTCACTGGTCAGATTTGGCAGGGGACCAGAGAAAATTATGGAGTCTGACATTGTTTTGGCAAAGTTACACACCGATTCAACATTCATTTTAGTGACCTCCGATTTGCGTAATCGGGAGTCATTAACTCCCACGTGAATAATAATATTACTGTATTTACGCTTATCTTTAGCCAGGAGTTTCAAATATGATTCAACGTCACCCGCTCTGGTTTCTGCTCAATGGTCCATAACTGTTCCCGTCACACTGCAGAATATGAGCCTAAGAATAATAATACAAACATTTTAAGATCAGGTTGCTTCATATTTTTAACAATATTTGCAGTGAGGACATTAGTGCAAGAAGAAAACATAACGAATCATCTAAGAACTAAACTATTTGTTGTACAGTTATACTTACTGTAGTTGCCCCTAAAGACTAAAAACCTGACTTGGGGCCCCAGAAAGGCTATGAGCAGTGCTGGACATGAATCGCATGAATCACAAAGTCCGGTTTACAAAGTCACTGTTCAAGCCTCTGAAAAAACAACGTCCTCCCTTTAAAAATGCCAAAGTTTGTCTTCTGTACTGGACCTCTAGTGGCTGAAGTCAACGTCAGACTCTGATCATAGTATTCAGATTCAGTGCTCTGGGGTTGGTTGTTCTTGTGAATGGTACACAAAACCCAGCTGCTGTTGTTATAACAGTCACCTGGCAAACACCCTGACATGTAACATTAAGGAAGTACAGATTTTTAAGGCGACTTTTTTTTCTAACCCTAACAACTGTATTTAGTTTAAAAGTGCTTAATCAGAGTATTGTTGTACAGTTTGTCAATGTTAACAGCCTACGTCTATGGATCACAATGTTTATTTAATTTATTTAAAGTCCTGATGAAAGTTCTGACCTCAACCATATGCTTCCTCCACCTGCATTGGAAGCTAATGTTATAGTCCTGTATCCCTGTTCTGAACTGCTTTGTTTCTATTCTTACTCCAGCACTGACCCAAACAATGTGAAAGTGTATCTGGGTGCCCAGAGTTTTGTATCATCAAACCCCAACGTAGTTATTCGGATGGTAACACAGGTCATCAAACATCCTAACTACACCCTATACACGACTAGCGACAATGACATCACCCTCCTGAAGCTCTCCTCACCTGTAAATTTCACCAACTTCATTCTCCCCGTCTGCCTGGCAGCCTCAGACAGCACCTTCTACAGCGGCACCAAGATCTGGATCACTGGCTGGGGTGTTACTGAGGATGGAGGTGGGTGGTGAAGCAATTGGACAACATTGTAGATATAAAACCAAAGCAGTGATTGTGAAGAGAAAACAATAGAAGTTTAATGCAGCAGATGCTGATGTGGGTATAAATACCAACTTCTATTTTGTATCTGTACTTTTCAGTATAAGTGTCCTTATAAATTAATCTGATTCTGTGGTTCTTTAGACATGTCAAACAACCTAAGGGAGGCTGAGGTTCCCATTGTGGGGAACAGACAGTGTAGCTGTGACTATGGATTCAACAGTATCACAGAAAACATGATGTGTGCTGGGTTACGTGCTGGAGGGAAGGACACCTGTCAGGTGATCATTCTTATATCTGTTCTGTGTATGTCCATGTCTGTCTTTATCTGTTTAGGACTGATGTCCTACAGTTTCTCTTTCCATTATGTCTGTCTTCTTAAAGGGGGACTCTGGTGGTCCGATGGTGATCAAACAGAACGGTCGCTGGGTCCAGGGAGGAATTACCAGTTTTGGAACAGGTTGTGCTGTGCCTGAGGTACCAGGAGTCTACACCAGAGTGTCCCAGTACCAGTCCTGGATCAAATCCCAGATCACCAGCAACCAGCCGGGCTTTGTCACCTTCACGTCCAATGGGACAGACAGTGACCTCAATGTTACGTGTCCTACACTGTCTCCAATTGTTCCTGTCCCTGCAGAACCCACAGCCCAATGTAAGAGCCTGTCATGTCAGTTCATTATTATAGTTTTATGTTTTAAATCATCAGCATCATCAAGCTGCAGCTTTAATTTGGGTGAACCTCTTCTTTAAATGGGGGAGGGGTTATCTTCATGAAGCCCTGTCTGAAAGTTTCTGAAAGCCATGATGATCAGAGTTGAGTTTAACTCCTGCTTCAGACTCTATATATCAGACCTTGTTAGCAGGCAGACAACTACTCAGGGGACAGCGGTGTCCACTCTGGGCTAAATGTAAAGGTCAGTTTCTGATGGAATTACTTACTGTGACAAAACATGTTGTTATCATATTAAATACACTCATTTAGTTTCATCATTTTCCATTTCACTGTTCTTGACTGAAATGTCAACCAACAGAGTGTAATCTTAAGAATACACACACACACACTATGAAGAAAAGCAGTGGCTACTCTATTGCTCACTTTGCTTTTTGCTGTGTATTGTTCTTCAGTGTGTGGTAAAAGTCCGATCAACCCCAGGATTATCGGAGGACAGGACACCATTCAAGGTTACTGGCCCTGGCAGGCCATTGTGGCCGGCAGTTCAGCCATCTGTGGAGGATCCCTCATTAACAATCAGTGGGTGCTGACTGCTGCTCACTGCTCCCCAAGGTGAGCTGTTTCCAAATCAACCGTCCTGAGATGTTTAGGAACTAGTGCTGTAAGTGGCAGAAATGAAAAATGACATATGCAGTTTTGTTGTTTAGTTGAATAAACTTTGTGCGTCTTGATTGTTGTCAAGTCAAGTCCCATCACTGCCAAAGGGTTTGTTATTATAGAGGAACATGCGGCCTGTTCTTTTTGTCACTGATTCCAAACCTTTTGCACCCCTTTATTATGGCCCCCTGATGCTTGGGCTCCCTCTTGCTGCCAGTGTTCATATTGGAGGACTTCTAAAATCCTTTAATCAAGGTGTGACTCAATGTAAATCAATGTAATGTAAATTAATCATTATCTTTCTCCCTCTGCACATCTGTATAATGTGCATTATTTGATATGTTGATATTTGGGAATTCTACATTTGCAGTGTTATGGATGTGGATATATGTGTTGACGTACAGTTTGTAAGCCAGCTGTTCTACCTGTTGGCCAAATGTAGCTACAGGTTGAGTGAACTAAGGAGAAAGAGCAGAGGTGGAAATCGTGGTTTTCTACTCTGCTCTGAATTTCCTTCTCCACAGCCCTGACAACCTCTATCTGCAACCGTATGGAGAGGAAACTCCCCAACATTGTATTTTGGACCATATTCACTAGTCACTAGTTTTACATTTTGGAAAACTGACCTTAAATAAAAAGTTTCTCTCAGCAAAAGTAACTGAAAGGCTGGTGAAGGACAGAGTTTTATCACTAAGGTTTGTCAAATTATAGATAATATCCATGTGAAGGTTCTGGAAAATCATATCAGCAAACATGCTGTTTAACAGAAGTTCACTGTCTCTTGGCAAATCCGAATGAATGCGATTCAGTTGTGACTTAGTTGGTTCTGGTCAGTGCCAGTCCAGCTCAATCTGTGCCAACAGTCGGCAGTTCAGGGTCTGAACAGCTCAGGTAGAAACAAGAACTCAGAAATGAATAAGTGGTCGCTGGAGGTTAAAATAATTCCTTGATGACCTGATGGTTAACAGGTCAGTGTGTGGCCGTGTAACTTGGAAGCATAGACACCTGTGTGTAGAGCGATAGAGGGGGCAATCGACCGAGAGGAAGTAGACTGCAGATATGGTAACTGACGGAGAACAGGGTGTGTGAGCTTGGCAGAGTCCAGAGGCCAATTTTTTAATTTCCAACTTTTACATTTTATCCTCCAATTATTGTTTATGTAAAGTCACCTACAAAATATTTTACTTGTATGCAAACTAAATGACTAAACTGCCCTTCAACAGTCTGATCAAATATCTTTGCACTGTTTTCTTTTCTTTTTCCCTCAGCAATGACATAAAAAACATGTTGGTGGTTCTGGGTCGCCACAGATACCTTATTCCAACCAACCCTGAGATGACTGTGGGAGTAACAAAGATCATTAATCATCCTCGCTACGTGGCCAGTACTGGTAACAACGACATCTCCCTCCTGAAACTCTCCTCACCTGTGAATTTCACCAACTACATTCTGCCCGTCTGCCTGGCAGCCTCAGACAGCACCTACTACAGTGGCACCAGCACCTGGGTCAGTGGGTGGGGGGACATTGGAAGTGGAGGTGAGTCAAACATCCACTGGACCAGATTTTACTGTCAGGGAAAGACTGATGCCAGTGGATCTAATATTCTAAGATGGGGCTCAGATCTTCGAAGTTACCAACAGAGTTAGAAGGTTGCAGGTTTGCTTCCCCAACCAACAGCAGCCTTCCTGTGTGGAGTTTGCATGTTTTCCCCCACAGTCCAAAGACATGCATGTTAATTGGCAACTTTAAATTGTCTGCAGATGTAAAAAGTTGGATAACAGCTGGGAAAGGCTTCAGCCCCCACTGCGACCCCACAAAGGACAAGCGGTTACAGAAAATAGATGGATGTACGGGCACTTGAAGCTAGATGGCGGTAGTTTTACGAAAACTCTCACATACTTAAGTGTTATGATGCTTACAAAAAAAACAAAACAGAATTTAGCTTAGCTGAGAGACAGAGTTCTTTGTGTTGTCACTTTTGAGTGTATATTTAATTTTGGTAGGACCCAAAAGAGGAGATGGTGAGGGGGGTGTTATGGTTAATGAAGGTTTATTTAAAAAAAGGCAAACAACGTGAGGAGGGCGGGAAAAGCTCACGTAGTACAAACAACATAAACCAGGTTAAACAGACAGAACTTAAACACGCTGGAGATGGGGGATAAACTAAATTATAACCAGACCGGGAAAGCAAGGGAACTAACTAAGAAACTAGAGAGAGGAAAACAGGGAAAAGACAGACAAGTGGAGAAAACCTAAACGCTGAAACTGAATGAAACAAATAGAAAACCAAAACGTAAGGGAAGAGAGTCCAAAGTGAGCACTGAGGAAACACACAACAGGGAGACCGATGTCAAAATGTATTGACTGTCCATTGACGGGTTTAGGGACGAGGAAAGAAGAGATGAGCTGACGGGTGAAAACAATCAAGGTTAACGAGAAACAAAAATCTAAATGAAACCAACTAGGAAATAGTGCTGAGGGACTACAAAATAAAAGCCAGGAGCAGGAAGTAAAACTAAAGAGAACTGAAGTGCCAGAACCAGGACTGTGTCTTATTGTTTACATCTGTACACAGTTGCTAGAAGTCTTTTCCTCACATCACTTCATTGGCACATTGTGTGTTTTGTCATTAATTATGTGTTAAAATTGCTTTTAAAGCATCATTCAAACTGAATCTGTGTCTCTTCAGTGCCCCTTCCTGCCCCCTACAACCTGAGGGAGGTTGAAGTGCCAGTTGTGGGGAACAGACAGTGTAACTGTGACTATGGAGTGGGAACAATCACAGACAACATGATGTGTGCTGGAGTTCCTGCTGGAGGGAAGGGGCCCTGTCAGGTGACCAATTTTAAATATGGCGTTTTGATGTTTTACCGGTTTTGGTTTTTCAGATTGATTTTGCAGAATGTTTCTGTCCTTAAAGGGGGATGATGGTGGTCCACTGGTGAGCAAACAGAACAGTCGCTGGATCCTGGGGGGGCTTGTGAGTTCTAGAAGTGACTGTGGTAAACCTAATTTACCAGGAGTCTTCACCAGAGTGTCCCAGTACCAGTCCTGGATCAACAGCCAGATCACCAGTGACCCACCAGGATTTTTCAACTTCACTTCCAATGGGACTGACAGTGACCTCAGTGTAAACTGTACAGGCCTGCAACCACCTCCAACCACAGCCCCACAAATTACCCTGTCTCCGACCGACCCCCCACCAACCGGCCTGCCACCCACCACCCCCCCACCAACCGGCCTGCCACCCACCACCCCCACACCAACCAGCCTGCCACCCACCACCCCCCCACCAACCAGCCTGCCACCCACCACCCCCACACCAACTATCCTGTCTCTAACTAAAACTACCCTTCAACACACCCCCCTGTCTCCAGCCACCCTCCCTCCAACAATTACAGCCAAACGTGAGTTCCTTTCATGTAGGTGACACATTAATGCCACATTACTCCACAGTGTGGCAAAAATTGGAAACACCAGATGGATTTTATGTCATCTTGCTGTGATGATATAAAACAAAAGGGAACAGAACGTACAATTTTGTCTAAAATAATATCAGTAATAAAATACTAAAAAAAAGAAATATTTTTCTAAGTCTTAGTCTTTTGTAAGTCTTTGCAATTTTAAATATTTATTTTATATATATATATATATATATATATATATATATATATATATATATATATATATATATATATAGTTTATGACTGAAGAAAGCCTTATTAATCTTTCCCCTAAAAGTCCCCTAAAGCTGTGAGGCAGCAGCACTTGGCGCTGTAACAATCCTGTACCATGATCTCTTTACTTAGGCTTATCTGTTCTTATCTGTTTCAGGCTTGGTCCATCTCATCAGGGAATCAAACATTTAAATTTCTGCAAAGGGCCTGGACTATATCTTATCCTTTTTAAAATTTTTCTATTGTTTTTTTATATAGTGATGTTTATGTACATTCCATCTAAAAGCATATGTGTAACATACATGCAATATACACCAGCACAACATATATGTTGTGTTTACCAAATTTATGCTGGGATTGTTCACCATATATGCTAAAGTCACATTTCATCAGCGACAGCAATTGGTTAAGTCAGTTTAGTCTTAACAGCACTTTGAGTTAAATATCATTTTTGTCTATCTGATGGTAAAAGTAGCTAAGGGGTAAACCATCTCACTTCAGTCTTCTCGATCGGGCAGGAAGTAGCCCAACATCTAAATTCTGAAAGAAAAGTCTTCTTGGGATTCATAACTAATGTGTAATACTGTGGTTGCATTTGTTTGTGGAGAGAATGTGGATATTAATGTCAATACACTTTCATATGGGGTTTTAAAAGCGAGAGATATTAGCACTGATTAGCTCGCAACATGAGATTGTTATCTCTCATATAGAAAAAAACTTTTTTTCATTTGCTTTTCAGACCTTTGGACATTTTTGATCAGAAAGAATGTTCTAAATAAGTGCACGGGCCAAACCAAATCGAGCGACTACTTTCCTTCATTTAAAATAGGCTGTAAGATTGAACATGCGCCTGGTGCTAATTACAGGATAAGAAATTGAAATATCACTTAAAACTATTTATTAATGACCTTTCTACGAAATCTGTGAGGGCCATTTTAAAATCTTGTGTTTTAAAATATTTTTAATCAAATACCAAAAAAAATGTCACATTTGTATATATTTTGTTATTTATTTAGCTTATACAAAAATTTTCTCGAATGAAAAAAAAACGTTACCAAATTGTACCATGTTTGGATATAAAAACTCAAAATGTGTGATGTCAAGGAATCAAATAAAAAAATTATCTATATTGTTTATTTTAAAAGTTCCAACATTTAACCTGATGTGTTTGGTAATTTAGGAAATCTTTTTAAAATAAATAACTAACTAAGTAACTGCCGATTAATCTTCAGCTTTACAAAAACTGTCTACATCTTCTTCCTCTCTCCAGCTGTGGTCTGTGGCCAGGCACCTCTGAGTTCCCGCATCCTGGGAAGAAGCACAGTAGCTACAGCTGGTGAGTGGCCGTGGATGGTGAGTCTACAGAAGAATGGAAGTCATGTGTGTGGAGGGACTCTGGTGGCCGTGGAATCTGTGCTGAGCAACGCTGACTGTTTCTCAAAGTGAGACACCTTGAGTGACATTTTGGATGGAATGCTAATTGTTGTTGCTAGTCAGTCACCATAGTGACCAGCTAGTTTAGGAAATGTAATTGTTTTTTAATGTTATTAAGGTCTAATGAGCAGACTAAGGAGAAAGACACATTGTTGTTTTCACCTAGAACATATTAGAATACATAAAGTATAAAGCAATATTTTCTTACTTTTAACTATTAAGTATCCTATTGATGGAAAACTGCATTAAAAACACTGACCCACGTTGTCTAGTAAGCAACTATGTATCACAACGTGGTGGGTTTGAAGAACTTTGTCTCATGCTATTCCCCTCTCTGATCTGTTTTCCTGTCTGTCCTCTATGCAAAGGCACCAAAATAACCAGTTAATAATAAATAAATGACTGAGCCGTTCCTTCCTGTAAAAATCCTGGTTTGAAACCAATCACAAGTTTTAAAGTGTTGAGCTCACCTAGGTCCTAATTTAGCTCGATTTATCTTAACCAGTTCACAAAGAGCATCTGATTGGACCGTGGTCCTGGGTCGTCTGAAACAGAACGGCTCCAACCCCTTTGAGGTGACGCTGAATGTGACAAACATCACACTGAGCAACCTGACAGGGTCTAATGTAGCAGTTCTACGTCTGGCGACCCCCCCCACCCTGTCCAACTACATCCAGCCCATCTGTCTGGACAACGGACGTAACGTCAGTGTGGGCTCCAAGTGCTGGGCTGCAGGCTGGAGCTCCGGGCGAGGAGGAGGTGAGTCCATAACTGTAGTTCGACACAGTAATGTTAACTGTCTGTATCATTTCACCTCTTTACATCGAACATAGTAAAGTTATATAGTTCAGTACTGTCTGGTTCTGATGCCGCTTGTCACCGTTTTCTTATTTTCTCATCTTCAGTGGAAGCAGTTCTGAAGGAGATCCAGACCTCTGTGGTGACCTGTGAGAACATATCGAGTGGCAGCATTTGTACATCTGCTTTCACACTGGAGCAGGTGAATAATGAACTTATAGCTCTAATCATTCATCCATTAGCTGTACAGATTATTCTGTAGAATGAGACACTGGGCCCATCTCAAGGACCTGCTATTGGCTAAGATGTGATCGATTACATCCGTTACATAACTAGATTGATTTGTGAGGAATTCGTCAATGCATCGCAGTATTTATGTTCTCCTGAATTCATGGTGATTTATGCTCATGGACATGATGACAATGCATCATTATCCGAAAAGCATCGACTCAAACTAAATGGTTCAATGTTACCACAGGAGCACAACTGCTAACATTAAGTACAATCACCTTAACATCAGATTATAATGGCTCATCTCCTCATTTCATGTTTGAAGCAGTATGTTAATGTACATGCAGAATAAAAATCCCATCATCATAATTCCGTCCATCCTGTTCTCACCTAGCATATATGTTTATCATACTTTACTGCAAGGCAGAATTCCTGCTGTATGAACTTATTTTCTTGCCATAGCTCCATGAACCTCAGCGAACTGAATAATTATCGTCCAATTCAAGTCAACTTTATTTATATAGCTCCAATTCATAACAAGGTCGTCTCAAGGCACTTTACAGAATAAAGTCCAGACTATAAAGATGTTTAGAGAGAACCAGACAATCCCCCTTGAACAAGCACCAGACAACAGTGGAGAGAAAAAACTCCTTTGAGATTGTCATTAAAGCTTCACATCTAAAATTTGGCTCAGAATCTCACGAGTGTCTTTAGGTTTTAGGTTTGTCATTTAAAAAAATCATGAAACTATTGTTCAGTCGCCCTTTATGTCCTCACTTGATCATGGAGATATTCTGTACTGTCACACTGTCGTACTTCAGTGGCTGACACCTGTATCACAGTGCATTACGTTTCAGTACTAATTGTTCCTTCTTGTTCCTTCTCGTCATTGTTCTCTCTATGAAAAATTTGATAAGAATGACCAGTTATATACCTATATTCATACATACTGTAAAGCCTTATTGTTACAGCCCCCAAACTGCCTTATATCTCCAATAACTACTTGATCTTAGACATTGCAAACGTATGCACCAGACTTGGCAGGACGACTTTTAGGTAAAATGAACCTTTTAAAATGTAATGAAATGCAAACTACTTTTAAGTAAGATTGCCTCATTTCTCTGGGCAGGTTTAACATGTTATCTGATATTTGATATGATCCATGTATATATGGTTGTCTGCTATACTTCAGGTAACTCTTGTAGTTATTTCTACTACTTCTGTATTATCTGGATATTCTGAATATTTTCCTTTGCCGATTATTTTTTATTAACTATGAATGTTTCTTTTACTCAGCTCTCACGTGAATAACAGATTCTAATCTCAATGCCACTTCAAATAAAACCTCTCTTAAGCCAATTTCTTCAAACATTTTGTGTAAAAATAAGTAAGTTCACTATTTTTTTTAAAATAAGTTATGGTTATTTATTGGAGTTATCCAAACTATCCAAAAATGGACTAATCTTGGATTGATGGATACATTCACTGAAGAAAAATATTTATATATTATCTAACAAATTAAAACAAAATGATAATCACAGAAATAATCTTTAACTGGAGCCTCACTCCATATTGTAAGACCCCAGCAAACATTGCTTTAATTACTATCACACACAATTTGTGAGACATTTATTTTTAAACCATGACATATTTTCTAATTTTGCCAAAAGGCAGCCTCAGAAACAAAGACAAAAGTTGTATTTTCACACTTAAACATTTCCGCCTTCCGTTTGTTCAGGGGGCCTCTGGGGGGCCATTGATGTGCAAGCAGGACGGCTCTTGGTTCCAAGAGGCAGTGTTGTCAGTTGACAGCTCCACCACCAAAACACGAGCAGCTATGATGGTCTTCAGGAGAGTGAGGCAATTTCAGACCTTCCTGCTTCAGACAATGGGAGGACCTTTGTCTCCAGCCTCCACTAACCACAGTGCCAGCTCCACCACTTTGATCACCACCCTGACCACTAGCAGGGGTCTTCCTGCTCAATCTGCTTCCTTTATTTCCCATCTCTTTGTCTTCTCTGTGTGTCTCCACTTTTTCATGTAGGAACCTCCCTCTTCATCTACTAATGTGATGTACACAACGTGTTAGACGTAAATAAATGTAAACAACCACTGCGGTTAGTAACATCCAATCAAAGAGCGTCACATTCTGTCATTGTGCTGAGTTTTGGAACAAATCAGCAGCTTTGGTATATTAGTATTCTCTTCCTGATTACATAAAAAAGTGTGACCACTGTTAAACGCTACAATAAATTTAAATATCAATATTGAATATTTTACTAAATGTCAGTTATTTGACTCCTGTTCCCTCCTGGCTGTATGTTGAAATGTCCCTGGGCAAGACACCAAACTCCTGTGGTGTTGCCATTAGCAGTTCCCATACAACAATTTCCTAAGGCAGTTAATAAATCTGTAATTTATTTTGTCACTGTAGCAACAAATGGTTACAGACTTAAAGCTGAAGTGGTTTCTACTCACTGCCAAATACCTGGATGTGGTGTGTTTAGTCAACCAGAAGCTGGAAGATACCATCTTAGATTAGGTTGGAGTGAGTGAAGAAAAAAATGAAAGGATCAAGATAAGACATTTCATAACCTTTAATAAGCTTCTCTAGAACATTTTATGTAACAGTGCAGGTTGGTCTGTCTGATGTTTACCAAGCAGACCTGGGTATCTAACTGGTTTATCTCGCTCAGTGTTTGTTTTTCTTGTTACTTTGATTTCATTTCAGATGATGCACGTGAGTGACCCTGTACTTCTGCATACCTGCATACCTGACACGAATACGTCTTTTTACTGAAGCATGATTTATGGACTAAATTGACCCTGTTGCATCTGGTGGTTAAAGGTGTAAATATAGCTGTAAGTGCTCTGGTTGTCAAACAGCTGCTCCAACATAATGAGCTCCACTTGGACCTCAGCTTGAATTTTTATTGTCAGGTATATCCCGGTTGATCTGGCAAGTAATGACTTTCATTAGGGTGTGTGGATCGATGTCAATCTACAACTGAGCAGCACAGTGGTGGAGTGGTTAGCACTGCTGCCTCACACATAGAAGGTCCTTAGTAGGACTCCACCTGCTGGCTGTGGCCTCTCTGTGTGGAGTTTGTATATTCTCTCTGTGCTTGTGCAGGTTTCCTCCACTTTCCTCACACAGTCCAAAGACATGCATGTTACATAGATTGGTGACTTTTCATTGGAGAATTGTCTGTGGGTGTGAATGGTTGTCTGTCTGTATTGTCCCTGAGACAGACAGGAGACCTGTCTGGAGGCTCCAGCGTGTAAAAGTTAATCACATGCTTATTTGCTACGTGACTAACATGTTACAGATGTAGGAACTGAAAGTGCCACCCGCTGCTTTGGCCTGTGATTCAGATATAACATCTCTTCTCGTCCAAGCCTTTGGAAGGAGAACGGTCTGGCTCAGACTGTACTTTGTTTTCATACCAACTATTCTGCTGCTATGTCCTCCTGTCTACATGTCTGCAGGTAAATGTATCACTCGCTTCATTCCAAAGACATGTTGTGATGGGCTGTAACCAAAGCATCAAATGTTCCCTACAAAATGAATTTACCTTTGCAGTTTAGTTGCTTAGGAACCTTTTAGGGGACAGGGTTAGTGAACATGTATGAAAAAGTAATTCAATGTCATCATGACCCACGTTAGGGAGACAGAGACACAATCTATAGGAAATCTAATGTATCTAATCTATCATCCACAGGCAGCAGGATTCAGTACTGTGGACTGAGGATGAGGAAGAGACTTTACATCATCTGGTGGCTAAAATGAGAACTGCAGGTTGGAATTTATCACAATGTGTTCCTGACCAGACTTTTACTGCAACCTCCTTCAGTAGTTGTTTGTTTTGGGGGGGGTTCTCCCCTCATTCTCCTCATCTGTACCTCTACCTGAGGACAAAATATAGCCTAAGAAATGGAAAAGTAGGATCTGAGAGACTAAGGTTGTCTGTGAGCAGAAAATTGAATTAACTGTGTGCTGATACTGAGCATGACTGAATTCAACATTTCAACACCAATATAAATGGTGTTGAAGTAAGAATATCAGAGTTCACTGATAGAAATTTTAACTGGAACTGGAGCCCTGAAGTTAGATTTTCAACTCCAAGATGGCTGCCTCACGTATCAAAAAGTGAAAGTCATACTTTATTTATATTTTGCCTGTAAACAGTCCCACATATTATTTGACTTTTATCTGTGTCCATGTCCCTGCAATGTTTGTACATGACAAATACCGCATAATACATTGTATGAGGTATTTGTCATGTGAATTTCCTGTTGGGATTGAAGAAAGTATCTAACAATAGATATCGCTGCTAGAATTTATTATCTCATAATCTGACCCTGACCTCTGACCCTTTAAAGGACCAACAGACACTTTGATAAAATACAAACACACACCAACACACTGTGTGTAGGAACAACAATAATAATACTAATCTGATTATTCACCTGCTCCAGTGTCAAAGGTTCTATACAAATGGTGTCACTCGATGTGTCCTCACAGTCCACCACAGAGGTCTGGAATTCCTGCAGAACGTGCTCCTCTAAAGTTGGGAGAATCAGAAAATGGTGACAAGTGGCATCAGAAGCAGGTTGTAATTATCTCTCTAACTTTACTATGTTTGATGGAAAGAGGTGAAATGATGCAGACAGTTCACATTACTGTGTCAGACTAGTGTCAGGGACTCACCCCCTCCTGCCCCGGAGCTCCAGCCTGCAACCCAGCACGTGGAGCCCACACTGAAGGTTCGTCCGGTGTCCACACAGATGGGCAGGATGGAGTCGGACAGGGGGGCGGGGGTCGCCAGATGCAGCACTGCTGCATTAGACCCAGTGATGTTGCTCAGAGTGATGTCTGTCACATTCAGTTTCACCTCAAAGGGGTTGAAGCTGTTCTGTTTCAGACGCCCCAGGACCACGGTCCAATCAGATGCTGTGGCTGATCTGAGGGAGATAACATGAGCTAAATTAGGACTGAGGAGAACTCAACACTTTAAAACATGTGAGAACATGACTCCAGGTGTCTCACCTTGAGAAACAGTCGGCACTGCTCAGCACAGAGTCCTCGTTCACCAGAGCCCCACCACACATATGACGGCAGTCCTTCTGTAGACTCGCCATCCACGGCCACTTACCATCTGTAACCTTCACGCCTAGTCCCAGAAGACGATTACTCAGTGGGACCTGGCCACAGACATCAGCTGGAGACACATTTGAGCTTTAAAGCCTTGAAAACTTCCACTGCTTAGTTAAATCCACATAGATTTATTTTAGATGATGGTGGAGATCCCACAGTTTACAAAGAGACCAAAATAATGTCCAAGACTCCTGTGATATTTGAGTTTGAGATTATTTTAGACAGTATTCACAAGGAGCAAGTAAAAATTGTGAATAATGTTGTAATTTATAAAAATGTATTTGCTAAAAATCAAAAAGCTCCTGTTCCAGTGAGAATAAACCTCAGTATTGTGAGTGTTGTAGTAGAACACACACGGACAGTTTGTCATGTCAAATACTTTTATTTATACGACACTAATGTTTCCACTAAACATGTTCATTTGATCTGATTCATCTTGAATTTTACTGTCCTCGCAAAGAGTGGAACTTGTTCTATGCTGGACAGTTAGCTAACATGGTGAGTGTGAAATCCTCCAATAAGCACAAGGCCTAACTTTTCTTGGATGTTTAATGAAGGCTCATTTTTCTTTTCTCTTTCTTTACTCTACTCACTGTAAAACTGAAGACAAATAACAGTAGGAATGAAAATAACATAACATACATCTTACAGGTACAATTCAAGGTTTCAAATATAAATATACTGAGTCACAACTGCAATGAGCACCACAATTTACTATAGCTATGAAATAAGGATTTTGAAGCAAAATAATATTGAAGCAACCATATTATGTTTACAGCACATAAAAGGGAATAAACAAAATACTTATGGACAAAGAATGTCCAAGGCTACAACGTTATAAAGAAGAGTCCCGCTCTCTCCTCCACCTGCTTCAGTAACTCTCAGGGGAATCCAGGCTCTAAACCTGCTACTACCTGACCACAGGGGGCACTGCTGCTCACAAAACGCTATACACAAGCTATGTAAAGGTTTTTTAGCAGTTATACATGCACTCAAACAGAGGGCAGAACATGAATCATTCATTCCTGTTTCCTTAGCAGTAATTATTACAAACATCCAGCTTCTCCTGCTTATCAATAGTGTCTCCCTGACTAAAAAATATACAACATCCTGATGATCGGATATTTCTATAAAACCACAGTGTGAATAATGATTCATATGTATAATGAAATAAGACGTGGTTTATACAGAGGAGGAATGATTTTGTTTTTATCATCGTTAAGATTTACTTTTAATTATTCGAATTAATTTTTAAATTGTTTGCTGTTTATTTTGATTTCCCCCCCCAAAAAATCAAAATGACCATAATTGTTAAATTTCAAAGAAGAGATTTATTCAGTTTCAATTTATTTTCTCCCTTTTTTTTACTTTTGTCCAAGATTTATTCAACAGACTTCACTCAAACATAATGTAAATAATTTAATAAACACTGTGACTCTGTGATCTAGATCAATTCAATAACTAAATGTTTGCTTCAGAAGTATAAATATTATTTTATTTCAAATTATTTTTTAAAGAGATGAGTGAATCAATAAATAAATATCATAGAATTTAAAATATATCTCTTTTATTTAAGAACAAGAATATTATTTTAATGTTCACAAGTAGTAACGTCCATAACAATCTAAAATATGTCCTAATATGCTGAGGAAATAAATTCATAAATGTTTAACATTCCATCAGTTTCTCACTTTGTTGTTTCTCACTATGAAACACAATTTCTGTCCTGTTACAGTTTATCCCATCAGTCCCAACACAGTCGTGCTGAAGCTACGGTCGACAGGTGGATAGTCACCACCTGAGCCTCTGCTGCCCCCTCACCCCAGGTATCAGTTAATCAGTGTTCATTTTTTTACTTCTAGATTTTATATTACATATATTTTTCCAACAGATGACAGATTGAATGTTGGACTTCAAAGAGCTTTTTAAGAATTGACTCAGTTTGGACAGTTTTTATTCCCTTCTGTCCTCACTTTGATCAAAGAAACACTAGTATTGCACCTAGTATTTACAGTTTTTTGAATATTGGGAGAGAGTCAGCTGAGCATGCAGAGTTTGGTAGCTCATTCCACCATCGTGGGATCATTGCGCTAAAAAGTTTTGCTTGGTGTCTTCTGTGCGGTGCTGGGACCACCAGACGTCGTTCGTTGGCAGACCACAGCGGGCAGGAAGGATTTTAGTATTTTACTTGATTAGGGGTTTTACTTGTTCCCCAGTGTTTCCCTCACACAGCAGTAAGTAGATCTGATACATGATTGGTTCAGGTGGTGACAGTGAGGAGGTTCTTACCTGGTGTCAGCAGAGTCAGCTGTGGTTTATAAATGTTTTATCCAACTGGACATTTTATTATCTGTAAAGCTTTTTTTAATATATGAAAAAACTCAACTTGACATGGTTAAATGAACACTGGACTTCTACAAATGTACTAAGGAGCTGAACGGATCTTATTCTTCTCCCTCTGGCATCATATTCTGTCCATTTGTCACTTTGGATTCTGATATTGAAGCTGAAGTTACCTTTGACGTCAGTGAGACACACAGTGTCCAATTATGTCCTGTATTTATATCCTCAGAAAATGTCTGACGCAGGTTTTCTGGAAAAACCTGATGTCCATGAATTTTAATGTTTTTAACTTTGTTTTTGAGAAACTGTCCATTGGTTTGGTGATAACAGAGACACATTAACACAGAAACATGTGATCTATGGTTTGTCACAGAAGCAGGGGAGAAGAAGGTGCTTATGCCAGAGCTGATGTGATGAAGTAAATCTTGATGGTTTCCTACAATTTCCTCAACATATTAGGTCATATTTTAGTTTGTTATGGACATTACTGCATCTGGAAAAAAAACATTATTCTGCTTCTTAATTAAAAGATACAAATTATAAATTCAATGACAAGTATTTATTCTCATCTCCTTAAAACATAATTTGAATTAAAATAATATTTATACTTCTGAAGCAAACATTTAGTTATTCAGGTGATTTAGATTAGATGTTGTCATTAGATTGTTTTGTATTGGTTTACTTATGTTAATGTTTTTACTAGAAGTAAAATTTGTAGTAAAGTAATTAGTGGAATATGATACAGAGAACTTTTGAATTATTTACATTATGTATGAATGATGTTTATGTAGATCAAATTTTGGACAGAAGGAAAAATATATAGTTAATTCTGTTAAAATCTTAATCTTAAATTATTTTTCTTATCTTAGAAAATCTTAGAAATGACAAAAAAAACAGCAAATCCTTTTTAATAATGTTTAAAAAAATATCTTATAATTTATTATAAATAATAAAAAATGAATCCTCCTCTGTGTAAACCACAGATTCAAATGTCTGATATTGTTAAAAATGTTCTTTACTGCTGAATGAATTAAGATGAGTCAGATTAAATAAACATATTTAGTGGAAACATTAGTGTTGTATAAAAAGTGTCTGTGTTACTAAGACCTTTGAAAATACTGAGGTTTGATTTTTAATGAACTATTTTTCATCATTTTCACTTGCTCCTGCAATTTCATGAAAATAATGTCTGAAATATTCTCAGCGTGTTTTTAGAAATGATGCAGCGTGATAAGAAATTTTAGGTGGTGTTGATTTGAGTCCAGGTTAAAAAAAAAAAAAAAAAAACTCTTCATGTTGAAAGAGAAAAAACTGTTTTTTTTTTCAGCAGAAACAACTAAATGTTGGTTTATTACATTTGTGTAAAATCAATTTCAAAGCATTTCAGAAAAAAAAAATCACTAAATGATCAATAAGAACTATTAGGTTTACCTCAAGTTTCCTGTTCAGTCATTTCTATTCTGAACATTGTTGATGATTTTAATAAAGGAACCTGCATCTGAGCTGTTTGTGACTTTTATTTAACCAACAATTTCCTCAGAGCACGTTCACAAAATGATCATTTAATTAACTTCTACTTTTAAACGATTGCATATATCAAATTATTGATTCATTTATTTTGACTATGGTGGCCAAAACATTAAGGGCACTTCTTAATATAGTGCACTCCAGTGCGACTCCACCACCACTTTTTTTTTTTTTTTTTTTTTTGTCCTTTCGGCTTATCCTGTGAGATCAGGGTCTCCACAGCAGATCATTCGTCAGCATGTTGATTTGGCTGGGGAAGGGGAAGTGGGCTTTTAGCGGTTCAGTGTTTTGCCCAGGGATAACTTCCACATGTGAAAGTACAGTAAATTTAAAAGACTGTACTTTTTACTCTACTACAATAGTTAACAGCTTCAGTAACTTTGGAGATGCAGAATCTAAATCCAAAATATAATAAACTAATACATTTAGTTGAATATTATTATTGTGGACTATGACACTGAGCAGTGAATAATATACTGAAGTTAAAATTAGCCCCACATTTATGGTTATAATTGAGTAATATTGTCACGACTACGTGTATGGACCCAAAAGTAGCACAGTGAGAGGGACGTAGAACACAAGTGACTTTATTTATTGAAAGGCACAAAAAAAGTAAGGAATAACGAATTCGGGGACTAAACAGACGTTACACCCAGAACACAAAAATAATACAAAAACTAAGGGTCTAAACAAATACAGGGGACCAGGACTAGTGAAAACTGAGTCAGGATACCAGTGTGGTCACAAATACAAAAACTAAGGAGTGGTGGAGAGAAGACTGGTAAACCAAAGAGAAGGGGGTGGGACGTCTACACTAACTTATTAGCGAACACAGAATATCCAAGCTAAAAATCACTAAGCTAAACGCTGATTTGGCCCTAAAGGGTTATAATACAACTTGAAAAGAAAACACAAGCCAGAGGAGAACTAAACACAAGACAGGGCCAGAATGACTGGTGCGGCTAACTAGAATTTGGACTGGGACAACTAAGGAATTGAACATAAGAAAAGGGATCTAAAGGGAACAAACTAAACTAAAAACTAAAGTGTGGCACCAACTGCGCAGTTATAAAACTAATGACAAATCTAAAGAATGTTACAGGACAGACTAGAAACTCAAACGTCCACACAAACAGGGACAAAATAAGGAACACAGCAACCAAACCCCAGGCCAAGACTAACAGGTAAACAGAGTCCAAATAACCAGAGTCAGGAAAACCAGGAGTCAGGGTGTTGCATGAAAAGCAAAACAATGATTTGACGGGGAACAGAAGGGAGAGCTGGGTTTGAAGAGAGATGAGTGCTGAAGCTGGGAACAGGAAGTGGGGGAAACTGTTATGTATATATGTCTACTCTCTTTTAGGTGTATGAGGGGCCCTGAGTTCTTTTACTTAGCTCTAAACACAATTTGAATTACTTGAATATTTTTATAGTCTTGAGTTTCAGCTGTAAAAGCAGATTATTACTAACTTCAAATATACTAGTTTACTCACTCTTTAAGAAATGTTTTTAGAACTATCTGAAATTATTGAAGCAATAACATCACAAACAGTTATAGTTTAAACTTAAATCCCTATTTAATTGAAAAGCAAAACTAAAAAGATATATAAATACATACAATAACTTAAAATGTTTACATTCCTTATTCTCAAACAAAATATATTCTCAAATATATGGCACAGTATCAAAACAAAAAACACATCCACCCTTCAAGGCTGTTTAACCTGAGTTACAGATCTTTAACTGTCCTTTTATCAAAAACGCAATGAATTAATAAAACCAAAAAATAGTTGCAGGCCGGAGTCGGTGCTCGGGGGCGTTGTGACCAAAAACTCAGTGGCCGCTTCACTCCAACTAGAGCAACAAACAAAATAACATGTGATACCTTTTTCACAGGTGAGCAATATATCCAACCAATCCTGCGACTCCCTCTGTCCTTGTCTCTGAGTCAGACGTCTGTAGAGCCTGTCCAAAGGTGTCTCTGTCCTCCAAATCAGCAACAGTTCAACACGACACGGTTAGCTGGGTTAGCTTGATTAGCTTGGTTAGCTAGCTGCCTCCCTCGGTCGACGCTGTTACTACTCCTCATCGGATTGATGAGCAGGTCCTCTCCTGATAAACACTTCGTATGTCTCGTTGAAATACTTAGTCCATCAGAAAAAACTATACACTTGCAGATTATCGAGCTGACAATCTAAGACTGTTACCACAGGTTACTAGCGTACAGCTTCAAACTTATTCCCTTTCAATTAACTCGTTAGCTCGTTAACATCCTCTCGCTCTCTATTATCACGTTCTCAGCGCATGTTCACATTCACTTCCGTTAACAAAATAAAATCCTACTTTATCGCCTCAAATAGATCCCACATACAACAAAACATTTGAAACATTTTAACCCATGAATTCAACATTTTATATCAGAAACATTTTACAACCCATATAACAAAATATACAATTTGACCCAGTTTTACTTATTCATCTGTGCATTTGTAAATAATTATTTATCTAACAAACTTTGTTTATTTATCTATTTAAATCACTTATTAATATATTTTAAATATTTAAATTTATCACTGGGCTACATATATATTTACTGTTATTTAGAGTTTTGGATGCAGGACTCTGACTGGTTCGAGTGTTTCTACACTGTGGTAATGATACTTTTACTCAGAGAAATGTTTATGTCTGTCCATGGTTTAGCGATGGATGGATGTGACCTGGTTATGTCATCATTCTATGTGGACGTCTGTCATCTACTGACCTGCTTGTACCAGGACTAAGCAGGAAGTTGAGTCTAGAAGTTAGTGGCTGTCAATGTTCATCTACCACGATGGAGACATGAATATTTTGATGTTATTTTGTTGATTGATCATTTGGGTGGAACTACCCTTTAAACTGACAGTGGCACATAATTGTGACTGAACTGTGATTACTGGAGGTTGTGTTAAAATACAAAGACTGGGACAAATGAAGTTCAATCAGGAAGACATTCTTCTATGAACACTCATCCTCCCTCTTTCACCCTCTCTCTTACTCCACGTCCAAACTCCATTGGTTGACTGAGGACATTTCACGTCTATAAACCAATCAGCTGCTGCCACAGTCTCCATGGACAAACCATAGTTGTCAGATTGTAATTCTCTTTGTCTCCAAGCTGTCATTTCAGTGTTGAATGGAAACAGTCGTCCTCCACCCTATTCATCCCCACATTTCATCAGAGTCATGTTTCTGAGTCCTTCACCATGACCATCAGACTCCTGCCAATCCACATCTTCAGGCATCAGGTCCTGTGGTTCCTGCACCGGATCATCAGACTCCTGCTCAGTCTACATCTATTCCATCCACAGGTTTGATCTACATGTTTGTAAAGTATTGACTTTATTCTGTAAAGTGCCTAAAGATGAACTAATAACTAATAATTAAGACACTAAAATGATTACAACTAATGATTCAAACTGAGAAACATGTTTATTTGCATTTCTTAAAATAAAATCCAAAGATGTGGATGTCTCAGCATTTCGATTGTCATTTCTTCTAAGGTAGTGTTACAGTAGTTACATCAGCCATTTACTAGAAAAATAACTTAGACTTTCACTGTTCGTGCATAGAGTCATCAAGTTGGCACATTTTCAGGAAGTGAGTTTCTGCTTATCTTCCGTTTAGCGTTAGTTCAAATACAAACAGAATCCACGGTCAGCGTTGTGTCATGTGTCAGGTCTAGTGGAAACCACTGTCTGTTGTTGGGGATGACAGATGTTTGATTTGCCTCCACATTTGGACTAAAACTGAAACTGTTCCAGGGAGGAGTCAACAAGTGTGAGAAATTAAACATGCTGCATGGCTCTGACTGATCAGATTCATGTCGTGTGAAACAGGCAGGCTCAACACAAAATCGGTTATTTTTGTCCACCCACCTTATTTTTTATGTACCTTGGTCTGTTTTATTGAACTCAGTGCAGGGTCATGTTTGATTGTGTGGACAGAGCATTGGACAAAATGTGTTTGTCGCTGGGGCATCACTTTACTTGTAGCTCCTAAAAGATCATCTGACGTATTGAAGAAATCAGGTAAGAATTAGGTAGAAGTACTAACATGATGTGCACCATAGAAACTACAGTGGTAAATGTATTATTTGATGCGTTTAATTTGATTTCAAAGCATTTTCTTTCATGTCCTTTAAAAACTACCTTAGTGGTTTATTTTGGTTTAGCTTCTCCAAAAACCCTGTGTCTGTAGTTGAAATGCATGTACATAGAATCAGCAGTTTTATTTTCCTTTTGGATAGAATAAAGGTGATGGCATCAAACATGATAGTGAAAGGTGTTTGTGGAAGTGTAGCATCAATCACAAAAGTGCATGACAGCTTCATCACTGCTGCACAGCAGCCATGGATTGTCTTCAGAGAGGACGACAGATGAGGATTGGTGGTGGACATACACCACTTTGGAGCAACATGGTTTCATACATTACAGGTGAGTCTCCCACGATTCTTTGGTCACCAGTCTGTCACTGGGCCACACATAGAAATGAACAACCAAGTTCACTGACATTCACATACAAAGGTCAATGAAAAGTCATTTCAAAGACAGTAGAAGACAATCGGTGCAGTACAGTTTTGAAGGTGCAATGCTGGGGCTCATTGCCTGCTCATAGAACACTGTGGTCACTACTACCTCATGTATATTGTTATTTTAAATTTTATGGTACGGTCTCTTATGTCTATTAAGTTTATTTCATCCTGCATAATAATTATTGGGTCAGTGATTATTGCAGCATAAATAATACCACAGTATTTACTTGAGACATTTTTACAAAGCCATTTACAGCAAATGTGCTTTGTTTGTTATTTTACTTTACTTTATGATCTTATTTTTAGTCTATGTTCTGTGGAAGCACTCGCAATTTTTAAGGTCAACCTTGCTTGAGTCTCCTTAACTCAAGTGCTTCTGTGGTAAAAATTGACCGGTTATGACTTTCATCTCTTAATATGTCCTTTAACAGAGAAAACCTCTCTGTTATATATTAACTGTCTTTTAGACTCTTCAATTTCACCTCAGGTTACTATCACTCAGGCTCTATTTCATCTGGTAGTTTCCTTCCCTGAATTTTAAAATCATTCCTAAAATTCTGTTTCTGGGTTCTGTCTTGGGTTCTCGACATCCTTAACCTTTGTTCCCCCTCTTGGGGCTTATAATCTTAACCATCATCCCTCTCTCTGTCTTCTCTCTCTACTCCCTTCTACTAGCTTCTCCTTACTCCCATTGCCACTCACTGGCAAATTCTCTTCATCTTTTATAGTTTTTTACCATGCTGTCTGCACCATTTTTACACTTAATGTGTCACTACTTGACCTGGTCATGTTGAGCAAGCGCTGTGCCTCAAGTTTGAACTTTAGCAAAGTGACTTCCTGTTCATCTTACATCAGGTCATGTTAAAAGCTTGCAATGGTTCAATCATTGTTCATACAGCACAAGCATAAAGTTTTTTCCATTCCTTCAACAGTTCTCTGATGTTACCTTGCAAGCAAATAGATCCAAATCTTGTTCACATACATGATGATGTGGCATGAATGATGACAATAAAGTTTTGAATCTGACTCTGAATCTACATGTGTGGATAGTTGAGTAACTGTGTCAATTTGTGCGTCTTTGCTGGGATTTGTATTTCAGGCTGTTTCTGTGTCTGTACATAAATCTGTAACTGTAAAATATCTTCACTCCAAAAACTAAATGAAAAACTCTTGGTTTTTAGACAAAAGTGCTGGAAAGCTTCACAATTGGCTCTTCTACAAATGATTTTTGCTTCTCTCCTGCTGAGGTTTGTCTGTGTGCATTTATGTGTCCTCGGCCCTCAACTTGGGCTCACAGGCTCACGCTTACAGGCTGTGTGGGCTAACTTTACTCTCAAAGTGGATTTAGATCATGATCATCAGCCGTTGTGCAGGTCAAAAGGTTCAACTAATACAATGTTATGTGTCTGTATCTATGCTTTGTCAATCTAGTTACTGCAGTTTTTATCATCATTAACTCATTACGGGCTCATTGTCGACCTGCAGCTCAGCACAATTCAGCTTCCATCCAAAATGTTGTCATCAAAGACTTCAGATCAGTTTACCACAACAGTGACATTTGTCTGTGTAAAGTTGAACATGCACTTTGTTTTATAATTATAGTTTTAAATTTATGTTGTGCCTTTTATTTCTAATTTTAAAAATTCTATTTAGTATTTGTGAATTTTATCTAACTGATCAATCTTTATTTGCTCTTGTTTTGGTTTGCTGCACATCACCCTTTCTGTAGCCCCTCCTCCTTTTCCTCACATCCTACGCATCATGTGGAGAAATGCAGATGGTATTTTACTATTTTCCTCAGACATTAAGTTGTTATGTGTTGTCACCTTAGCTGTGTTGCTATGCTTTTAATATTACTGTGTTAATGAGCTTTTGTTGTGGAGTTTTGACCATTAATGTAAGTTTTAGGATGTTTTCATTTTACTTTGAGGTCTGTTTGGAGCCACTTGCAGTACAACAAACGTCATGTCCTATGTGACTAATGTAACCCTGTCAGGATTTAAGCTGCATTTCTCAGTGCAAACTTTATGTTTTGTACATGTAGGGGTCAGATGTGCAGGAAAGGCCAGAAGACAATTTATATGGTTGTTTAATTGTCAGGAGCAAATTAATCGTGGGAAAAGAGTCTTCAGCGTTGCTTTCTCCATGTCCAATCCACACCCGTTACATCTTCCAAGATAACTCTGTCCCTCAGACCTCACTGACTGCAAATCCTAACAACATGTGACTTTATGACGCTCTGCTATTTTCTTGAGTTCAGCATTAACCAAGATTCCCTTCTAAAAAAAGGCAGGACACTTTTTTTATGTGTGGATTGTACCACAAAATATGAGAAATGCTGTGATATGATTAAATAGACTTTCTAGGCTTTGCTGCATAGAGTAACTCTAAGGACACAAAATGAAACTGGAGTAAATCCAATACTACGTTTGCAGCTATAGAAAATCTGAATTGGTATGAAAAGCATTTTTATGTTTACAATAATTATCATACTTTATAACTTGTTGTTGTTGTTTTCATTAGTCATTGATTGTGATTAGTCATTGATTTTTTTAGATTAAATTTTTGTTTCTTTGTTTTCTTGCCCCTATAGTTACTAGCAGTTTTAGTTCTACCATTATTTGTAGGATTATTACTGGCAGGGTGAAACCTGGAAGCTGTTGAAGAAGAATCTGTACAGTGGCTCAGCTCTGTGCTGTTCAGAGTTTAGGTTCAGTTGGAACAACCAAGGAGGAGGAAACAAACATGATGAACAGTGGTGACCCAGTGACCAGTGAACTCTTCAAGTGACAATGAAATACTGTGAATCAGTGGGTGTTTCTACTCTGAGTCACTCACAGTGTCGAGCTCTGTCATTCATTCTAACACAAGCTGCATTAAATGTGGCCTGTTTAAAAGAAGCTGTATATACACTCACTGCTCACCTCATTAGGTACAGCTGTACCATCTAATGCAATGCAACACAGCAGCTCTCACTTTTTAAGTTGAAACTGTCAGAAAGGTGATAATTCTACTGTCTGTTCATTATTGAGGTCATAGTGGTGGTGGAGTTATTTAAGTGCATTATATTAAGAAGTGACTTTAATTTTTTCACCCTAATCAAAATAAATGAATCAGTAATTTGATTTATGCCATCTTTTTAAAGTAGAAGTTTGTTAAATAATAATTTTGGTTACTGTTGGTTAAATAAAAGTCACAAACAGCTCAGAGCTTCACTCCCCTTTATTAAAATCATCATGAAAAAATAGATTTCTTGTGGGATAATTGTGTGACTCCTCTCCTGCACAGCTGTTAGTCACTGCTGGATAATCAGAGCGAAACTACTGGTGGATGAAAGAAGACTCTGCTCTATCCAAGGTGAACAGCAGCTCACACTGCAGTGGAGAACATGAACGTCTGCTGCAGGAACCCTGGATGTCTGATTGAACAACTTCACTACTCTACACACTCTGCTATGTGGATTATTAGAGGAGCTTTAAGAACAGACTTTGTCTAAGATTATTAATTGTTTATTGTCATTGGTGTCACACACATGGTGGAAATCAGGTGTAGTTGGAGGTTTTTATAAGAAGTGGAGATACATGGGGATGAAAAGGAGACAGAAGGAGGAGAGAACAGCTCCCCCTCTGGTGATCAAGGTGGTATCAGACCTGGAGACTAAAGCTTGCAGTATCCCATCAAGTAACAACACTATCTTTACTTCAAGGACGTCAGAATGAAGGCCACTGCACAGACAAACTTCTCTTGTACTGCTTGTGGTCCACTGGTGAGTTTGTCGTCAGCTGCTAACACTCCTGCCAGAAACCAAGAACCGTCCTGATGACACATCAACGGACATCCAGAAAACACCTGAAAAAAGAGGAAAAATGGTTCATGGTCATTCTGACCCTGACCTCTGACCCTTTAAAGGACCAACAGACACTTTGATAAAATACAAACACACACCAACACACTGTGTGTAGGAACAATAATAATACTAATCTGATTATTCACCTGCTCCAGTGTCAAAGGTTCTATACAAATGGTGTCACTCGATGTGTCCTCACAGTCCACCACAGAGGTCTGGAATTCCTGCAGAACGTGCTCCTCTAAAGTTAAAATCAGAAAATGGTGACAAGTGGCATCAGAAGCAGGTTGTAATTATCTCTCTAACTTTACTATGTTTGATGGAAAGAGGTGAAATGATGCAGACAGTTAACATTACTGTGTCAGACTAGTGTCAGGGACTCACCCCCTCCTGCCCCGGAGCTCCAGCCTGCAACCCAGCACGTGGAGCCCACACTGAAGGTTCGTCCGGTGTCCACACAGATGGGCAGGATGGAGTCGGACAGGGGGGCGGGGGTCGCCAGATGCAGCGCTGCTGTATTAGGCCCAGTGTGGTTGCTCAGAGTGATGTCTGTCACATTCAGTTTCACCTCAAAGGGGTTGAAGCTGTTCTGTTTCAGACGCCCCAGGACCACGGTCCAATCAGATGCTGTGGCTGAACTGAGGGAGATAACATGAGCTAAATTAGGACTGAGGACAACTCAACACTTTAAAACATGTGAGAACATGACTCTCACCTTGAGAAACAGTCGGCACTGCTCAGCACAAAGTCCTCGTTCACCAGAGTCCCACCACACACATGACGTCCATCCTTCTGTAGACTCGCCATCCACGGCCACTTACCATCTGTAACCTTCACGCCTAGTCCCAGAAGACGATTACTCAGTGGGACCTGGCCACAGACATCAGCTGGAGACACATTTGACCTTTAAAGCCTGGAAAACTTCAACTGCTTAGTTAAATCCACATAGATTTATTTTAGATGATGGTGGAGATCCCACAGTTTACAAAGAGACCAAAATAATGTCCAAGACTCCTGTGATTTTTCAGTTTGGTGCAGTGGAGTCTTAAAGGTTTTGTCTCTGACTATTTCACCACAGTTTGTGTGATGAGCTGCAACAATTGAAAAACACTGATAATGACTGATGCAAATGTTGAAATGGGTCAGAGCTATCACAGAGCCTGGACATGACAGGAAGTCAAGTTTGTTGTTGGAGGGACAGTGGCTAGACAGTGACACTGAGCTCACCATCATCAGTACCACTGGACGAGACTCATAGTGAAAACTGTTCAGGTTTGCAGATAAACTGTTGTTTGATGACGATGATGCTGTAGGTTTAAATCTGACTGCAGTCTGAAGTTCAGGCTTCTAGATTTGACACAAACCTCTGACAACCTGAAACATTTCTATCCAACAACAGTGTGAAGATCATCTTTAACTAAATCAGACAGGAGCAAACTGGGACTTACCATCCAGCTGTGAGAGACTCTCTGAAACACAGAACACAAAGAAACAGTTGAGGCTTTTCTGATACTTCTTGTACAACATTTGGACATGTGGTGGAAACAGGAGAGGATTGATTTTTATCATCTCTAACATTTATTACTGAACTCATTCAAACACATTTTCCCCTGAAAACTCTAAGAGTATTTTCCAGTTACACAAAAGTAATAAGAAAATGTTGGTTATTCAATCCAACATTTAGTTGTTACTGCTGAAAACAGATTTTTCTCTTTCATCAAACACAATGTGGGTTTTTTTTTCAAGCTGGATTCAAATCAACACCAGATAATATTTCTTGTCACGCTGCATTGTTGCTAAAAACTTGCGGCACATGCTAAGATTGTAAAAATTGTGAATAATTTTGTAATTTATAAAAATGTATTTGCTAAAAATCAAAAAGCTCCTGTTCCAGTGAGAATAAACCTCAGTATTGTGAGTGTTGTAGTAAAACACACACGGACAGTTTGTCATGTCAAATACTTTTATTTATACGACACTAATGTTTCCACTAAACATGTTCATTTGATCTGACTCCTCTTGAATCATTCATTCCTGTTTTCTCATCACGGTCTTTAGCAGTAATTATTACAAACATCCAACTTCCTGTGGAAATATTGGAGTCTCCTGCTTATCAATAGTGTCTCTCTGACTAAAAAATATACAACATCTTGATGATCTGATATTTCTATAAAACTAAAGTCTGAAGATGATCCATAATCAAACCAGATATTTGGACATGTGGTTTATACAGAGGAGGATTGTTTTTTTTTGTTTGTTTTTTTTTTAACATTGTTAACATTTACTTCTAATTTATTTTAAACATTATTAAATTGTTTGCTGTTTATTCTGATTTTTTCCACAAAATTCAACAGATGACACAATCAATTTGAAATTCCAAAGATTTGAAGAGAATTTACTTTCAATTTCTTTTCTCTATATTGTTTCCCTTTTGTCCAAGATTTAAACAGACTTCACTCAAACATAATGTAAATAATTCAAAAACACTCTGAGACTCTGTGATCTAAATTTATTGAATAACTAAATGTTTGCTTCAGAAGCATAAATATTAACTTATTTCAAATTATTTTTTGAAGAGATGAGTGAATCAATAAATAAATATCATAGAATTTAAAATGTGTCTCTTTTATTTAAGAACAAGAATAATGTTCACTGTCCACATGCAGTAACGTCCATAACAATCTAAAATATGACCTAATATGCTGAGGAAATAAATTCATAAATGTTCATCATTCCATCAGTTCCACAATTTCTGTCCTTTTACGGTTTATCCCATGAGTCCCTACACAGTCGGGCTGAGAATCACTGAAGCTACGGTCGGTCACCACCTGAGCCACTGCTGCCCCCTCACCACAGGTATCAGTTAATCAGTGTTTATTTTTTTACATTTTTTTCTTCTATATTTTATATTACATATATTTTTCTCCAACAGATGACAGATTGAATGTTGGACTTTAAAGAGCTTTTTAAGAATTGACTCAGTTTGGACAGTTTTAATTCCCTTCTGTCCTCACTTTGATCTAAAGAAACACTAGCATTGCACATAGTATTTTACTTGATTAGGAGGTTTTAATTGTTCTCCAGTGTTTCCCTCACACAGCAGTAAGCAGATGTGAAACCTGATGTGTTCAGGTGAGGACAGTGAGGAGGTTCTTACCTGGTGTCAGCAGAGTCAGCAGAGTCACCACACACATCACTTTGTAAGAAGCCATCGCTGCAAATCTCAAGTCCTCACATTTGACATGGTATAAATACCTTGTTGTCCCCCCTCCCTCCCTCAGACACACCTCTTTCTGCTTCTTTGACAACCAATAGATCAAACTAAACCATTGTTGTGTTTTTTTACCAAACCAAGTTCAAGTCTTTTCAGGTTAACTTAAACAAACTAAAGAGATTCTGCACCATGTTCCTCCATCATTACTTCAGAAGCTGGATGGACAAGGACTAATCACAGAAATCTAGACTTTACACAAATGATTGGACCACTTATGATGACTCAGTGAATAAGTTTAAATGTGGTTGGGCTCATAACAACATCAGATGTATCAGCATAGAGAAAGGAGCTGGTTCACAGATCATAATCTTCACCTTTACATTGGGAAAATAAAGAGATGGTTATAGTTTCTGGAAAAGGTTGTGGGGAAAACAATGACTATAATATCTGTAAACCATTGTGACGTTGGCCCATCAGAGATGATTTTTTTCTGTGGACATTGAGGAAATGATGGTCCAGTGCTAAACAAAGTTTGCTAAGTTTCTCTGGTACAGTTTGGTTTGACAGTCTGACCACTGCTGAAACAAATGCTCCACAGAAAAGAGTTAAGACTGATTCTAAAATTATTGCTTGTTCTACTTTAAGTTTATTCAAACTGATTTATAGCATTTTCCCCAAATTTAAGATATTTACACATTTGAACTTGTTCATTAAGATGATCTTCACAGATGATCACCACTTGTTTGAAGCATAATGAGAATCACCAGAAGAAAACAGCTGTTCTTAGGTTATAAATGAACTACACCACAGTCACATCAGCACCTCCAAACTTTTTGTCATTTCATTTAGTGCAGTTACCGTTTCTACTAAATCCTTTATTCTTACAGTGACCTGATAACACTAGTGATGGTGAAGTATAAACTCAACAGTCTCCATGTTCATCATGATGATGTTTATTGATCCTGACAACCTCTGTGGTCTCATTTAGCCACCAACCTTATTTTAGACATGTGCAACATCAAATATACATGAGTGGCGTATTTGCACAGGTTGCTTGTGAGACATGCACAATAAAACAACCAGAGGTGAACTTAAGCATCGATACAAGACATAAAGGCCTGGATGTCCCACAATTTTTTACTTTTAAACTCAGACAAAACTGAAGTCATAGTATTTGGGCCCAAAAATCTCAGAGATATGATGTCCAACCATATTGTTAAAAGCTAGATGGCATAAGTCTGGCCTCCAGTACTACTGCAAGGAACTTTGGTGTTATTTTTGATCAGGATTTGTCCTTTAACTCACATATAAAACAAATCTCTAGAACAGCCTTCTTCCACAAATTAGTAGCATCCTGTCTCAAAGTGATGCCGAAAAACTGGTCCATGCATTTGTTACCTCTAGGTTGGACTACTGTAATTCCCTACTTTCAGGATGCCCCAGTAACTCCCTAAAGAGCCTGCAATTAATCCAAAATGCTGCAGCAATAGTGCTGACTGGAACTAGCAAGAGAGATCATGTTTCAACTTCACTAGCTTCTCTCCATTGGCTTCCCATTAAATCTAGAATAGAATTTAAAACCCTGCTTCTTACATATAAAGCTCTGAATGGTCAGAGTCCATCATATATAGAAGACCTCATAGCACCATATCATCCCAGTAGACCACTTCGCTCTCAGAATGCAGGCCTACTTGTGGTTCCCAGAATTTCCAAAAGTAGAATGGGAGGTAGAGCCTTTAGCTATCAAGCTCCTCTCCTGTGGAACCCGCTCCCAGTTCAGATTCGGGAAGCAGACACCCTCTCTACTTTTAAGTCTCGGCTTAAAACCTTCCTCTTTAATAAAGTATATAGTTAGTTATAGTTATGCTGCTATAGGCTTAGACTGCTGGGGGACCCACCCCCCAATGCACTGAGCTCCTTTCCTCCTCTTGACCCCCTCTCCTCTCCCCCCGCAATTTTCACCATGTATAACATATCATATACCATGTATATCATTAACTCTGTGTGTTTACTCCTGTAGTTGTCTTTGTCCTCCTCTGTCCCCCTCTCTCTGTCCCTTTCTGCAGGTGTCCTGGGCTTTGAAGCTGTGTGTCTTCCAGTGTGCAGCTACTGGTCCTACCAATCTGCCCGATGTTTTGTTGTTGCTTTTTGTTGCTCTGTTCTTTTCTGTCTTCACTTTCCACTCACCCCAACCGGTCAAGGCAGATGGCCGTCCACCCTGAGCCTGGTTCTGCTGGAGGTTTCTTCCTTAAAGGGTGTTTTTCCTCTCCACTGTTGCCTATGGCTTGTTCAAGGGGGAATTGTTGGGTTCTCTTTATACATCTTTAGAGTCCTGACTTTACTCTGTAAAGTGCCCTGACATGACTTTGTTGTGAATTGGCGCTTTATAAATAAAGTTGAATTGAATTAAGTTAAATAAGCTTCAGCTACGGTAACAAACTAATTGTTAGTGATGTTATAGTGTGACATACTACTACCAGTGTTTACATGAGCCACAGTGAAGACATGTGGATCAGGGCTGTGTGATATGACCAACATCTCATATCCTGATAAAGTTGAATAAACAAAATATGCAGCACACTTTGTGGTTCTTATCTGAAGACTATCTCTGGACTGTTTGACATTGTTCTTATGTAGGTGCTAACAGAGTGGTGTCTGTTGTGGTGATGCTGGATCGTACAGGCACGATGCTCCAAGTGAGGAGAAAGATTTGCATAACTAGGCTGAAATGAATCATCAGTAAAATGTTTGTCATGCAAGAGACCCAATAAAACACATGCAATAGTCAAGGTTGTGTTAGAATGAAAGCACTGAGTAAAGTGTAAGAAAACTTTCCACCTTAAAGGTTGTTGTAGCTCTGCAGCAGCATTAACTGTGCTGCTAATGTTAACTACATTTTCATAGATGAACGTAAACTCTGCACTGGAACTTTTCCTCAGAACAATGTTTCTAATGCTGCCTCCTCATCTCAGATCCAAACCACTGAAAACACAAACTCCTTTTGTTCATTTGTTGTATATATATTTCTTTATGGGAACTTTGCTTGACTGTAAGTTGATTCATCTGCAGTGTGTAGTGATGTCAGTGTCTGATTTGGTTTCTTGTCCAATATACAGTAGAAATAAACAGAATATTCTTCTACTTATGCACATTGATTTTTTTTTTGTTTTTTTGTTTTGCAGTTAATGACTTAAGAGAAACAGCAAAGTCTGTGCTTTGTAAAAATAGCCGATGTTCCACAGATAAACAGAGACTGGATTAGTTTTCTCTATTCATGCAACAAGTGATTCCAGAGTTGGAAGTGATCAGACAGGAACCACCTGCTTTAATGGTAAAACATATTTTAAAAACCCATTAATTTAAAATAGACGTTCATTATCTGCAAGTGATTATTTTGGAGCCTTTTCCAGCAGTGGTTTGTAAATATGTTTTATCCCACCGGATATTTTATTATCTGTAAAGCTTTTTTTAATATATGAAAATTGTCAACTTGAGATGGTTGAATGAACACTGGACTGAATGTACTAACGAGCTGACAATGATCCGCTGTGGCGACTTTGAACTCACAGGATAAGCCGAAAGGCCAAAAAATAAAAGATTTGCCAGCATTTGATGCCAAAAGCAAGTTTTCCTCAGAAAAGGGCTGACGCAACTTTTCTAGAAAAAACAGATGTTCATGAATTTTAATGTTTTTGTGTTTCTTTTTGAGAAACGGTCCATTGATTTGTTGAAAACACAGACACATTAACACAGAAACATGTGATATTGTTTGTCAAAGAAGCAGAAAGACGTTTGTCTGAGGGAGGGAGGGGGGAGAAGAAGGTGCTTATGCCAGAGCTGATGTGATGAAGTGAATCTAAAAAATACAATAATATATAACTATATTTAATATAATATATACAAGAAAAAACTTAACACTGATTAACTGATATCTGTGGTGAGATATCAGCAGCAGTCATATGTCTTATGTGGAAATGTACCTGGACAAGACCCTGAACCCCCAAACTGACCAGCATGTTGATTTGGAACAGTTTTTATGCCGCATGCCCTTCCTGACGCAACCCTCCCCGATTTCTACCGGGCTTGGACCGGCACTGCACAGCTGGGGATGGGAAAGGGCTGTTGGGGGTTCAGTGTCTTGACCAGGTACACTTTGACATATAGGTGGGACCAGGGTTTGAACCACTGACCCTGTGATCCATGGACGACTGCCTTATTCTCAGTGAAATGTGCCTACTTCACTAAGAATAAGGGTTATGCACAACTGCAGTGTGGATGCAGGACGCACAGCATTGAGCTTAGCACACAGGAACAGATAGTTAAGCTCTCTGATAAGCTCACATGATTACTTTGTTCGAATTTTGTATTAAAAATATGGTGTATGGAGTTCTAAACATCAATAAAGTCATTCGGTTACCTTGTGCAGAGTTGAAAGTCCAAAGGGACACTTTGGTGTCCACCTGGCCACACGCTTATCAAAAACAATACAGAAAGCAAATTTTCTGTTATTTTTTCACATAATTTGGCAGATTTCTGCTCCACAAGTTTGGCTTTGAGTCTATTTTGTTGTTTTTTCCACTTGGCACACTTCTATTGGACTACATCATTCAAAAAACCACTAAAGATTTAGATGAGGATAAATCCAACATTTATACCATATTCTTGCCTCTGTAAATTTGCTTCAGTATCACATAACACGATTCTGTCTTGTCTGTCTGTCTTTTATTATAAAACTAGAAAATGTCTCTTTTCCAGTGAAACTGAGCTCATTAGTTTGGGCCTTACTATTTAGGAATTACAGCCATTTTGTTTTTGAAATGCTTTTTTCGGGCTTGTGCTTTATTGTGCACAAAAAGAGGGGCGAAATCTAAGGGGTAGTGGTTTAATTACAGCTACCTTATAGGCCTGTGGTACATAGCCTGTTTCTAAAGATAGATTGATGATATCTAATATGAATGTATCTATTAAGGGTAAAGCTTCCTTGAGCAGCTTAGTTGGAATAGGGTCTAGCAGACAGGTTGTTGGTTTAGATGAGGTAATAATTGAAGTTAGCTCAGAGAGATCTATGGGTAAAAAGCAGTCTAACAGGGTTTGGGGCCTTATCGATGACTCCAGCACTGCTGTACATGAAGATCTATCTGTAATATTTGGGGGGAGGATCTGGTGTTTTTCTCTAATAGCTACAATTTTATTCATAAAGAAAGTCATGAAGTCATTGCTGCTCAGAGTTAAGGGAAAACTAGGCTCAACAGAACTATGGCTCTTAGTCAGCCTGGCTACAGTGCTGAACAGAAACCGGGGGTTGTTCTTGTTTTCTTCTATTAATGATGAATAATATGCTGTTCTGGCATCACTGAGCTTTTTTGTACATTTTTAAACCATTTTTCCAGGCTAAATGAGATTCTCCTAATGAGTGGAATGCTGCCTACTTTGGGTTTATTTACATTTTGGGAAAAAACGAATCTAATAATGAATTAAACTCAGTGCTCAGACAGTTACTGTCAGCATCTACATGAATGTTAAAGTCACCACTATAATGACTTTATCTGTACTAAGCACTAAATCAGATAGAAAATCTGAAAATTCAATCAAAAACTCTGAATAAGGGACTGGAGGACGGTACACGATAACAAATAATAGTGCTTTTTGAGTTTTCCAGTTTGGGTTGAAGGTTAAGTGTCATTGTAACTATGCGGTTGACCTTTTTTTTTTGCCGCCGTTTTGCTGTAGTAAAAACTCAAACCTAGTATTTGGCTGATAATCGTCATTCACCTCAATGAGTAGTGTACATACACCAATTAATCCACTGGGTGGTGCTGCTGTGAAGAAATATTATTGTCTGAAAGCTGTTGAAAAACAACTGAAGTGAGTCTGTGCTGTGCAGCTCCTCAGAAATGACAAGGATTACATTTGAAAGTTGAGGTAAAACAAAAAATCTTTTCAGCTATCATTTCTAAACACCCTAACCTTAGTTGAAGGGCATAAATCAGACAATAAAATATATATCTATGATTTGGCAGAAAACTGGGTCAACCGCTCGGTTGAGTTGCCCGTGTTTAAACAGCCTCGCTCAAGGTTGACTTCATATTTTGTACCCGTTTTCGAACCATAAGCTACCTTGACATAATTATATCAAAATGTTTGCCTACTTGTAAACACATTCCACATCACAATCCTGACTTATACGTGTATATATCTAAGCTGTGGCTTTTATACTTTTTGAGATATTGCTGTCTGAAGCCACCCATGCACTTCTGGATAGCAGGTTAGTGCCATTCATTTGATTGGTGATAGCTCAAAAAACATACACTTTCAATATTTATATTGTATGAATCTGTACAATTGTGTGAACATTTCGATAATGATGTGCTAAAATACACATTTTGCGATACTCGAGTTGACTCACATACACACACACGACTACTCAAAGCATGTATTCTAATCTCTGTGATGTTTTTATATGAAATAAAAATAAAAATAACAATTTTGTTGCAGAAATAAATGGAATCCCCTCATGCCTAGGACAGCCCTGACAGGACAAGTCAACCAGCTTGTATATCTGCTTTGTGATTGGGTAACCTGACAACTAAAACCTGAACTATCGCTAACTGAAGAGGCAGCAACACAATTTCACTAATAACCCATTTATCAAAAACAACTATTGATCTAATATTCACCGACAAGCCTGATAGAAGATTAAAGGTCCTAGAAATTTGATCTGCTCTCTCTGACCACAATTTTATTTTAAGAGCAGCATTCCAGTACAACTATTAGAGTTAGCAGCTATCACTTTATACCAAAATGGAAGCAACAATATTTGAACAACAAACTGCAAAAATTTGATTTGTCTAAGGTTTTGATAATAACATTGAGGATGGCTCCAACAACGTTATCAAAACCATCAATGAAACTCCAGCTCATTACACAAGTAAATGGTGTAGAAAAATCTTACATGGCTGAATGATGATGTTTGGAAATTAATGAAACAGAGAGACAAAGCATTAAGGAAATGTTTAAAAGTGGGGCCTTACAAGTGATGTCAAAGTTTTACATCTATTACGAACAAAGTTGTAAGATGGTCTCTAAAGCTAAAGCAAACTTCTTCACTGAGATGATACAAGGGACAAACTGATATGGGAAAATCTAAATAAGCTATTAGGATGAAAAAAAGATGTGAATTGCAGAGGTTTGCACAATGACTGACAATTTAGACATTATTGTCAATGGTTTTTACAGATTTTTCATTAGCTCAGTTGCAGAATTGTCAACGCACCTTAAATGCTCAGACATCTCAGATAATTCTCCGGACACTAGTAAATCAGTCTTCAGTATATGAGATATACCTGTCACTAAGGTTTTAAAACCAATCTCATCTCTAAAAAATGTGAAAGCCAGAGATGCCTTTGGCTTCACAAGTGCACTATTAATGCTCCATAAAGAAGCTATGGCAAGCTGGACATGGAAGGTTGCTAGGGTTACCGCAGCCTTCAAGGCTGGTGATAAGACAAAACTAGAGAATTACAGACTAATAAGAATTTACCAATAACACTGAATATAGCAGAGTCATCACACAGTTAACTGAACAACTAAGAAGTGGTCGTACCCTGCTCCACCCAACACGGTTCAGATTTCACAAACATCACTCTGCAGAAACAGCCGCCTGTTATGTTCTCAAGAATATAAAACATCTATTAGACCATGGTGGCTATGTGGGAGCTGTGTTTCTAGATTTAAAGCAAGCTTTCGATACCACAAATCATGATGTGTCTCTTGAAAAACGTACTTATTTTAATATTTCTAAAAGTGCCCTCCAATGGAGGCAATCATACCAATCATACTTATCTCATCTGCTCTGTGCCACAAGGCTCAATCCTACTTAGTCTTTATGTCCATCACTGCCAATTGTCTGTCCAAATATCCAAATGCAATTACATGGCAATGACAAAACAAGAAGCTGCTGCAATACTTTACCAGGTACCAGGTACCAGGTACCAGGGTCCCACTGGCTCCAAAACTCCTGTCTACATCTTAATACTAATAAATATGTTTGTATGTTTTTTTTTACGGCAGCAGATATCTGTCTTAGTCAGTGGAGTCTAGATGTGGTGGAACCTCAGTGTGGTCTTTGACTTAAATCTAACATTTAAGCAACTTGTAAAAAAAAATCCTAAGTATTATCAAATTCAACTTGTCAAATTTTCATCATATAAGAGCTTTTCTGACTCTTGAGTCAGCAAAAGCGTATGTGCATGAAATGATATTTACTCACATAACTGCACTTTAAAGCTCTTTTAAAAAGTCTCTCATTGAAAACTTTAGACAGGAAGCCTCTACATTTTCATTATTGTTATATCCTGGTTAAAACATTTTAGACTTGGACAGTTATAAACGTTTCTGGATGTCTGTTTCACTGCTCTTCCTCCTCCACCATTAAAGAAGTTTCCACATAAAAAAACTAACAATAGATTTAATACTAGTCTAGTGAGGTTTTGATCACACCTTTTCCACACAAACAGGTGTGATCAGATGTTTTGGCTGATTGAACTGTGTGAGTGTGTCTAGATAAAGGTGAGAGGATTCTTATCTTTCTGTTTTTTTAGACACAGTTTGGATAAATCTAAACCCCACTGTGCAGAAATGATGCGTATAAACGGGTAAAAGAAGACTTCAGACCTGCTTTCCCACAGGGCAGCTTCAGGATGCAAATGAGATTCATAAAACATTATCAGGCTGTGTGTGCAACTTTATAAAATCTTTTTATAGACTATTTATAGACAGCACACATACAGCACGTCCTGTACCTGATCACATCAGCGTGAGAAGAGGATGACATTACATAGGCCTCCTCCTGGTCTTGTTTCTGTACAGATCCTGTGGGAACAATGACTCCATCTTTCCAGTAATCTGACTGGTCAGATTTGATCCTCTAAAGTCAACATGATCTGTAGCCTTGCATGAAAAGGTAGTGTGGTGACCTAGTGCAAATAAAAAGTGATCTACCTTTGATCTACCTGTGCTACTGGAAAGTGTGCAGCATCTGTTAACACGGTGATGCCATAAGATTAATGGGAGCAGAAAACCAGAGCAGAACACATTGATTTTGCTTAGTGGTTTGACTAAACGGATGAGGATGTGAAAAACTAAAGCAGGTTTCGGACCTTCTCTGTCTGCTGCTGTTGTTTCAAACAAGAATTCTCTGCCTTTAGTGATTAATGACACAGCTGTAGCTCTGTTTCTGATTGGCCTGATAGGTAAAACTTTATTGCTTAGAAGCTCAGGACTTTGCACATGAAGATTGTTCTGGTAAATGATGGAGAAAGGAATGAGGTAAAAAAAACATTCTTTTTTGTCTTTCATACATGTCACATTTTATTGCACAACTAGTATTACTGCAGAAATTGTCCCCTTATTACTATAACAGATATTTATCTGCATAGCTGTAACCTGAGTAATGTTCACAATGGAATGTTAAACTGTGCTTTGGCTAATCTTTCCAAATGTATTATTGTCTAATTTCATATTGATTTTATTACATTATATATGGATCTGGGGATGTGTGTTTGAATTACCAACTCTTTTACTTAAAAATGCTTTTAGCCTGACAGGAACACCCTGGCTTCTTAGAGCCAGGTGATGACCTGCTGTGTCCTGGACAGCAAACGTGAAGCCAGAAAACCTCAAGTTAGTCTGGACACGTTGAACTTGTTGGACTGGCTGGCTGCATCCTTTCTGTGTAGAGTTTGCACCTCGTTGTTTGTGCTGCTGTGTCGCCTCAATAGCCTGATACGTTCAGCACAACACGTTTTCCTGCCGTACACCCTCTGGTTTGAAACCCAAATGTATAAGAGCAATAGACATGACTTAACTGTTTGACTTTGACACTAGTGTGGTCACTTGCTCGTCGCCATCTGGATTAGTACAAAATGCCTTAACTACCTGAACTAATCATGATTTATAGTAAACAAATGAACGTTTATTAACACAGTATCAGTACATGTAAATAATTAGATATATAAATATACACTTAGTTTATTAATCATTTATTACACCTTTGAAGTGATGAACCTCTGACACCCCCTAAATAACTGGTTTATATGTAATTTATTACTTAATGTAAGTGATATATTGATCATTAATAAAGTATGTAAATGCAGTTGTTAAATGTATTACAGATATGTTTTTAGACAAGAATAAAGCATTTATGAATTGGATGCTAATGCTAATTTCAATGAAGAATGAAGCATTTATTCATGCTCAACTAATAGTGTTACCAGAAGAGCACGTATATTTCTATTTTACAAACAATAGTTAAACTTCATTATGGGATCTTGTAGAGGACTATAAAAATTATAGATTCCGTTCCAGAAATCTCGTTTATTTAGGTAATAACATTTTGTGTTTTTCCGAATGTGATAAGCTGCTTGTTGGTGCTAATTTGAAAAGCTACTGAGACAAGATTGATTTATGTGCAGCAAAATCATGAACTATGAAAAAATGCAGTGGTCCAAAGAATTTGTGACAAAACAAGCATTTAAACATGAATGGCTGTGTTTTTATAGCAGCCCTGTGACTTTGTGAGAAACGGGTGGAAAAAAGCAATGAGCAGCCTTAATAGGAGTTGAGTGCAGTTTTGCCAAGTCTCCACCACGGGCTCAGTGGCAGGTCGCAGAATAGCATTTTCTAGAAAAAAGGCACAAGACTGATGTTTATTGGTGAGTGTTGTGTAAAGATGTTTCCTACCCCAGTGTTGGACGCATCTACCTCCACTGCAAACTGACTTTGGTGGTGTGATATGGTAAAGATGTGAGCCAGAGGGAGGTGCTGCTTCTTCTTCAGATGTCTAGGTGAATAGGATGTGGCTGCAGGTGAGCAGATTGAAAAGTACAGTCTATGATGAATGTTCTACAGAAGTTGTTAAAACCAATACAGTTTGACAATAGTCCTGAGTGGACCAATCCAACACAGCCTAAAAAAGCATAAACAATAAATGAATTAATACTGAGACAGGACCTTTAATAGCATTTAAATAATCTTGCCCCAAACATGTTTTACCATTATAATAGACATGGTTCATCTGTCCTTACTGTCTGACTTATTTCCTTCTGCATACATGCACATGAATCTAAATGAATCAAATAGTTTTTGTTTGAAGGAGATATGTTAACTGTGCATACTGACTAAGAAGTTTTAACAGAAAAAAGTTTTTATCTAACACATCTCAGCACCTACACATGAATATGAGCCTGTTCAAATGTTCAGCTTTAACACTGACACACAGATTATTGTCTGTACCTGTGGCATTTGGCCAATTTTTACTGGTTTCACTTGTTCCAAAGTAACAGATTTGTATCCTTCATACAGATGTGGGTAATCAAACAGCAAAGAGAACCTGTTCCCCTGTATAAAACTACCTGTTAGTCCTTTCTGAGTTTTACTTATATTTATCAAATTATCATTCTTAAACACACTAGTTGGTTCCTACTGAGGCTTTTAAAAAACGAGAAGCTTTTGAGTCCAGTCTTGTTCTGGATTCTAAAGTCTATCCGGGCCCTGTTTTTCAAAAGGGGCTCATCTGATTCAGCCTGATATACAGTATACCAGACAAGTGCTGGAGAAGGTTAGAGGTCTTTTTATCAATATGAAAGAAGCAATTAACCACATGTTTTGTGGTGAAACAAAGAAAAACAACAATGTTTTGTGTGGTTCGTTGTTTGTCAAAGATGTAGAAAGGTGTGTCTGAGGGAGGGAGGGGGGAGAAGAAGGTATTTATACCATGGCAGATGTGAGACTTGAGACTTGCAGCGATGGCTTCCTACAAAGTGATGTGTGTGGTGACTCTGACCCCAGGTAAGAATCTCCTCACTGTCCACACCTGAACACATCATGTTGTGTGATGTGTGAGGGAAACACTGGAGAGGAAGTAATTTTTTAAAATCAAGTAAAATAAGTCATTTGTGATACAGTCACAGTAAATTCAGTAAATTCCCAAATACAATTATCACATTGTGATTGTACAAACCAGGCAAGTTTACATGTAAGTCTGTCCAGACTCCTATTCTAATGTACGAGACTAAGAAATGATTATGCTAGATGTAAGATAAGATCATCATCATACAATGAAATTCTGTTGGAGCCCCTCCTGATGTCACACATATTATAAGTAATCTATACAAAAGCAAATAAAAATATAAAAACAATCCACTGGTCATCAATGGTGTATTATATATTGCTAAGAAAATGATTCAGTGATATTGTATTGACTGGATGTCACTCAAGTATGTATTGCACATATTTTTCACATGTGTGTGTGTGTGTGTGTGTGAGAGAGAGAGAGAGAGGTGCATGCATTGGTTTAAAAAACTAAATATTTGTATTATTTTAATAATATACTAATTACATTTGATTCACATTTAGTCCCATTTTTTTCTTGAATTTCTTTAATATCACGTTTCATTAAATAAAATGTGTGTTTGGATCAACGCAGGAGGGAGGAGACGGAGGAATCTGTGAAAAAACCTGCCAACAAGCAAGTTGTGTTCAAAGAGTAAGTTACTGTAGATAATTAGTCAGAGTCAAAGTTATCTCTTTTTGGAACTGAAAACCCAGAGTTTCCCTACACTCAGGTTTCATTTTCACTTAACCTGCTTCTTGAAATACCACCCTGGTGTGTGTTACACTGACTGCATGTCAGTAAACAAAATGAGAATACAAGAAGGTAGGTCACAAATGGGAATCTGCAACGTAACTACATAGGTGAGGTCTGTCTGAAATGCTCAGAATCACAATGAGTTTTATTGGCCCTGCATGCTAACACATACGAGGAATGTGTGGAAAGTCGCTCAGCACAGGCCTAGAGGTCAGGGGGGCCTGACTGTATCTGGGCCAGCAGACCTCCTGGTTTTCTATCTTTGAAAGAGTGAGGGTTACCAGGGTGGCGGGGGCGAGCCGGTGGGTGTCTGGAGGGAGGTGAAGGGGTCAGTATGCAGTCCTGGTGGGGGGCATTTAGGGGGGTGTATACAGTTATGGTAGTGATGATCCCTGAGCTAATGAATGTGGGGGGTGTTGGTCTGGGTATTTCAAACATGCAATAAAGTGCATTCAGTCTGTCTGCCAGCTTGTGTTCTCCTCAGCAGGTGGCGAAGGCCTCCTGTAATTTTTGATGTCACTGGCAGAAAAACTGTTGTAGTTCCTCTTTGCCACCTTGATCTCATGTGTCAATGAACTTCTGGCCTGTACAGGAGTGTATCCATGCTTCTATAAGCTTCCTCTTCAGACCTGCTAAGCTGTCTGAGTTTAGCTGTTGCTGTACGTGCGATAAGTGTTGTTTGGGACACAAGTCCTCACAAAAACTGAACTATGATGTCACAGTGTCAGTTCATCCAGGTTTTCAGCTGCAGCCTCAAAAACACTCCAGTCCTGCAGCTGTTGCTTGAAGTGTATCGTCTCTTGTGGGTTGTTAAAATCCACAAGTACAATGAAAAGAGAGTCTGGGTGTTTTTCTCGGCTAATTGATGAAGCGTGTCACTTCCGTTGGCCTGCGGTGAGAAGTACAACATGTGTATGTTGCTGTGTAGCTGCAGACATGCTGTCCCTGGTCCTCCAGGACATTATTAGGTCCACCAGTGATAATGTTGTGGCTCATGTAGCTACATGTCTTACAATGTGAAACAAAATGATCTCAAGTTTTTTCTTCTTATTATTTTCTATTTTTCAGCGTCTCGTTCACAACTGGATGGTGAGTCAGAGATGATTGTTTTTGTTGTTTTTTTGTTAAAAAATGCAGGTAAAATGTACAACTTGTTGGAAAATGAGACTGGTTTTACCAATAGGTTATCTGCAATATATTTCATACTTACTGCGTTTCTCTCGTTAGTGTGTGGAAAGGCCGTGTTAAACACCAGGATCACCGGAGGACAGAGTGCCCCCCCAGGTAGCTGGCCCTGGCAGGCTGCTCTGTTTTTTAATGGAAGTCTTTAATGCGGCGGATCCCTCATTACCAAACAGTGGGAGCTGCCAGCTGCTTGTCAAGGTGAGATTGAACCTGTGACAAAAACAACAAGCCACCAGGGTCATGTCCTGAGTGTCAGTCTGAGGGATTTTGAGATGATTTATGGGATGGGACACACAAACAATGTAGTGATGTGGTGCGTACACTGACTGTTTTCATGATGTGTTTAATGATGTGTTCGTTATGGACAAGAACAACAAGTTGCTCTGCGATATTGTTAAAGGAAAGACACATGAAAAACTGGACTAGACTGGGTCCTGTGCAATTGTGTTCTGGACTACAGTCCAGCTCATTCGTGTAGTTTTTCTTCTCACCACAGGGACAACACAAGCAATCTGGTTGTGTATCTTGGTTTATTAACTATAAGCCCCAATGAGGTAAATCAGACGATAATGCAGATCATCAATCATCCAACTTCAACCCCAGTACTGGTGATGATGACATCTCCCTCCTGAAACTCTCCTCACCAGTGAATTTCACCACCCACCTTCTGCCCGTCTGCCTGGCAGCTTCAAACAGCAGCTTCTAGAACGGCACTGACACCTGGGCCAGTGGATGGGGCGTCACCGAAAGTGGAGGTGGGTCCATTTAAATTTTAAACTATATATTTTGTAGAGAAATTTCCAACATGTGGGCCTGAGATATACTTGTGACAGACCCCACCTCAAACAGTTAAGATAATGAATGGATGGACGTTTTATTGTTTAAATACACTTTATGCAACTGTTTTTGTCTTTCCACACAGATTATTCAAGTTATTCAAGATTGATAACATTCAAAGTTAGTTTTATTAATTTCAGAAAATGAGTTGGAGGTGTGGTGATTATTGTGATTATTAGTATAAACACCAAACAGCTACAACAATAACACCACCTGGTTGTTTTAATATAAAAATATTACACTCACTGGCCACTTTATTAGGTACAACTGTACAATCTAATACAACCCAATACAGCAGCTCTGCCATGAATTTTACTTTTGCATTGTTATAATTCCTAATTTTTTGTGTGTTTATACTCGTTCCCCAATATTCTACTTAAATGACATCAAACAGACTTTTTCACTAATGTTGTGAGAGATGAGAAGTTGTTGCCTCAACAATATTATATCCATTCACTCATTATATGTAACTGCATTTAATGTTTACAGTCATGAGACGAGAGGTGGGGTCCACCCTGGACAGGCCTCCAGTCTTAGAGCCAACACAAAGAGACATACACAGGCAGACAACTATTCACGCTCACATTCACACATACCGACAGTTTCGAGTCACCAATTAACCTAACATGCATGTTTTTGAGAGGAAACTGGAGGAAACCTACACAAAAAGGTCACATTCGTTTAGGGACACGAATCTGCAGCCTCCTAGCTGTGAGAGAGCTAACCACTCCACCACCATTCTCCCCTCAGCCTGAAACCATCCTTGCTAAATACATTACAATGGAAACAATGTTCCGACTCTCAAACTTTTAAGTCCATATAAAATACTCACAGGGAGCAGAGGTGAAGAAGGTGCAGGACTTTAAGTACTAAGGGTCAACGGTTCAGAGCAAGGAGAGTGTGGAAAAGAGGTGAAAAGACAAGCGAACACAAGAAATCCATTTTTACATGATGATTTTAATAAAGGGGAGTGAAGCTCTGAGCTGTTTGTGACTTTTATTAAAGCGAATATTTCACAAAACATGATCATTTAATAAACTTCACCTTCTGCTTTAAAAACATGGTACATTACACATAGAGTTAAACTAATTTATTCAAAAATACTCTGAGAACCAAAATGTAGAGGTTTGAGGAACAAAGTCAATTGTCACTGACCTCATTAACATTTAATTTAATTATCAGGGACAACACAGCTACAAATGATTTAAATATGTGATGGTCAATTCACAGAGTGCAATTTATTATTCATGTCTAACATGGAAACTGGGGAACATCGTTTTATACTGTGACCTGACGCTCTCTTCATTCTCCATCTCCTCACTCGAACAATGAAGTAAGAAAAAAGGAAACTGGTGGTTGGACAACTCACTGGACCTTCACGTTAAAACACCCGAGAGTAATTTGAAGTACAGCAATGAAAGATCTCTCCTGTGTCTTCTGACAGCTGATGGTTTGTCCTGACACATACTAAGTGATACCTGACTTCAGTAAGTATAAGCAAGATACATTTAACTAATGCTTGTCTCATTGTGGCTGATTACTTGAATCTGCGGACGGAATAAGGAGACTTCTGTCAACCCCTGGTTACCTGTGATAATAAACCTGCTGTATGATCTCAACACACAGCAACTCTCACTGTGCAACACCTCAAATATTACAAATCGCTGGATGTACACAGATGATTTGTGAGGTGCTGGATGAGCAAATCTGCTGCTGTCAGCAGTCGACCCTGCGGTAAATTAGCCAGTTATCTGTTTAGGTAAGATTAGTGCCAGGAGCGTGATGCTACCATGACTTGGTGAAGGTTCTCAGTCATGAGTCATGTCAGCTGGACCTCTTTTTGCTTGGTTGGAAACGTTTCACTTCTTATTCAACCTGCAGATATGTGACGTTTGTCAGCTCTTGATGAGAATACATTTCGTTGATCCTACAGTGTGTTTCAGTTACACCCCTTTATTAGCCCTGCCCAGTTATTCCAGCAGTTAGTCTGGGTTTTTGAGGAATATCTTTGATTTATGCTGCTGTGACAAGTCTGAAAGATCATTGTGTAGTGGTGCTGTTATTCCTCATTATTTAATTGGTTATTATTAGAGACAACACTTAGCTATGAGGACTTCAAAACTGTTTTACTGCACCTGAATTCACTCAGGAGCAGGATGTAATATGTGTAGAAATCTAATAGACAGATGTCAGAAAAGTGAGCATTCAAATCACGTATGTGGTTGTATTTTTCACAAATTTGGACATTGAACCAGTTTGATCATCAGTGAAATCTGTGTGGCGCCTCAAGTAAAGACAGTTCACATTACTTGAGGGAAGTTATCTTGAGCCCTGGTTTCCCAATGAGGGCATTGCATCACTCAAAGTCCTGATGAGGTACAGCTCCCCTGGAAGAGTGTGTCTGACCAAGGATTCCTTCAAATGAGAACAACAGCAGCACCCAGGGGGCAGTTTAGAGAGAAGGGGGAACCTGAAGAGGAAATCCCTCCTGGACCAGTTGGTCAGATCCACACAGAGGCACCATCCCCACTCACGGTGTTTTAATCTGAAATCCCAGGGACTGGTCCAGACACCGTTTCCCTTTTTCTGTTTTATTGTCTGAGAGAGGAGATGGAAGATAAAGAAAGCCAGATACAGCCATATATTTATAAAAACTTTGACTTTAAACCATCCGCTTGATGCCTGGCAGCAGATTGTTATATACACACACACACACACACACTCATTTGTTCATTTTCTATTAAAAGTGGGATATGATTATAAATCTGTCAAAATGTTTCAGCCATTTCAGAGCTCATCATCACATGACCTGCATCAGATACTTTCTAATTGGTCCACTGCAGATCACACGACACAAACATGTGCATTTGTAAATCTGTAAAATTCATAATCACCTGTCAAATATAGTGTACTTTCCAATGTCAGGTTTGTATTTAGTGGGACCCAGAATCCACTCTGAGAGAAAAGAAGAGACAACAGCAGTTAAACCTTTGGTAAAGCTAGTCAAGGCAGATATATTCATATTTCATACACTAGGCAAGTTAACATGCTTCACAATAGTAGAAACCAATTTAAAATCACTGTAGTATTATTAACAACCCTCACTGGTTTGGGTTGTATAACATGACACATGTCTGCTTCAGAAGTAGGGGGAAGTGTGGGTTTAACATCAGTAGAAACAGGACCAGAATTATTCCTTGTTTGTAGTAACGGAATTGAGTCTTTGACTTACTGACATCACTAGTTTGTGTATTTTTCTAAATCATTTTCCAGGCTTTTACTGCAGCCTCCTTCATTATCTGAAATACATGTTCAAGTGGATTAAAATCTGGTGGTTGACTCTCGTTTAAAGACCTTCCACTGTTCCTTCCTTGTGATAAGGAAGGAGGAAGATCTTTATCACACGGAAGACCTTCCTTGTGATAAAGTCCTTTGTTGAGCTGACAGTGTGTTTGAGATCATAATGAAGCTCGTTCACATTAGCTTGATGTATTTCTCTGTAAATTTGTTGGTTCAATCCCCGGCTCCTCTGGTCACATGTTGAAGTGTCCTTGAGCAAGACACTGAACCCCAACTTAGTTGGTCCCGGTGAGTGTTGGCCAGCTGCATAGCAGCTCCCCCATCAGTGTGTGAGTGTGTGTGTGATTGTGAGTGTGAATGGGTGAATAAGAAGCAGTGTAAAGCGCTTCGAGTGCCAATAGGTAGAAAAGTGCTATATAAGTGCAGAACATTGACCACTTTTTCTCTACAATTCAAACCATATGTTCTGAGCCTTGCTGCTTATGATGTCTGACCCTTGTCCTGGACTTTTTTATTTATTTTTGTTCCTTGATCTCCTCGGCCACCTGATCTGGTTTACATGCATATACAGACCCCTTAGTCTGCACAGGTTTTCTTTGCTGACCTGTTCTGTGGACGTGGCTCATACACCACTGGTTTCTTTCCTTTTCAGAAAAAAAAGGTTTTGGATTGGCTATGACCAAAATTTGTTTTCCCTCTTTTCCCACATTCAAAATGTCTGGTTTTCTCCCATTAACAGCTTTTTGGTTAATTCTGGTTATATCATGGACATTTATATTTTCTAACAACAGTCTTCATGAGTAAAACCTGAAGCTAAAACCAAGAGTAGTCATTTGGGTCTATATTTATTGTTGGAAAAACACCTGTTAGTTGCATGTACCAGTACTGTGAATTGGTACAAACTGCCTTAAACTGATTGTAGCTGGTGTTACCTGGTCTGAACTGCTTCTCAGTCGTCTTTCTGGGACTCTGAGCTTGGGTCTTCCTTGAACAGTAGATCAATAATCCAGCCAGAAATAAGACCAGACCCAAGATTATTTCCGAAGTTATAATAGTGATAACAATTCTCTCAGACTCAGGCTGGGACGGATCTGAGGACAGACAGAGAGAGACAGACAGAGACAGACAGGTGAGCAGATACACATGTGTAGACACATACACAGGTGAAGAGACAGACAGGTACTTACCCCAGTCAATGACCAGAGGTTCTCTCAGGCTGGCGTGCTCCACCACACAGGAAATGTTCTGTCCAGCTCTGCTTGAAAAACAAACCCACGCATCACTGCTTCTGTCACTGCACTGGTCTAACTGTTCCTCACCTGCTGAACATCTTATCAGTCTGTGTGAAATACTTTATTACAGTAAAACTAACATTACAGAAACCTGTTTGCCTGAAACACATGGGAACAATTGCTAAACAGGTCTCACCTACACATGGCAGCACCTGCTCTGTACCTCTGCCTGAGGACAAGAACTCATTTAGCCTAACAAATGGAAAAGTAAGACTTTACAGACTAAGGTTGTCTGTGAGCAGAACATTGGATTAACTGTGTGCTGATGCTGAACATGACTGAACATTAAAAACAACTTTTTCTAACAGCAACATGTTTTGAAGATTCTCCAACTCTGAGCTTATCAGGTTATAACACAAGCGGACGGTGGATTTGTGGACAGTAGCTGGTCTAAACACTGTATATGGAAACATATGTGCAAACTGAACTTTAAAAGTTTCTTGTAGACGTGTTACTGTCTTGTATAATAAGCAATGGGCTGTGTGTTGGATTACGGTGATGGTGGGGGTTCCAAAGTTGGCAAAAGTTAATATGGACACCCCTGAGACTTCTGAGCACAGACCTGCACCTGGACTCACCTGGGTGTGTACTCAAGGTGAGAGTGGATCTGGTAGTACCAATCACCATCTGCCAGTTCTACTGTGGAAGTGACACCAGAGGGGACTTCCTGTCCGTCTCTGATCCAGCTCACTCTGATCTGTTTGGGGTAGAAGTCATAGACACTGCAGACCAACATGGCAGGATCTTCACCAACAGGGGGCACCACTGAGTGAAGTCTGACGTAGGGCTTAACTGGAACACATGCACATTGTTCCTCTCAGTAGTAATAAAGACACAAACTGACTGATCCTAAATCTTGTCCTCACATACAGATAAAACTAATCACATGATCAGTTCTCAGAATAAAGTCACAGCATCACCACATCCATTGGAAACAGGTTTTCTGTTCAACATGTTGTCTATCACAGTAATTAATGGTAATTATATAAATGACAGAAACACCTGCACAGAATCAACTTCTCTCTGAAACAATCTGAACAAAACCTGAACATTATCACCTTCATCAAGCTGGATTGTTGGATTAGAGCAGCTTAGTTTCAGCTTGGTGACAGTTAAACTAACACTTTAGCACCTTAGTACATTTAGAAACCAAAGAACTTGATCTAATGTGGTTTATGTTCACAGTAATAACTGTTTACGCTTTAAGATTTTATTAATATATTTATATATCTATAATATTTATTAATTCTAAAGACATGTAATCTTTGGTTTGATGGACCAGAAGAAGAACCTGAGTGTGACTGAGTGTGTTACAGAGAAACAAACTCACCAGACTTATTTAGAGCAGACGGGTATTCAACTTGTACGTTGTGGAGGCAGTACGTCTCCTTCTGAGCTCTCATCAAAGCCAGATATGCAGCATCTTTGTTCCAGTACTCTGCCTGTTTCACTCCAAACTCTGTGTATCCAACAAATTGTCCCACATTACTGTCAAACCTGGTAAACTCCAACCTGTTGAAGTATTCAGAGTGGATAAACTCCATGTCGCTCAGCTCAGTGGAGTTAAAGACACAGCGATCAGCTGAATAATACATCCACCCATCTGAGGAACAAAACACACAGAGAATTCAGTAGATATGCATGTATTGATCAGTGATCGGTGTATTGATCAGTGATCGGTGTATTGATCATACCTGCTGTGTAGATGTTGATGAAGAGGAGGATGAAGCTGACAAAAGATGAAGCCATGTTCCTCTGTGCACATCACAAACACTGACACAGTTTGACTGAAAGCTGCTCTAACGACTACAGGACCTGGTCACATGACCTACAGTACAGCATCACCTGTTACCAGGCAGAAAACTGAGGTCTGATGGATTTTGTTTTAGTCTTCTATAGTGTCCATCAGTTATACATTTCAAATTATGTTAAAGGAAAATAAGGAATAGTTTCATGTGTGACACGAACCTTGTGTTTAACACTTTAACAAACTGAAGCAGAAACCACGTCCCGGCTGCTCTGATCCGTAGTTATGTCACGTAGTTATTTCACATGTTGCATTGTACAGTCAAACAAAATAAATGTTTAGCCAGAATTTTCTTTTGGACTGTAATTTAAATGTGTCAGTTGTGTGATGTTTCACCTATGAAGCTGGGCTTTAAAAAAAAGATTCCTCTCAGCCTTTGCAGCGAACACAGAAAAACATATTAAGATCAGTGTTTGTGAGGAAGAAACATTCAGGGCAATGAAGCTTCTCCTGGTGTTTTTCACAGATTGAACCGAACTTTTACCCACCACTGGAACATATGTCCAAGTACTGTAACAAACAAACTCAGAAAACTGGGAAGTGCAAGAAAAAAAAGGAAGTGTGAAGCAACAAGTGAACCTGTGATGCTGGTTGTAACTGTCAGACACAGTAGGACTGTGAGAGCGGTTCAGAGAGAGCATGTGTTTCACTTTACACTGGTAAGAGGAAGAATGTGTGATGCGGTTTATCCCAGTTCCATATTCATGCTTTCACAAATAAAATTGGGGAACCCCCTCCCCCACAGACAGTTAACCCCCATTCAAACTCCATTCAATTACTGTTTCTCAGTGGTATTTTTTGGTTGATGCAGAGCTTAATTTCCCATGTCATATTCACTGGGAATGAAAGAGGAACCAGTATTTATGCAGAACTCAAGTATTGCCGTTACTGGACTGTGGAAGGTGGAAACCCACACAGAAAGACAACAGCCAGCCGGGGAGTCAGTCACACTAATCACATTTATCAATAAATGTTTTTATCGAGAACCCTGAAAACATCTGTTTCTCAAATCAGTTATTGATGTTTGATGATGCTTTAGACTTTAAAATGGATATAATATATAAAGCAAGTAAAAAAGTTTGACCAAGTAAAAATCGATTTTAAGAGAGAGAGAGATATGTTTTAATATCAAAGGGGCTTTTATGTTTAAGAAAATCAGGGCCAGAACAACTTTGATGTATTTCAGTCAGCGGGTGAATTTATGTAAAACTCTCACCGGGTTTAAGAAGATCTTTTAACAAATTGTTCAGTGAAATGCTGTCTGTGACTCCTAGATGTCTTTAATAATTGACTTATTTTCCTGGGACACGAATGGGGATTTGATGGCGTCATATGTGGAGCTGGGTAATAATTGACTTTTGAGTAGGTTACCTTTCTGTCTTACATGAGGACATAAATTGTACATAGATTCACTGATACACATGTTGAATGTTCATTTAATTAGAAAAACACATTTTCACGAAGACATTAAATAAATTGTAGCAAAATGTTCTACATATTTATTATAACTAAGAAAGCGTCTTTAACAGATGTAGAAAATTATTATTGATAGCAAAAATGTCATAACTTGCAAATGAAAAAGGCTGTTTTAAAAAACATAATATTGGCTCCACTAAAGAGCTTCCAGCCTAAACTGGCTCTTCATCAGGTACAGATGGCACTGATTGCTAAGAAAACAGGGACTGTACTAAAAACCCCGTGCTGCTGTTTCCATGCACCTTCATCACCTCTGATTCGACTGAGCAGACAGGTCGGCGGGTCCGTCACTCATGACCACATTTTCCTGAAGCAGTCAGCTGCACGATGAGGAAGAGGGCTCCAGTAAAGACACCGAGCAGACCAGCAGTCAGATAGAGTCCCCAGAACACTGCGTGTCCAATGCTGGGCCACTTCACCTCCACACCTGGAGACAGAAAACACACAGACACATTAACATCAGCACCACATGTGGAGACAGACGTGATCGGTTCTTTTTTAAGTAGTGTTTCCTCACTCCAGAATCTGGTCAGTGGTTGGTTCAGGGCTGGATGCTCCACTGTACAGCTGTAGATGTCTCCGTGATGTGGCATGAACTGCAGTCTGGAGATCTGGTTGAAGGAGCCATCTTTGTTGAGGTGGGGAACACTGACATTGGTTCCTTCAGTCATGTTCTCGCCGTTCTTGTTCCAGTAGATCTTTACAGGAGCAGGATAAAAACCAGTCACATAACAGATGAGGGTGTTGTTGACTCCATGGTTCAGGGCGTCTCTGGTGTAGATGATCACTTTACTTGGTGGATCTGCAGAGAAACACAACACAGTGTTTCAGTCCTCTCTGGATCTCACTGGGTTTTGTTATTGTTGCTCGGAATGACGAGTTCAGCAAGTGGTTTTCAAAGAAAAGTGATCAAAGTCGATTTTGTACGGTGGCTATGAGCTCAAAGCTCTGCAATTTCAGAAATCACATGCAACAATGACAACACAGGCGCAGCATTAAGAAACGTGCTGCATAAAGCCGCAGAAATGGCCTCGGAAGCAGGACTTTGTGTGTTATATTGTGATCAACTAACAGATTTACATGTAGTCATTTAGCAGACGCTTTTATCCAAAGCGACTTACAAGTGAGGTACAAGGCAGCAAAAATCTAAGTCAAGGAGAAAACATCAAAGCATTTTATACAGTACCACACTTCTCAGGTCTGATACACCCAGAAAGAGAAGACATCAGGACAGGGCAGTACACAGACGTATGGGATGTTAGACATTCTCACCCAGCTCTGGTGGAATGGTCTGGCTGACTTTACGCAGTATTTGTAGGTTGCTTCTGCAAATTTGTTGATTAGCCACAGCTGATTCATAAGTTCCTTCTTGATAGCTGATATGATCAATAAAGCTGGGCTGTGGCTCGACTCCTCTTTTGTTGATAAAATCTGCGTACCACTTCTCGTCACCGTCCAGGGAGTACATCATCTCTCCATTAGTGTCCGAGCAGCCATTAATAGAAAGGTCCTCGTGAACAACTGAAGAGAAAACAGAAGGAAGACGACTGATTGAAGGTCATAACAGAGATTGCGAGTACACATTGCCAATGCACCCCATCAAATTCAAGTAAAGTCGTTCAGTCCAGGATCTGATTTTCACCTGATCAACAATAGTTTATCAATAATGACCAGTCACAGCTGCAGATGGACTGAATGATGTAAACTTTTGTGGTTTACATTGTCACCAGAGAAAGATGTCAGAGCCCACGATATTTTGTTCAACGATATAGAAACACAAGTCAAACAGCCGTCACTGCTGTGACTACAGGTGAGAATAGATCTGAGACAGATAAATTACTTGTACAGTTCACTCTAGATAATCAAAGTTTAAATCAGTTTAAATTTGGTTTAAAAACTAAAACTAATTTTTGTTGCAAAGCATCAGGTTTAAATCAGACTTACCATCAGTAGAGACACAGAGGACACAGGAGAGGATGAGGACCAGCTCTGACACCTCCATCATCATCAGTGTTATTCTTTAAAAATGAATCTGAACACAAAGTCCTGCAGCAGCTGAGCACTCAGTCACAAAGCAGCCAATCACAGAGCCGAGATCACATGATGTCATCAGTAACCAGAGGGATATGGCAGACGAGAGCCAACCTGAAGAGAAACCATCACACCCTGCTGGAGACTGATCAGTAAAACTTTGAAAAACTCCGGACTTTCTAATTTGATCACACGACAAAGCCTGTAAAAATGCATCAACAAGCTCATTAATAGAATATAAAGACACAATCGTGGTGAATATGTGAGGACAAATAATGAGAAATGCAGAAACATTGTGTTAGAAAAGTTTATTCTGCAACATTTTTACATGTTTAAAAATAATCAAGACTCAACCTGAAAAATAAATGTTCGTCTTTGGACCCAGAAACACAGAACACAGGAGGAAGGTTAAGAAGGTTTATTGACAAAGAACTTAAAGAGAAACGGCGATCAGAGGACTGATGAGTGCGTCTTCCAATGGCAGCGTCGGGGAGACTGGACGTTGTAGACAGGATTGCAGAAGATGGAAAAGAGCGACGAGTTCAGTCGGGCAAAGTGGAGAACGGTCAGGAGCCAGACAATATGGAGGAACCAGGGGAGAAGCAAGATCCGAGTAGTCTGCTGGCAGTGGGCTACAGACAGGCAGGTAAACGATGAGCCAGCAGTCAGACAGGTAACAGGCAGCAGATGTAGCAGACAGTCTTCAGACAGGTTAACAGACAAACAGACAGGTGTGTGATGAGTGAGGAGTGAACAGGCAAACAGGTTATAAACGTCCACAGTTTAGTGCACAAAACAGCTGGAAGGTTCACTGAGGACAGAACTGTGGGGACAGCTGGGCTTAAATAGGCACAGGGACGAGTGAAAACAATCAGGACTGGGGAGGAGGGGAATCAACTATGGAACAGGAAAGGAGACAGAAGTACTACAAAATAAAAGCTGGGAACAGGAAGTGAAACAGGAGACTGTGACAGAATGACTCACAAAAAGTTGTATAAGCTTACGACATAATTCCTCCAGTCTGACAGGGGGCAGTATGTGTAGCCTTGATGCCAAGTAGGTACAGCACCATGTGTTCATAAACAACCTTTTAATTAGAAAATTAGTTATTGGTCATGTTTTATGTGTGATGACCATGAAGAAGGGGGGACCTCTGGCACAGGTTGTGTAAGAGCAGATGAGTTGGCTTTTGAGCTCCCAAAGATCCAAAGTATTTATCTCTGGTATAAAAGACTGATCTCAGTACCCAAGTATCCAAAACTGTGTCTTTGTCAGTTGGCATGTGCGTCTGTAGTTTCAACCCAGGGAACAAACTGACAGTCTGAGAGCAGCACACACCTGACAACAGAGCAAACTCAGGAAAACACACTTAGCGACTGCTCAGGAACAATTGGACGTTCTGGAGACAGGAGAGACCAGGAAATTCATGTGTGCTCTTGTGCCAAAACAAATATGGCAGCGACCGAGAACTGTGATTTTTTTTTAAAATTCAGAATCTGTGTAAAAAGGTTCTCAGACCAAAAAAAGCAGAAAGATCAACGCTGTGTTCAGGTGAAGCAGTAGTTACTGTAGCTCTGCTTCAACTGTGATGTCATCTGTCGTAAAAATGTTTGAAAAAATCTGGATCTAAAGATGAAACACTCTGCACACGACTGGCGTCATACACAGGAGAAAAGGAACCAAATGTGAAATTCAGAGTATTTCATGTATTGATTTGGAGACTTGGACATTTCCATTTGAGCAACATGGAAAAATTAGAAAATCTGATGCAGTAAAAGTTTTCTTATTGAAGAAAGAACACAGTCCACATACTGTCCTGTACTGAGTGTCTGAATCAGTCTAGATGTCCACTGCACTTACAAAGACAGTTGGACACAGAAAGTCCTGTACACAGGAAGAAATCAAGAAAACTAAATGTGGAAAATCTCTTTTACAGTATTTAAACAGTGATGTCATAAACTCCAGATATCGTTTGGCCACTTTAAAGATGCTGCCACGTGTTTAAAAGCATGGAAGTAAAAACCTACATCGGTTGCCCTAAAGGGAGGAACTATGGCAATAAGCCTAGAAACATCAAACTGGTCAGAAGATGAAGCAGAGGGGGCTGCACACACTAATGGGAAAACCTATGCTGACCTGCAAGAAGCTTTAAGGTTCTACAGCTGTGATAGAAATTTTCCCTCTAACTTAGTCGAGTGTATCTAGATCGTGAAGACAGAACTCAGTGAGGTGAACCATCTCAGTTTAATACATGTCAGTATGGAGAAGACCACATGGATGTTGCTATTTTCTGACTTGTATCTCTCAAACCTAAGGAAGGAACCACCCTCACAAAACATGAGATAAGAAACCAGGTGCACAAAGTCCCCCACACAGCCACCAGACTTCTGAGGGCTGACTGGGCCGTGGCAGCCACCACTTCCAGGTCCCCTTGCAACCTCTCAGGTGTAATGACCACCCCCCACTAACCTCAACACTGCCCTGATTTCTGCTTCCAGTCCATTTAAAAGGCACAGACACATAAAAAATCTGCCTTGGTGCATCACTCCAACGTCTCACGGGTCAGATTTCTTGTAAACTCGTCAACTTCCATACTGCACCGCCACACACAAAGAGAAACTGCCAACCAAAAGCAACGATAAAAGAACTTACCAGACACTGACGAGATGCAGGGCGACGACGAGAAGAAGGAAGGACAAACCTCCACTGTAGGCTATGCTGCTGTCTAACAACATACGAGAACAAATAAGGCTGCTCCCTCCTCGGTGCCCAAACCAAAATCCAGATTCCAAATGTGCTGCTGCCAGAGAAGCCATTCCAGCCGGTGGGGAGCAGACTTTTCAAACTTCAGGAAGTGCACGATGGACCAATCAGCTCCCAGCACTGCCCCCAATCCAGCCAATCAAACAGGGCACACACAGAGCTCCACACAAACAAAGAGCACTCACTCTCGCTGAAAAGCGTTCACACGAAACACAACTTAAAAGGATCAAGAGCTTACGGCACACATGACCCAGTGCAGCAGGGTTTGTTCTCTCTGGTAAAACCAACACAACACACACTCTGCTTACTTCCAAATAATAATTCAGAATCTTTTAGCAGCATGTTTGGATAAAATGTGTGTGTCTTCATTTTGTTGAGCTGCATTATAACGCGCTTCCATCACTAATAATATTTGTATCACACCAGAATTCAGAAGCAGTCACATCTCCCTCTTTCCAGGACGTCAGGCAGCTTCAGATTAAACCAGCAGATGTCAGCAGAAACACACAGTGATACATGCTGCAGTAGTACAAGTACATTTAGTACCTGTAGTTTGAAAAGTACTTTTTAGCACTGTGCAGTTTGTGAACACGTTTTTGCTCTGTGTGTCATGTATTATCTACATCTCCCCTGTCTCAGGTTACTAACAGTGCTGACAGACCAGGTACTTTTCTTGTTTCTGCCTCTTACAGAGACTCGGGTTGTGCAGCTGAGGCTGAATAGCAGAATTTTTACTGGCAAAGTCTCTTGTTTCTTCATGTTACCACTTCCTAAAATGCTGAAAGTCAGAAATTAACTTTTACTTTGAAAAGGATTCATGGCTTTTGGCAATTTTAAACTTACAGTGACCAGCTGGAGACAAAACCCAAATCCCAGAGGAAGCAGTTTTTATTTATCATTGATTTTTTCTAATTCAAATTCAGTCTGATGTAAAAGAGCAGAAATTGGTTCTGCTGGTGTTCAGGTGACAGGTTCTGTCTATACAAGTCAAATCATTCAAACGACTTTATTGTGGCTGCTAACCTGAAAACTATGTTCCACTGTGCAGAAAGAGCACAGCAGCTGTTTGTAAAGAGCTTCAACAACTGTTCACAGGAAAAATCAAAGCTTTTAAATGTTGCGGTCAGTGGATTATTAACACATTAACACTCGTGTGGTAGATGTAAGAGCGTCACGTCAAACATCGTGTTTCAGTCATTTTACAAAATAAAAAACTACAATGTTGATTTGCTTTTACAATCATTCCTCCTGTCTACACTGGCAGGGACCCCGTTCTCTCACCTCTCTGCATCCAGAGCATCATCACTGCTGCTGTGTCTTTGGAACACCTCATTGCATTTGCTGGGTTGGGATGTTGAGAAAAGATCAGCACCAGGTGAAAAAGTTACCTGCATAGCAACAGTATAAAGATCAAATGGCACAATAATTAACAGAGTGTGTGAACAGCAGAGAGGATTTAACCTTTTACTATCTCTTTCCAGGTTGCACTTTGACACTGTCAGAGATGGTTTTTAGCCGTAAAGCACATAAAGCTGAACAACAGATGTTCTCTGAAATATTTGCTTTAAATACACATCAAACCAAACTACTCTTAACAGCACTGATTGAGTATTGATTGAGCAGTTTTGTGGCTGGATGTTTCAAACCCTCACTTTTCCACAGGAATAAACCACCGAGTGAAGCTTGATCTCTCCTGGCAGGAAGCTGTCACACTGGATTCATTTCAAATTTACTGAACATGACCATGATGGCAGCATGAAACAAGTTTTTTTATTTATGTCGCTCGTTCACATGTATCACGAGGATCTGTCCAGCAGATGGCGTTGGAAAAACGGAACCATTTTCAAGCCATTTGCTTTTACCAGTTCCGGCAGGACCTGGTTAGTTGAGTGCCGTCCATCTGTGACTGAGCAGGAGCCACTTAAACTGCAAACTCACAACCTCAGCATGAATAAAAATTCATGGTATATGGCGTTTTTATTCAAAGCGCTTTACAATGTTGCTTTTCATTCCCACGGCAGTGGCTGCCATGCAAGGTGATCTTAGGTCCAAGAGGAGAGTCTCACAGAGGTTAGGATTCACAGCTTTAACGTCTCCATCAGTTTTGTTTAAACCCTCTCTGACGGACTATCCGCTCCATGAAGGTGTGTGACATCAGACGCCGAATTCAGCACAAACAGAACTGCACGGTCGGCTGCACGGCCAAATTTCAAACACCATTACAGTTAATGATTTAACAGAGTGTGGTGATTATTAAACTTACCTACAGGCTCATACGCTCCACTTCTAGTGTAGAGATAAATTCCACCTTACATTTGGCAAATGAAGTGCAGATGCAGCAGTAATAGTTTAAGAAAAGAAACAAGTTTATTTATTTGGCAAACATGAAACTTACATAATCTCACTGACCTCTAATCTAAACTAAAATCATAAGAATAAATTGACAGGTCATTCAAAGAGGAGCAAGAAACAGTGTACTTCCTGTAACATGCAATTTTATCCTTTAAGCACAGAAAACAGGAGCTTTAAAATCATAAAGTCATGTATCATGTCAACATCCGTTACAACTAAATTGATTCATTGATGTATGTGTTTGTTTAGATTCATACGTGTGTTAATGATCGTGTGTGTGTGTGTGTGTGTGTGTGTGTGTCACAATAGCAGAGCTTATTTAAGAATAATTCATTCCATACAATCAAGTAATAAATGCTAAACAAGTTAAAATATGACGGTTGTAATTTTTACACAACAAACCTTATCAAATATTTTGCATCAAACCCTTTAAAGAAAGCACATTTCAGTTGTTACATGTACTCAGAGCTCTCAAACTTCCCTTAAGATAATGACAATAAAAGTATTAACATCATAAATTAGATATTAAAGCTGAGATGTTAGAAACTATTATAATAAATCGCTTGGTAAAGATCAGTCCATTATCTGTAACCACTCGTCCTGTTCAGGGGGGTGTGGGACCGGATCCCAGCTTTCATTGGGTGAGGGGCAGGGTTCACCCTGGACAGATCTCCAGTCTCAGGGCCAATATAGAGGGACATACACAGAGAGACAACCATTGATGCTTCCTTTGGCAAGAATCAGTTCACTCACTAAACATCAAACGTTTGATATCATTTATTAAACTTCAACTAAAGTCAGGTGTCCAATCACTAAAAGAATGAAGGTGTGGTTTAGAACTAGCCCAGATGTGATCCACGCCTCACAAACAGAGCTCTCAAAAGAATAGGAAACGTCGACTTGTTAACTTACGTTCCAGAGTAATCTCAGACATATCGCAGGTGTGCTGCTAAAAGGCAGAGGAACAGAGCAAAGATGGAGGCTGTAGCTACCCCAACAGCTTCCGTTATTCTATTTCACTGATCATTACATCCCAGTCTGTTATTCAGGAACTACTCATTCATTAACAGCTTCCTCTTTCTTTGCTTAGTAACTACTACTACACTAATTGTTTACATTTCTATGTCCATCAGATTCCAATTGTCTCTGTCCTTTGTCTCTCTATGTGTGAAAAACTAGTAGTAAATCCATAATGAGGTTTACGTGTAAAGCGGCGGACTTTAAACTGTAACAGTAAAAAACTTATTCAAAGCTGAAGTGAGACTACATCTTTTCTGGAACATATATTGTCCTTTATATACTATGATCATTCATCTCATCTCAACTATTAAATGCAACTAAATCACGTTTTACAGTGAAGCTGATTTAACTGAGATATCATTCATCACACTGAGGTGTTCAAACCTAGTGCCCGTTTAAACACTCTGTGTGCATCATCAGCAAGCATGTCAAGAAAGAATTCGAGACCTTTGTAGGTTGCTATGAAAGACAAGCTCATTGCTACTGGGATTCCAAGTACTGGAATCCATCTGCACCATTCCTCTGCTGCCACCATTGTAGTTATACCCGCACATTCGCCCAACAAGCTCAACACAAGGCCAGCTGTTATTGTTGTTGCAGCCAGTGGTGACATTATGACAGCAATTAGATCTTTAAATGATACACCATTGCTATTACCAAGTCTCTGCAGCGATGGGATATCAAGACCAAATCCAACTACATAACGTGTGACAACACCAACCAGTAAGACTGTGTCAACAGAAACAGAAAGCCCAGGAACTGGCACACCGGCTACAGCTGCAGAGAGAGTGGCATAATATTTTATTTCGGCCTGAAAGGCCTCTTTCTTCTTCTTGATGATCTCCAGGTTGATACTGGGCATGGCCATAAGCAGAGCATACCTCTTGTGTTCAGGAAGTTCTCTCTCTAAGGTCTTGTGTAAGAGAAGGAAATCATGCTTCTGCAGCTCAAAGCTGGACAGAAGGAAGACCTGTGGTGACTCAATGCGCTGTTGTTCAAGACCTGTGTAAAAGGAATACGCAATATAACGATTAGATACATTTAAACTAAGTTGAATTAAAACTTTTTTAAAGGGATATATGATGGATATTATGGAAATGCACACAAATGTACTAAATTTACAGAATAATTATATCATATTTGAGATGACTCCTAGTTGACTTCCATAATCCATTGTGAATCATTAAGCTGAATCAGTGTGAGAAACCACAGTATTACTGTAATTATGCCAGTGCCATTTGTGATGATTTCTTATTTCTTATTGGTGTGTCCGGCATGTTGTTGCTCTGTTGGCAGGTTGTCCATTTATGCTTTTTTGTGAAGTGAAGCATTTCAGTTGGGCTCCATGTTTTAGTGAACACAGGAAGAAAATAGGAGCCATTTACTTCAACATCTGATGCTTCTGTCCTAATTAATTAAATTAAAGGCTAAAGTTGAGTGAATCAAGGAGCAGCATGGTGGTGAGGCCTGCTGGCCCACAGCTAAAAGGTCCCTGGGTCAAATCTTGGTCAGCCGGCAACAGGGGTTTTACTGTTTTGTAGTGGTTAGAGATTACATATAGGAGTTAATATATGATATAATGTGTTAATTATAATCATTCTTTAATATAATATACAATTCATATTACATATGAATGGAGGAGCGAAATACTATGTGGCACATGTTCTGGTGTGCGTGTGCCTTGTGGAGACAGGAAGAAGAAGGGTCACTATGACCACAATTCAAAGAACATTTAACAGGAAACAAAACACGGGATGAGGTCTTTGCCAAGAACTGGGGAAAAACAGGATATGGTGTCAATGTGAGGAAGGGAGATAAAATCCCTGAAAACTGTTGCTAGGTAGGAGAAAGTCGAGAGAGATATCAGAGAGAGATTTAGGGAGCGCACTATGAGGTTCCTTGCAGTAGTACTTCAGGCCAAAGCTATGGTATCTAAAAAAGCTATATGGTTGAACATCATATTTCAAAAATATTTATGCCCAAATACTATGACTTCAGTTTCGTGTGAGTTTAGAAGTAGGGAACAGTGGGACATCCAGGCCTGTATGTCTTGCAGGCATGCTTGAAGCTTGATTAAATGACTTTTTTAATCTAATTTAATAGATAGATATAGCTTACATTTACATTTACATTTAGTCATTTAGCAGAAGCTTTTATCCAAAGCAACTTACACGTGAAGTACAAGGCAGCAAAAATCTAAGTCAAGGAGAAAACATCAAAGCAAAGTCCTATCAGAAAGATATAGCTGGGTAACATCAGCATAACAATAGAAATTACTGGGAGGTTTTATAAAGTAAAAAGTATTGGTCTTAACACAGAGACCTGTGCAACTCCATAAATAACTCGTGTGTGTTTGGAACATTCATCATTAACATGAACAAATTAGAACTGGATACATATGGTTTAAACCAACTTAGTGCAGTTCCTTTGACCCAGATGACATGTTTCAATCTCTGTAATGAACTTTTGTGGTCACTGGTGTCAAATGCAGCACTAAGCTCTAACAGAAAACACAGCACGGGGCTTAATGTGAGGGCACCTTTCAACAGTTTGTCCATGAAAAATGAAAGAAGCAAGAAAAGTAGAAAATAAATCCACGAGTTGTTTTTCTCATGTTTAGGATTTGGCCTTTGTTGTCTGTGTTGGTAAAAAGCAACTGAATTGCCACAGAAACCAAACAAATGAAAGCACACCAACATTACACACCATTTCAACTATCTGTGGCATCAGGAGTCACAGTATAGTTAGATAATAAGAAGTAGTAGACAGTAGATTCTCAGAAAACAAACAAGACCCAGCATTCATGATTCACGCTCGTAAGGCTGTGCAATTGGGCAAATAGTTGAAAGGGGTGTGTTCAAAAAAATAGCAGTGTGGCATTGAGGTCATTACTTTTGTGAATACACAGGTGTGAATCAGGTGGCCCCCTATTTAAGGATGTAGCCAGCACTTGTTGAACATGCATTTGAAAGCCTGAGGAAAATGGGTCGTTGATCAATGGGAAAACCAGAGAGACGTGGAAGAAAACGGAAGACGACCATCAAAATGGATCGAAGAATAACCAGAATGGCAAAGGCTCAGCCAATTATCAGCTCCACGATGATCAAAGACAGTCTGGAGTTACCTGTAAGTACTGTGACAGTTAGAAGACGTCTGTGTGAAGCTAATCTATTCAAGAATCCCCCACAAAGACCCTCTGTTAAAAAAGGCATGTGCAGAAGAGCTTACCACTTGCCAAAGAACACATCAACTGGCCTAAAGAGAAATGGAGGAACATTTTATGGACTGATGAGAGTAAAATTGTTCTTTTTGGGTCCAAGGGCCACAAACAGTTTGTGAGACGACCCCCAAACTCTGAATTCAAGCCACAGTACACAGTGAAGACAGTGAAGCATGGTGGTGCAAGCATCATGATATGGGCATGTTTCTCCTACTATGCTGTTGGGCCTATTTATCACATACCAGGGATCATGGATCAGTTTGCATATGTCAAAATACTTGAAGAGGTCATGTTGCCTTATGCTGAAGAGGACATGTCCTTGAAATGGTTGTTTCAACAAGACAATGATCCTAAACACACTAGTAAACGGGCAAAGTCTTGGTTCCAAACCAACAAAATGAATGTTATAGAGTGGCCAGCCCAGTCCCCGGACCTTAATCCAATCGAGAACTTGTGGGGTGATATCAAAAATGCTGTTTCTGAAGCAAAACCAAGAAAATGTAAATGAATTGTGGAATGTTGTTAAAGAATCATGGAGTGGAATAACCGCTGAGAGGTGCCACAAGTTGGTTGACTCCATGCCACACAGATGTGAAGCAGTTTTAAAAAACTGTGGTCATACAACTAAATATTAGTGATTCACAGGATGCTAAATCCTAGAAACAAAAACCTTTGTAGAAAATTAGTTTGGAGTTTGTACCGTCAACGGCAGACGCTGCTATTTTTTTGAACAGACCCCTTTCAAGTAATTGCCCAATTGCACAGCCTTAAGAGCTGCATATCTTGAATGCTGGGTCTTGTTTGTTTTCTGAGAATCTACTGCACCTACTGGTAACTTGTTGCCACGTAGCAATAAAAATATACTAAAAACCTGGATTATTCTGGTTAGTCACATTGTACTGCTATTATTTTGAACAATACTGTATATAAGTGAAATTGTGGTCTGCATGCTGATCTAATAGAGCTGTTTTTTTTTTGTTTGTATTAAAAACATTGTTCAGCCAAAACCTCCAATATTGTTATGAAATATGATTGTCCACAATGGTTGTCAAGAAAGGTAAAGCATTTTTTGGTAGAGCGTGGATTTTTACAAGAGACCTGGTACTATGTACATATGTACAAACTCTAAACAAAGCAGATTTAGCTCACCATACCATATTAGTGTTGTTCACCACATCCACATTTTACTGGCATTATTTTTAGAGTGGTCTGCTGTTTAAAAAAAGATAGTAATATATATATATAAAAATATAGTAATATGCCTATGATGTTTGGCATCTTACAGTGTACCTAGATGGGAAAGGAATGCATTTCACACGCCTAAGTCTGATGACAATTGTTTGTTTGAAATTGAGGACAGCTGCAGTAAAGGCCTGGCAAGGAAGAAATCAAGCATCTTTTTATATTTGACTGCAATAGAAATGTAAATATTAAAACATTACATTTTTTTTATATTTATGAGTCACTATAACTGGGGCTCACAATTACAATGGGTAGTAATTCTTAGACAGTTCCTCCAATATTTGATATCAAACCCTTTATTAAAGTTGACAGTCGCAAATTTACGTTCAAATTGTTTTCCATTTCGAGAGGAAGAAGTAAGACTATTCATACATAGTATTCTTTCCTCTATCAAATATTTTGGTAATTTCAGGGTAATAACATTGAAGTGGCTCTTAATTGAGGAAAAAAGGGAACGGGACACAAATGAAAAGACTAATAGCTACTTACTTTGGATTCCTGCAAATGCTGAGAAAGAAAATGTCAGAGTAGAGGCAAAGCTCTTAAGATGGGATTGACTCTACAGCACATGAAGTTCAGCTACAGGAAAAGCTACACCCTCTTTGTACACTGCAGTTTGTTAAAGGTGTCTACCAGAGTTCAGCCTCTTAGTCAGTCGCCAATGAAAATGTATGAACTTCTGTGAGTGACAGATGAACTAAGCCAGTCAATGTTTGTCCATGTAAAAACCATAACTGTAAACCAGCAGATTTACGAGAAGTGAAGAGAGGAGGGTTTGTTTTTGAGATGGGAAATGTGGCTCTTTCAGGGGAAGCATTTTAAAGTACATTTTAAAAAGACATGAAAATGTTTTTTTTTAGCTGCCTCCACTCAAAATCCTTAGTGTGGCTGTATTTGAGTTTTAAAATGTAATTGCTTTACAATAATCCAAAAATAATTTACTGCTTTGATTTTGTTAATGCTGCTCGCTCTCTTAATTCACTCTCTCACTCGCTGAGCCAGACATAAGACTGAGATGACATACTAACAATATTTCTTAGAGGAGAGAGAGAAAATATTTCAAATTCTTTTATGGAAAGTTCTTTATGTCAATAGGTTTTAGCCTCATTTTATTCACGAATTTGCATGTCATCCTTGTGCCTAGAATGTGATGTCCCACTCTGTATGAAACCTACTCGCCTGGACCCAGCATTCATTTGCATATTGAATATTGACATTTTTGACTGTTTTCATAACTGTTACTGTTACTATTCGTTTTCAGAGGATCAGTAATGTGTTGTAGTCAATTTAAGTTGCAGTGTTTTACTGTATCAGTGGCAACAAGATAATGAGAAGGTAAGTAGGACTTGTACTGGGCACTGTCTCTCTACCACCTGTTCCTACTTGTTGTAGAATATAGAGTCAAGCTCCCCATCTACCTGTGCACCAGAGGCTCCACTTCCCTGGAGTCGTTCCACATGCAGCTGTGCTATTTTGTCCCAGGTGAGTAATTTTAATCTCATATTGTATGCTCTATGCTGTTGTTCTTCTTTTAATTGTTGGTAATAGCTCTGATCTTTGTAAAACTTTTACACATTGCTTGTTGTCAAGGTTCTGTCTCCTCTGCCGTTTAGGACGTACACGGGCCAGACAGAAACAGCCAATACCAGCTCATCACTGCTTTGTCTTATGCCCTCATGGGGCTGCATCACCAGGCATATGTGACGCAGCAAAAGCCACTGGACATTGTTGCTCTCTGGCTGAAGCTGTCAGACATGGACAAGGCAGCAGTGTCCTTTTCCCCACGCCACAAGGACCGGTTGGTCAAAGGCCATTTCAAGACCTCCCGATCTCCCCAAATACATGCCTGACCAGCCCTTCCACTACTGCCTGCCCTAAGACATCTCCGATGAAGCTGTCTCCCAGTGCAGGACACCAGCCCTCTATGACATCATTGCTTCTGCCACTGCAGCTTCCTCCTTCGTCTCTGACACTATCACCACCACCAACACTACTACTCCAGGGGCAACAAGAACCAGCAACAGTGCTGGTGACACCACTGTCTCCTCCACCTCTTCAGCTGCTCATCCTGTGCCTGGCACCACAGCTGAGGGAGGAGCAGCTGCGTCTGGCCAGGGAGCGACGGCGAACTCGGCATAGAGCCAAAAAAAGAACTATGAACTTTTCATCTATAGGTGCTGTGGCACTTCTGCTCCAAAGCTGAGGGTTGTTTTGTGGAGGACTGGCTGGCAGAGGATGCAGGATCCAAAAAGTGAGTCTTGTCTACACGATCAGCTTTTAAATGCGAATAATGAAGCTTTTTCTGTTGGAACTCTGATCTCTCTGTTTTATACTCAGTCACAGCCACCCAGCTGACTACTGTGATGGAGCCTGCTTTCCTGTCCCGAGAGCGGCTCCATCATGCTTACAGCATGTAAAGGGACAGCAACCTTTATTCAAAAAAAAAAAATAAAAATACTGTTGCTGACTATTTTGTGATGTAATGTAACCCTGCATCTGTACTGATATATTTTTATCATTTCAGACTCTTCAGAGATGTCCTCTTGTTTCTGCCTCATACAGAGACTCGGGTTGTGCAGCTGAGGCTGAATAGCAGAATTTACTGGCAAAGTCTCTTGTTTCTTCTTGTTTCCACTTCCTAAAATGCTGAAAGGCAGAAATGAACTTTTACTTTGAAAAGGATTCATGGCTTTTGGCAATTTTAAACATACAGTGACCAGGTGGAGACAAAAGCCAGATCCCAGAGGAAGCAGTTTTTATTTATCATTGATTTCAAATTCAGTCTGATGTAAAAGAGCAGAAATTGGTTCTGCTGGTGTTCAGGTGACAGGTTCTGTCTATACAAGTCAAATCATTCAAACGACTTTATTGTGGCTGCTAACCTGAAAACTATGTTCCACTGTGCAGAAAGAGCACAGCAGCTGTTTGTAAAGAGCTTCAACAACTGTTCACAGGAAAAATCAAAGCTTTTAAATATTGCGGTCAGTGGATTATTAACACATTAACACTCGTGTGGTAGATGTAAGAGCGTCACGTCAAACATCGTGTTTCAGTCATTTTACAAAATAAAAAACTACAATGTTGATTTGCTTTTACAATCATTCCTCCTATCTAGACTAACAGGGACCCCGTTCTCTCACCTCTCTGCATCCAGAGCATCATCACTGCTGCTGTGTCTTTGGAACACCTCATTGCATTTGCTGGGTTGGGATGTTGAGAAAAGATCAGCACCAGGTGAAAAAGTTACCTGCATAGCAACAGTATAAAGATCAAATGGCACAATATTTAACAGAGTGTGTGAACAGCAGAGAGGATTTAACCTTTTATTGTCTACTCTAAACACTTTTAAACTGTCTTCACTCTGTCACACTTAGATGTGCAGTTAATTTTTTGCGGACCAAGAAAGAGAGACGGAACCAGGGAGTTTGGCAACAATCAGTTCATTCACCAAACATCAAACGTTTGACATTATTTATTAAAGTTCAACTGGAGTCAGGTGTCCAATCAATAAAAGAATGGAGGTGTGGTTTAGAGCCACACCTCACAAAAAGAGATCTCAAAAGAATAGGAAAGATCGAGTTGTTAACTTTCCTGTCGCTGGAATACGTTCTGTTATTCAGGAACTACTCATTCATTAACAGCTTCCTCATTCATTGCTTAGTAACTACTACTACACTAATTGTTTACACTTCTATGTCCATCACATTCCAATTGTCCCTGTCCTTTGTCTCTATTTGTGTGAAAAACTAGTTCCAAATCCATAAAGAGGTTTACGTGTAAAGCCACTGACTTTAAACTGTAACAGTAAAAAAACTCTGCTACTAGCAGGACTTTCTGTTCTGAAATGAGAAAACATCTATTCTGGAACACATATTGTCCTTTATACACTATGATCATTCATCTCATGTCAACATTAAATGCAACTAAATCACTTTTTACAGTGAAGCTGATTTAACTGAGTTATCATTCATCACACTGAGGTGTTCAAACAAAGTGCCTGTTTAAACACTCTGTGTACATCATCAGCAAGCATGTCAAGAAAGTATATGAGACCTCTGCAGGTTGTTATGAAACAGCACTTCCTTGCCAATGGGATTCGAAGTATTGGAATCCATCTGCACCATTCCTCTGCTACCACCATTGCAGTTATACCCACACATTGGCCCAACAAGCGACAAGTGACTTTTTGACAGCCATTAGATCTTTAAATGGTACATCAGTGCTATTAGCAAGTCTCTGCAGCGATGGGCTATCAAGACCAAATCCAACTACATATCCTGTGACAACACCAACCAACAGAAAGCCCAGGAAGTGGCACACCGGCTACAGCTGCAGAGAGAGACCTGTGTAAAAAAGAATACGCAATAGAACGAATAGAATAGAATAAGATACATTAAAACTAACTTGAAATACAACTTTTTCAAACGTATATATGATGGATATAATGGAAATGCACACACGACTGTGGAGACAGGAAGAAGAAGGGCCACTATGACCACAATTCAAAGAACATTTAACAGGAAACAAAACACGGGATGAGGTCTTTGCCAAGAACTGGGGGAAAACAGGATATGGTGTCAATGTGAGGAAGGGCGATAAAATCCCTGTTTCTAGGTAGGAGAAAGTCGAGAGAGATATCAGAGAGGGATTTAGGGAGAGTGAGAAGGGAGAAGGCAAGCTGCTGTCCTCCAGGCCTGGAGGACTGTGATAACAAATGCTCCACCACAGTAAGAAGTTTGCAGGGTTTTCCCAAAAAGTGTTTCATAACAGGCATGTAAAAGGTGGCTGTAGCAGTTGTCCAGTGGTTTCTCTCAACTCAATTTATATGCAAAATCAGTTTGTCAGATATCTGACAAACCACAGGAAGAACTAGAACTTACAATTGACACATCCTGGTCAAAACTAACTAGGTTCCTTGCAGTAGTACTTGAGGCCAAAGCTATGGCATCTCAAAAAGCTATATGGTTGAACATCATATTTCAAAAATATTTATGCCCAAATACTGACTTCAGTTTTGTGTGAGTTTAGAAGTAGGGAACAGTGGGACATCCAGACCTGTATGTCTTGCAGGCATGCTTGAAGCTTGATTAAATGACTTTTTTAATCTAATTTAATAGATAGATATAGCTTACATTTACATTTACATTTAGTCATTTGTCAGACGCTCTTATCCAAAGCAACTTACACCTGAGGTACAAGGCACCAAGAAACATCTTTGTTGTTCTTCTTTTATTTGCTGTAATAGGTTTGATCTTTTTGAAACTTTTACACATTGCTTAATGTCAACGTTCTTCCTCCTCTGCCATTTAGGACGTACGCAGGAAAGACAGAAACAGCAAATCAGCAAACATCACTGCTTTGTCTTATGCCCTCATGGGGCTGCATCACCAGGCATATGTGACGCAGCAACAGGCACTGGACATTGTTGCTCTCTGGCTGAAGCTGTCAGACAGGGACAAGGCAGCAGTCTCCTTTTTCCCACGCCACCAGGACCGGCTGGTCAAAGGCCATTTCAAGACCTCCCAGTCTGCCCACACGGCCGGCATTGACAATGTGCAAAGGTGAGTTTTTACTTTAACGTGTTATGCTTCTTTTTAACTGAACACTTTATTGTGTGTTGCTCTTGACTCTGCTCTAATACTGGACTTGTCCCTCATGGTGGCAGCACAGTCTCCCAAGGCCAGCATGCTGGTGAAGGCCATCTTTGTGGAACAGTTCCAAATACATGCCTGACCAGCCCTTCCACCACTGCCCGCCCCAAGACATCTCTGGTGAAGCTTCCCTCTATGAACCAGCCCTCTATGACATCATTGCTTCTGCCACTGCAGCTTCCTCCTCCGTATCTGGCACTATCACCACCACCAACACCACTACTCCTGTCTCCTCCACCTCTTCAGTTGCTCATCCTGTGCCTCGCACCACAGCCTGGCAGAGGAAGCTGAGGGAAGAGCAGTTGCGTCCGGCTAAGGAGCGCAACTGCGCAACTCCGCAAAGACCCACAAAAGAATTTTGACCATTTCCAAGCTAAGACCAAACAATATGGCCACAGCTGCTACAAAGGACAACGCATCTGCTCTACAGCTAAGGGTCGGTCAAACAACAGACATACACTGCGTCTCTGATAATGGGTAAAGATAAGAGAAGATAATGAGGATTTTCCAGTGGTCCACAAGGGAATGGTAAATGGTAAATGGTAAATGTTCTGCACTTATATAGCGCTTTTCTACCTATTGGCACTCAAAGCACTTTACACTGCTTCTTATTCACTCATTCACACACACACTCACACACCGATGGGGGAGCTGCTATGCAGCTGGCCAACACTCACCGGGAGCAACTAAGTTGGGGTTCAGTGTCTTGTTCAAGGACACTTCGACATGTGACCGGAGGAGCTGGTGATCGAACCAACAACTGCAAGATTGGTGGACAACCGCTCTACTTCCTGCACCACAGTCGCCCCCTTCTAAGACAAGCACCAGATTTTGCACCACACATTAAATCAAAGATATCACGAGTCGGCACCTGGCTAATTGAAAGAATAAAAAAAAATTTAAAAGCTACCTACTACCTGCTCATGATGCTCAGGATGCATGTAAACATATAGATGTGATACATCAAGTAACTAAACTTGTATTACATCTGTATGTAATACATTACTTTACTTTTTTGGCAGGTCGTAATTAAATATGTAGTTGTTTACTTGTGGCATAAACCTTTTGTCTAATGTAAAAAATAATATATTATTCCCACCATGTAAGAAGATGTTTTTAAAATGTAAGAACTGTGGCAAAAGATTGTGCTGATTATTACATTACAGTAGTGTGTAGAGTTAGAGTAGTGTAGTTTGGAGTTAATAAAAGCTTGACATTTATAATACGGTGGCCAACATTGTATCAACATGTGCATTTTAAAACATGTTGTTAGTGGGAAATAAACTTAGCAAAGATAACATTGTAGAACACGGCCTGTAAGACATTGTGAGTTTGGTGCCGATGAGTAAAATTGAGCAATGGGGGAGCTCGATAGCTAGAGGGTGGGTGATAGTGGCACGTTCATAACTCACATCGAAACATAAGTGAATATGAGGGATAAAGCTGATGAGCCAAACAATGAAGTTGTGGGAAAGAGCAGCGGAAGCTCGGCTAAGGACAGAGGTGAACATTTGTGAGCAGCAATATGGTTTCATGTCTAGAAAGAGTCCAACAGATGCAGTCTTTGCTTTGAAGATGATGATGGAGAAGTACAGAGAAGGTCAGAGGGAGTTGCATTGTGTCTTTGTAGATGTCAGCCCAAAGGAAAAGAAGAAGATTTTTCAAAGCCATAAGTAAACTACTGTGTGTTGGATTTGTGCAGGGTGTGACGGTTTGTGGTTTCACAATTTAAAGCTCATTGCTGACGATGGTAAAGACATTGTGATGTCTACAATTCTCTGATACTAACAGCTATTGTGGATAAAAAGTGGGAAGCTGATTGGCTAAATGTAAGAAATATGTGTCATTGTGTGTGAGTTTAGGCTGTTCTGTTTTCTTATCCATTAATCTGGATAAGATGTTGGAGCTGTGTTCAACAGTATTAGCTATAGACGTACAACAAACAAAAAAGCATCAGTTACTGTATACAGTTACTGGATACTGTATCAGCTTCATCTTTTCTCAGCTTCTTCCACTTCATCACCATCTACACAGCAGTTACAGTAGAATGAATACAACGATCACTGATCAATACACAGCGTAAGTCTTGTTCCTGAGCTGAGTGACATTGAGTACACTTCCTCTCAGTACTGCAATAAGCTGGACTTTCTCATGTTCAGCAGCAGTGTGGGTCTGTTGGATACACAGAGTTTGGACTGAAACAGGCAGAGAACTGGAACCAAGAGTCTGCAGAGCTGTCTATGATGAGAGCTCGGACGGAGACGTACTGCCAACATAACATTACTACCAGTCTGCTCTGAATGAGTCAGGTGAGTTTGTTTTCTCTTCTTTTACAAGATCACTCAGTCCTTTTCTCCACTGTGGGCAAAACTCAAGACAAAACTCTGCTTCTCTGTGGCTACGCTGATGAAGTCTATGCTGATCTACACAGAGATGGCTGGTGTGGGAGGAGCCAGCTGACAATGAGTCCATTGGTTAGCAGCCTGAAGACAGGAGGTGGTATCGAAACAGAAAGGAGAAAATCAAAGGGGAAACAAAGACAGACAGTGAAGATAGAGGAGCAGCTACAACACCAGACTAAATATTCTCCTTCTCCTCATTGGTCAATGTCAATTACAGACAAAATTAGGATTAAAAAATAAGTGGCACAGCCACAGACAACATAAGAGGGGCCTAAAGAAGGCAGACCCAGGTGCAGTGTGTGTTTAGACGTCGTGTATGGGTTTGGTGGTTGTGTATTAGTGCGTACATCAGGAAGTGTGAGGGCAGCAGTTAATGAGTGTGATGGCCTGGAAATAAGGGAAGAGTATTTGTACCTGTAGCACCTGCCAAAGGGACAATCTGGAAGAGGTTGTCTCCAGCGTGAGAGGGGTCAAGTCCTGCAGTCTGTTCTTGTCCTGTTTGGTGGCTGCTCCAAACCAATAACAGCAGTGTAGAACTGGATCAGCAGCTCCTGTGGAGGGTCAAAGTTCCTTCCTGTCCTCTCCTTCCCACTATGGGCCAACCTGACCTACACAAACACGGGGAGAACATGCAAACTCCACACAGATTCAAACGGGGGCCTTCTAGCTGTGAGGCGGCAGCACATACCACTCCACCACTGTGCTGCCCCTTAAGCAGAGAACCCGTGGAGAAAAATGTGGCTATGGGCTTCTACCACAGAACTTCTTTTCCTCAGTAATAAACATGTTCCATGCTCTTTCTTCCTGTGATGACAATGAAAGACAAACTAAATTAAAAGACCCCATAAAGATATCAAGGCCCATTTCTGGATCAACACCCAGTTTACTGTAAATACCAGAAGTAGCCAAATTATTGAAAACCTCCTCACTTGATGCATTGAAACTGAGGTTTAGTGACTTCAGTCCCTTACACAGGTGACTGGACAGTGATCACTCAGCAAATACACATGAAGCAGGTTCTTCTTGATACACATTTATTTGAGCCTGTGTTTCGCTAAAAAAATGTATTAAAGCATTTGCTTAATACTTAACACAGTGGAAGCAGACAGGCTGGTTGAAATTCACAAATATTCTTTTAAATAAAATAATAAAAAGAAAATTCCTGTGGTATTGTATTACTGACTTTTCATGGGGCTTCATGAAGGTAACCCCCACCCCTCATCATTTAAAGAGTAGGTTCATATAAAAGAATTCTAAAAGGGTTGAAAGTGTTACTCAATTTAGGGAAATTCAATTTGAGATGTATCTGAAGTTTCAATACTATTACAATACAATGAAATGTAAAGTTATTTTTAAAAAAAACTCGCTTAGGGCCCCAGAAAGGCTAGTGCCGCCTTTCACAGGGCGTCCACAACCATCAGGAGGGCTGTTTCTGTAGGATGAAATCAAGTTGGTAGAGGTGTAATCATGATTAATGATAAAAACAATTATGCTTGAGTCACTCCAGGCTCTCTGCAGGTCCGTTACACCAATTTCCTTCAACCAGTTTTTTTTTTGTGTGTGTGTGTTTGCTCTTCTTATCTTCTTAAATGCTTCTCTGGAGTCGAGAAAATTCACAGACCTCACAAATACACATGAATAAATGTAGACAGGGTGGCGTCAGCCATTGATTCCATTTTGTGGTGAAGAGATGCCAGCGCTTCTCTTACAAAGTTGCGAACGACTGAGCTTGTGCATCTGTGGGAAACTACATTACCAGCTGAGCCACAAATTCTCCTTTTTGACCTCTGTGACGACTTCCACTTTATTTGTTAACTATTCCTTTACTGCCTTCCACAAGAAGTCTGGGATGTGGAGCAATAAATACAGCCACATACTCAGACCTGTGTCTGAGCTGTGTGTGACCTGCAAACAGTGTGAGCAAATTCATCGTAGCTTGATGCACATTGATTCAACACAGTCAGGACACCTGTGACTCAGCAGGAAACACTGATAACAACTCAAAATGACACCAGCTCGTACAAACGTATGGGGGCCGGTACAGATCACCTATGCAGGGTGGCTAAATAATGGTCCATTATTGGGAGGTAGCACAAATGTGGAAGTAGAGTGCACTTAAGAAAAAGGTTAACAGGATTTCTAGTTGCAGACTGGAGGAAATGTTGCAAAACCAGTACAGTCATGATTTCTCCTGAGGAAAATCGGCGTCGCAGAATTTTCTCCAAGGCTTCCAGGCCCAGACTTTGGATAAAAGCACTATATGAGCAGAACATTAACCAAAAAAGAAGTAAAGATACATTTTGTGAAAGTCACAGACTTAACAAATACCACAGATTGGTTGATAAACTACCATTCCACCTGGATGTGGTCTGAGAGGTCTTGTCTGGCTCCTTTAAAATGAAAACAGCGCTACTGCAGAAGTGTCGACACAAGAGGAAGCCAAAGATTTTGGAAGCTGTTAATGGAATAAAAACTGATCACCAAAAGAAACTGGGTACTGGACTGTTATGGAAAACCAAACCTGATCTGCCGACGCTCTAATGAGAGCAGAACTTTCCGTTTTTATTACCGTGAAGAACACAGATTTGTTATTTGAAATTGTGACATTAGTAACCGGGAAAGTCAAAGTCGTCATTTGAACTGTATAGTGAAGATGGGTTACTACAAGGTGCAGGACGATTGGCTAATAGCTCCTTGCCAGAAGAAAGCAGGTGTCCTCTGATCCTGTCACCACACATACTCTCTAATTTAAGAAACATTCACATACAGTGCAAATCGTACATTGTCCGTACTAACAAGTACTGGATCAATAGCACAAAGGCAGTTGTAAGACAGATCATAAATGAAAGTTGCTTTTGCAGACGATACTACGGCAGGATACAGGAGCAAAACACTGCAGACTTGCTAAAGGAAAGGATTTTGCCGACCTTGCTCCATTTATAAATGGTACTTTGGACCAATTAAAATCCAAAGAGGACAGGGTGTGGTAGGACAGGATGGGGTAATATTCACATGTCTGCCAAAGGGCTCACACTCTGGATACAGATGTGTGCATCAACAGATTCCAATGTTTTATCAAGTTATTCATATTCAGTCAGACAATGGCACCAACTTTGTAAGAGAAGCGCTGGCATCTCTTCACCACAAAATGGAATCAATGGCTGACGCCACCCTGTCTACATTTATTCAAGCTTGGCTTCATGTGTATTTGTGAGGTCTGTGAATTTCCTTGACGTTATGGATGGAAGCTGAGTAAAAGTACAGCAACATATTCAGCAGTATGATGTCTGGACATTATCCTTTTATGTGACACAGGACAGAAGGGGCCACATCAGGTATGTAACTGTAAGCTGCAAGTTCACTTAGCTGCCACATGGTAAATGGACAGACTCACAATCCACTGGTCTAAAAAGTGCAGCATGGACATTATTGTGGACACAACAGATGGAAAAGTAGTAGTTGTACATGTACAGACCATAAATATGGAGTCCAGGTGTGTTTGATGCTGCTGGACAGACTGACCACTGGGAACCTCTGAGCTCTGCTGGTCCACTCTGTGGAGGAACCAGGAAGAATGAGATCACATTATGTCTGTCCACGCAGAGACACACGCAAGCTAAAGGTCCATGAAGCGATGTTTGGCTGTGGACATTGAATGCGAGACTCCCTGTAGTGGTGAAGGTTTACTAGTCCTGCTGATGCCACTGAGACTCAGCACCTCAGTCTGCAGCTGCCTGTAGCTTCATCCATCAGTTTGTATTCGTGCTGACAGCTCTCACCAGCTACTTTTAATAACTAATTACTTACAGATGCGTTTACAGCATGTTTTTATCCAATGGTTTCAAGGACAACGACAACACTGTGGGAACATGACAGTAGTATAATCAATAATCAATAGGACAAATGTCCAACCAGTCATTCAGCAAACACTCTGTAGCAGCACACATCAAATGAACAGGAGGTTTGTGTCTTGCCCACGAACAGGAGGAACTGGAAATCAATGCTCTGCCAACTGAGCCATAGCCACCTCATATAATAACAATACAGAAATATCAAATGGATCTTTAGTGTTTCTGCAGCTGAATGTAAGTGTCACAAGTGTCTTTGACCTTTTATTAAATTCATATACAGTCAGGCTCCGTGTGGTTTGAATTTTTCATCCACTCAGCTTTTGCCAGCAGATCATCATCATTTCTCAAACTTCAGAAACAAATTGCACCGAGAATCATGACTGTTAAACTGTAACATGTCAGTGAAGATTAAAAATCGTACGTCTCATAACTCAGAGTGGAGACCATCTTTGAAGAAAATAGGACGCCCCATAGAGCAGTCACTCTTCCTGGAGACACAGCTGGATTCAGGTTCCAGTCCAAGTCCAGTAAAGTCCGGTCTGTGCTGCTCTGGGCTTCAACACAACACACAGTGAGCTTTGAGTGTGAATAATGATGCAGTGATGTCCATGCTGAGATCTGATGGACAGTTTGACATGTTGTTCTGACCTGTGACCTTTGGTGTGGCTCTCATGTCCCCCACACAGAGTGGTTTTAGACGGGGGGACCCCGTCCTCTCTGCACTCACACTGACTCATAGTCCACAGCTTCACACCTTCACACCAACCTGCTGGGAGAGATCCCCCATCATCATTCCTCTCAGTCACAGAGCCCTGACTGGAGGAAGCTCATACACCTCACAGCAGAGGACAAATGTCCTATTTAAGAAAGGATTTTCACAATGCTCTTCAGACTTTTGGGTGGTTGGAAGACCAGAGGAACACACCTCATGTTGCTGTTTGTTTGTCTTTCTTTGGGAGTGACATCCATGTCCACTTCTAACGCTCTGACTTTTTCTCTCAACATTTGAAATGTATTTGAAATATGTGTCCTCAGTTAGACACTGTTTTACAGACGAATATTACTGCTGTGTCTCACACACTGTTTTCTATTACTAACTAATTAATAACTATTCACTGTAAATCTTATTCTACTAGGCTCCAATGTACTTTTCTGTTTTTGTTCTCCTTCTTGTATCTGTAATTTAAGGCTGTTATATATATATATATATATATATATATATATATATATATATATATATATATATATATATATATATATATATATATATATATATATATATATAATATCAACTGCATCATTGAGGAATTTTCTGACTCATTGAGTGATTTAGGATTGATCCTAACCTCCAACCCGAGATCATTAAACGTTTGTCCAGTCAAAGAGTTACCAGAGTGTCACTGGAGTTTCTGCTGGAATTACCTGACACTGTCAACACGAACAAGCAGAGAAAAGTGTGTATTACAAACCTTTAGACGGAGAAAAGGACGCACACGAGAAGATCACAGATTGAAGTTGAAGAATGAAAAGAGCCAAGTGGTTTGGACCTTGTCATGTGAGTCAGACCACACAAAAAAAGGAACATGTGATTTAACTTCAGCTGGTTTCAGATCAGACATGGAAATGTCCAGCAGACATGACGTAACTCTGACTCTGACCATATATATATGATGTACATTATAAATAACATTAGTACCAGTTGAATGTGCATAATTATTCTGTTTTTCTTTTAGTGACCCCGTGTGGTGACTGCAGAGAATGCTTTTCCTCGTGTATTTCACTGTTTTGCTCACTTCCTACATTTCCCATCATGCAGTTGTGGGCTATATACACATCTGGTGATTCTAATTTGAGATGCAATAGAGATGCAGATTCCCTGAAGCAACACGGTGACCAAGTCGATGCATCACCACCGATGGACAGAAGCAGTTCAGGTGGCATCTACTGACTTTTATTATATATCGTATTTGTTTCTGTTGGAACTTACTGTCACAGCGTGATCTGCACCTGAGAGGTTAATACGACGGAACCTCAGCAAGGTCATTTATTAGAGCAACTTCAGACATGATGGGACAGACAGTGAAAGTTCACTGCAGGTGGTTTATCCAGAGTTTTCTCTCCCAAACTGCTCTGTGTTCTTTGTCAGGCGTCCAGTGTTCGAGTGTAGAAGATCAACAAGGTCCTTCTTCCTATTTTATATGAGCTATAAAAGTGGGCTGATTAAGTATCATACAGCAGAGAAATCTGAGAGAAACTTGTGTTGTGACCTGTTTTAGTTTCTGTGAAATGAAGTGGGAGATATTTACAGGACAAATCAAACAAGCCCAGAGGCATGAAACCTGTGACGTGCACCTTTTAATTCAGTTTTTAAATGCCAACATGTTGTTCAATGTGACCCAGCAAGGTGCTGGAAACCTGCAGATCGTGGACAGTGAGGAAGTAGTCAGAGTTCCTCCCAGAAGAGGAAACTCTCACTAAGAACACACAGCTCACTGGATCCAGTTTACAGCGAGTGGTTCAGCAGCACAAAGGTTCACAAAGTTACTGTTACTGACGTGTTTGGGCACTAAACAAGACAAATAGCAATTCAATAACCTTATGTAAGTGTCTGCATTCACACTGAAATTCATTCATCCACACACTTTGAACGATTCAGACTCAATAACAAATAGGATTCAAAATGGCTTGATGAGTAAACATTATATCAGGGCTGCACAGCAAATGTAAAAGCTGCTCATCAGGCAGCAGCCAGTTTCTGCTTTAGCGTGAGCAGCAAACCGCACACAGTACAAACATGGCTGACACTGGTACCACACACACTAAAGCTCATCTTCAATATAACCTTTCACCTTTTCCTCGCCAGCCGTGTAAACTTGATTTAAAGTGCTGAAGGTTGGAGTGATGTGTGTAACATGTGTCCTTCACAGCTGGAAGAGAAAGTCCACGTCGGTCTGAACCATGTGAAGCTGAAGTGTAGAGATCTGTTCCACAGACGGACACTGAGAGAACGTTCTGCAGAATAAACATCCAGCTCAACTTCACTCCGCTTCATGAAGAACTGTCCTTTAACACACACACACACCATGCTTCTGTCAGACACACACCGTCTTAAACTGTAGAGTCTCTGCTGTCAACAAGAAGGGCAAACGTCCTCCTGTTGTCATCCATCGTCGTTCTCTGACCCAGAGTCAGGTCGGATCGATAATCAATCACTGATCAGCAGAGCGATCAAACTGATTGAGTAGCTGTCAGACTTTGTGTTTCTGGTGCTTCGTTCTTCTCCCCAGCTCTGCAGAGGAGACAGAGACACACTCAGTACTGAGCTTTGACAACATGATGAAGGTTTTAGTCTTGTTAGATATTTAGGTTTTATTTCATCAGATTGTAAAAATGTGATTCACTTCACTAAAAAACCTCAAAGTTCTCCTTCAAATCTCCAATATGCTCAACTGTTGATGGGACAGTGACTTGTATTAAAGTGAAGGGCTTCTCTAAATCCCCCGCAGTACATCCCTGTGTATCCGCACGGCTCATGAACATCACACATGCTGCAAGAAGGTGATGTTTGAAAAGGTGACAGACAGAGGTGAGTTCAAAGGCCACGAGACAGAACCAGAGCTGCTGGATCAGTAACTAACTAGCTGCTTGTTGTTCTGTGTGGTTGTGTTAGTAAAGTTTATGTGGACAGAGGTTTAGCAAACGGAGCAAAGTTTCTAACAAACACACTAACAAGAAGGTGGCAGACGTAACATGTGCTCCTTTGTCGGATGCTGGGAAACATTAGCTGCGTTGTTCGGTTTGGTACCCGGTGCTCCGGGTGTCGGGCTTATGTTAGCGGGATAGCTGTTGTGTTTGTGTGTGTGGAAACTGTAATGAATGGGGAGAGTTTTTGCTTGTGGTTATGCTTCTGCGTTACTACTGTAACATGCAACAGCGTCATCGTTTGGCTTCTGACGCTTTCATTGCTGCTTCAGCTTCAGCTGGGAAACGCACATGTTCCTCTGTTCATGAGGACGACTCAGACCCCAGCCGGAGTTTTTACTTTACACCGCCACCAGAAAACCTGTCCCACACTGTGATTCCTGTGGTTTCCAGATCCCCGTTAAACATTTCAGCGTGAATATTGAACGTACTCAGTTTTCCCTGGACGTTGCTCAGCTCTGCTCCTATTGGTACAGCAGGGAAACAAGCCTCTGATGGTTTTGATCCAGGTCTCTGCAGGAGAGAGAAACCAGAATCAGTCAGAGATGTTATCATACACAGAAAAACACCATTCTGTTGTCATGACAGCGGGTTACATGTAGTACAGAATGGGGATATGGTAACACAGGGTTATAATATGGTTTAACAGCTAAGAGCACTGGGTCGGGTTTGGGCCCAGAGAGTTAGAACAGGTTTAGTTCAAATATTTAAAGTAGGAAACGATCTACCAAGCTACACAACCACAATTATGGTTAATAATTGATAACTGATAACAACTGATAAGACCCTGCTGAATATTGCGTCAACAGTCTTTGCCATATTCAGGTCTCTCCACAGATGTCCTGTGTCTGGGCAGGCACTTCCTGTCCGATCTGATGTTACTTCACCGTCTTTCTGTTTCACATCACATTTAGATTTAGTGGGGAGACGACGTGTCGGCGTTATCCATTATGGAAATACAAGAAATTACGTGAAGTGCGTTTATGAGTCACAAGCACAGCTCCAAATAAACCGTGTCCTGTTGTCCCGAAGACACAAAAAACTTAATGGTAAATGTTCTGCACTTATATAGCACTTTTCTACCTATTGGCACTCAAAGCACTTTACACTGCTTCTTATTCACCCATTCACACTCACAATCAGACACACAATCATACACCGATGAGGGAGCTGCTATGCAGCTGGCCAACACTACTAAGTCGGGGTTCAGTGTCTTGCTCAAGGACACTTCGACATGTGACTGGAGGAGCCGGGGATTGAACCAACAACTGTGAGATTGGCGGACAACCGCTCTACAACACAATAGAAAGAGACTGTTTGAAAACATGCAGTTTCCAGACAAATCAATCCTAATATCAGATTCTCCTCCAGCTGATGTAACCATTTGGCACAGTTTTTACAGCGGACGTCCTTCCTTACGCAACCCTCCCCGATTGCTTGGGACCAGTACTGCACGGCTGGGGATGGGGATGGGCTGTTGGGGGTTCCGTGTCCTACCCAGGGACACTTCCACAGGAAGAGCAGGGCGCCAACCTCTGACCCTGAGGTCGGTGGGCAGCAACTCTACCAACTGAGTGATCTATGTTCTTCTCTAAAATGTAACATGAAACGTCTTTTATTTCCTTCGAGATTCACCTGAGGACGACACCTGTCTGCCAGCCAACCTGTGCGGGTACCCGATCACCAGCTGTGGACAGCACCAGCACGAGAACTGGGCTCAGTCATCAATTCTGTGTTAGTTACACAGATCCTGATTTTATTTCCTTCTTATCTACAAGAGTTTGTCCACTGAAGGACCCAGGTTTAGGGTTTTGGGTCTGATTTTCTGCAGCTCCTAATGATGAAGGAAAATTCAAACCTTTAAACTGCTTAAGTCTGCTCTGAGTATGAATTTACATCTTTTAATTTCACAGATCTTTATTTACAGTACTGACCTCTGACACTCAGCACCACTATCTTCTGTCTCAAAATGTCTCCATTTCTGTAGACGGTGCAGATGTAGACCCCTCCATCATCAAGCTGGGGATTCTTCAGGGTCAGACTGAAGTCCTTCACACCTTCCCCACTCCCTCTCAGTGGGTCTTTTTTCATTTCCCTGCGTCCTGAGACATCCTGAGTCTGGTTTCCATCGTCCCCGTAGATGTAGATTATCATGTAATGAGGAACTGAGCGTCTCCACTCCACTTTGATTTGCCCAGTCAGGTCAGCTTTGGTTGTACAGGGCAGCTCAACAGACGCTGTCCCCTCAGTGACCTCTACCACCTTCAACTGGTCATCTGAAGAAGAAAAGACAGGTTGATCTTTAGCAACAACATCTGAGTCAGTTTGATCAGACATCAGTTTCCACTGTCTGTCCAACCAGTGGACCTTCATTCCTGGTTTCTACCTGCAGCTCTGACACCAACTCTGTGTTTTCTACAGCGATGGAGTAAAAACAGCTGCAGCTGAAACAGGGGCGTCAGGTGCAGCAGTGACCTTTGACCTGGAGCTGGTCTAAATGGACTAAAGGTTTATGTAAATACAGAAACAGTTTTTCATCGCTCATCATCTGTGTTTACTGAAGCTCCTTCAAAGATGTTAATAACGTCCTGATCACAGTACTGAACACTGGACACAGTACTGCAGTGGACACACACACACACGTACTTAGTCTGTCCTTCATGGCCTTATTTGCCAGACTGACGATGACACCAACAAAAACGGCCAGAAGAAGCAGGGGAACCATGACACCTGCCACAATCAGGGGCCAGACTGGAAAAGGAGCTGCAGTCCACATAAACACACAAAAAATGGACAAAGTCACACAACAACACAATGTGTTCTTCCCTCTCTTTGCTGCTCGTCCTCTGTGTCTCTGAGACAGAGTTAGCGCTGCATAGCTGCAGAGTCTCTCTAATGACTGAGCCTGTTATTCTCCTCTCACATCATTATTGGACCTTTAATGAAATCAGAGAAAGCTGCTGTTTATCAGAAGTGACAGAGACAGGAAACCATGTACCACATGTCTTTTTAACATTTAACCGAGCTGTTGCTGTAATGTCACTACCTCAAATATGATTGTATTCATGAAGCAAAACTAAAAGCTGATAATCAATTTGAAAACAGCAGGAAAAATCATTTTCAGCATCGACCTTTGACCAGCAGCTCCACTTCTGTGGTGCTCAGGAGTTTTCCCCTCCTGCGGATGGTGCAGTTGTAGCTTCCACTGTCACCGATGGTGGGTTTCCTCAGGGTGAGGCTGAGGTCTCCGGTCTGCAGAGCGTCAGTTGCCATCGACGTTCTGTTCGTGTAGACCTTGTTCTGGTCTCCATAGTCGTCCCCGCTCGCCTGACGAACGTGAACCTTCTCTTGTCTGAGCTCGTCGCGGCTCCACACCACCGTGGACTTCTCAGAGACATAGACGTTCACCTGGCAGGGCAGCAGGACAGACGTGTCCCCCTCGTACACCTCTACACCAAAGGCATGCTGGGAAACTGAGAGGACACACAGACACAAAGAAGTTAATTCACCTGCCTTCATGATTCTGTGATGAACGTGTCAGTGGTTGGTCTCAGACCAAGCAGGACTGGATCTGCATCTGAAGGGACACAGCAGGGTCCTGACAGTGTCCCTTCAGTCAAACCTGTCACATTTGGAATCTTCCAGCTTGAGTTTCAGCACATTTAACCGGCTAAGAAAAAGACTCTGATCAAGCAGCATTGATGGTGTTAATAAAGTTTGTAGGAAACAGATAAACACGCAGCCGTGAACCGCACAGACCGGAACCGCGCCCTCACTCACGGTCCACTGCGGATACGTAGCGTTTACTGGTGAGAAGCGGAGTTCGTTTTCTCACCGAGCAGCGGAACCAGAAGCTGCAAACGCAGATTCATCGTCATCAGCCACAAAATCCCGGGAATTCTGTGTCTTTCTGGACCAACTGCGGGTTTATTACCGGGTCTCGCTTCTCCGGATCACACAAACACACTTTCCGGCAGAGGACTGTTTACTTTCGGTTTCCGTAAGAACTACGGCGACTCCGAACGTCCAAAAACCTAAAATCCCAAACAGCAGCCTCAGGTGGTCAGTTGGAACCGTGTCTTTTCGTTTGTCTTTAAATCAGATCCGTCTGCTTTTCTTTACAACCACTGCTGTGTTTAACCAGTAAACTCAGGTCTTTGTACTTCACCTGTGCTTTTCAGTTACTTCACAAATACAACTGTGATCTGACCAAACTGAAATGTAACTTTTATTAATAGTTAAAATTATTGCTTGTGTCAAAATACTAAATACTTCATGTAACGACATCTGTGTTTAATTTAAGGAGCGTTGAAAACTGAACTACTGGTTCAACAACACAAAATGTGAAGGTGACACTTGACTCAAATACTTTTACAGTAAGTAAACGGCACCTGAAGACTTTCAAAGCACATGAAATAAAGTCTCTGTAGGTTATTCAGATTATTTGGGTTTACAGGCTCAAAATTGTTGGTGAACAAGGCGCCGTGCTCAGATGTCCCACAGGACCAGCGGACGTCCCAACACCAGGAGAAAGTCCTAGTTTATTTACTTGACTTCTACCAATGTGGATGATGTAAACTGAGGTGCTGGTGTAACAACAAGGCCCAGGGCCACCAGCACGTCTTCTGTGATAAAGCTCCAAGACAAACAAGTCAACAAGTGAGCACACAGTAAAGGACACACTAAGAACAGGGTGGGGGCTGTGCAGGGCAGCTCTCATTAACTAACACAGCATCAGTAACAACATGATGACCTGAGGCTGAGGCACCAGCAGAGGCCGCCAACACCTCAGAGCAGGCTGTGACGCTGTAGAAGTAGAAACGGAGCTGCAGTAGGTTACGGACAGAGGAACACGTGCACCACATGAAGAGTGTGAACACTGCTCAAACCACCTGCTCTTTCATTAAGGGTCACCTGTTACACACCTGTGCTGGTGCTCTGCAGGTGCTCTGGGCCTTCCTCCGGTCACCTTCCTTTAACCTTCAGGCTGCTGCTGGCTGCATTCACTGCCACATCACAGGTCTTCATCCTTTAAACGGTGTGTTAGATCAGCCCCCAAAGACCTCAGACACTGAGCAGCTGTGATGTCACTCACCGTGGCAGGACAAGGTTCTCAAAACGTTGTTAAATGGATCTGAATGAAACTGGCTGTGTTATTAAATGACATGTGACCACACTCGTGTAAATGACCCTTGTTTCTCCTCCTGCAGTTCACTAAACGTTTCCACCCATGGAGCTGTCAGCCATGTTTGGTTTGATCAATCATGGGGCATTTCAAACTTTAAACTAGACTCATTAAACCTGGACGTATCCTGCATCATGGCCATGGTCTGCAAGAGTCCCGGAGCTAACTGGGCCTGAACCCTGACTGTCCTGGATGACACGTTGCTTCATATTTCACAGTGTCTGTTACTCAAATTAGAGACGATGGAGGGTTCAGCGTTTTCACAGACTGTTGTAAAGTTTTTCTGAGCTCCAGTAGAAAGAAAAAAACACTTTAAAACAAAGCTGTGATTATTATGTGGTGTTTGAATGTGAGAAATCCAGGAACAACAAAGAATTTGATTTATGAAAATATTTTAGTCCCTGTCAGGATCCTGTAGCAGTGATCAGCTGCTCCCAGGTTTTTGTTACTTTGTTCCACACAGCTTTTAATATGAAATGTTAAAATACTAATATTCAGTGATTCCTGCTGTCAAATGTAGTTTCAGTAAAAAGTTCTTTGTTATTTTTGGAGAGTCAGTCATTTGAATGAGCCCATCTCTGTTTTTCTCCTCCTGTTATCACTGAACACTGCTGGTTTATGTTGCTTTTTCACTTTGCTTCTTTCTTTTAATAATTATCGATCATATTTCCTTGTGTGTGCAGCTTATGGTTTGTTAGGATCCGTGCTCATCATCACTTGTTAGGTTGGTGCATTTACTGTAAAGTTCGGCTCAGACTGGAAGTGTCTGAAAGAAGAAGTGAACTCTTGTCACATTTCACATCCTGATCCAAAGCTGCGGTTGAAAACACACTTTCACTCTGTGTTACTTCCACTTGTATCATTGTGAAACTATCCTTTTATTTTATATTGTACAACACGTTTATTTACAGATATTGTTTGTGGGAACAAGTCCATTTCATGCAGCGATGCCACAGTAATTAAAGAGAACACAGCCTCATTCTCACGTAATATAATTAAAGTAACAACCGCTGTTATGTCGAACACAATATAAGATTTAGACGTGACCCTGTGGACTGTGGCTTTCTGGGTTTAGCTGCTGCTGATCGTCACTGCTGCAAATACTCATTTATATATAAACACCACTGAATAAATTTACCCTCACAGCTTCAACTGACGTGAGAACATTTGTGAAGAAAAGATGCTTTCTGAGGACAGACGCTCCACTCTGTGACTCAGCCGAAGAGCCGCAGTGATCCTGTAGTTCCAACTACTCCAACAGAGTGAGACTGTAGATCTCAGCTGGTCCCACCTCAGTCAAACATCCAGGTCAAAGTTTAGTTCGGATTCAGTGCGTCAGTATTTACAGGAACTGACTGTGGTCTTAGTTTTAACTTTCTTGATTTATAGAGATTCTCTAGAGCCCTATAATATGTGGAGTTAATATGTATTATTAAATACTTCCAATAATTTCAGCAGTTTTACAATAAAACTCAGTGACACTACTGTAATTTCTATTTAGTGTTAAGAATGAACCAACTCTAATATTCAAATAAGCTTGAAATCATTAACTGTAACACAGTCTTTTGAAGCTGGAATCCTGTTGTTCACAGACCATTATCACAACTGAACCAACAGTGTCTGCAGGACGAACAATGATCTTTTCTGGCAGAAACAGAGACGTCTTTTTAAACGGAGCAGCTTCTTTATGTGAACGTCCTAATTTGTATTCGCAGCGTGACCTGAAACACTTGTAGAAAACAAATGTTTGAGAGGAAGATGTCTGAAACTGTAACAGCAGAGATGAAATTACTGCCCCCGTCATGTCTTTGATGTAAAAACCACGATGTTGATCTTGATGAGTTTCTCTCACTCGCAGCTTAGGTCTTTTATCTCTGATGGATGCTGCTCCGGTGACGGGCTCTGGCCTCGGTCCTTTGTGACACGTCGACATTTTGACCCTTTGATGAAGTTGTTTGTAGCCGTGAACTCACTCGCTACCTGTGACTGAGGAGGATGTCACGCTGGGTGCTGCATGGTTCACTGTACTCTGAGGGACACGAGTGGTTTTCCTGTTTGCTGTGTATTTAGGTTATTTAGGTAACCTGCTGCCCTGTGTTTTAACCTCAGACCCACATACTGTAGATTTGGTTTTGGTCTGTTCTTTTCAGTGCTAGAACAATATTTTTATACTTAAGCTGTGATATTGTCTTCATCACGTTTTACTTCATTATGAATATGACAGAAATTATCACCTTTTTACAAAAGCTTTTTTTAGAACCCTCAGTTTTTCTATGTGACATGTTCCTCAAGCTCTTTTTTATAACTGGTGCCAAACAGTCTTGTGATCTGTTGGGTCCTGAGGGATCCATGTTTGGAGGCTTGGTGTCCAGGTGGTAACATGGGGAAAGGCGTTTTAAAATGGGACAGTGTATCATCACACACATGCTGTGTAGCTGCAGAGTTGAGTCTGATCGATGCAGAACCACAAACGCAAAAACAAAAGCGCGTCGATCGGTTTTCCCAGAAATCTGAGTTTTGTTAGTGTGCAGCGTTTGTAGCTCAGGGATTAGTTTTGTTCCCATTATGCACAAGGTAAAACTGTCAAGTGTGAATCAAACAAAGCCTATAACAACTTTTTAAATTCTATGCCTCTTTGTACTGATTGAATTTCTTTCAGGTGCTTATTGCAGTGACTTTTCTGGATTTTGAGTGCGGTGACCTCACAGCATATTGGAGCTGCTGTGTTCATAAAGAAACTCTTCACCCAGTGTGATGACAGCAGCACGCTGACAGTTCATTTATAGGAAGTGTTGAGTCTGTTCAGTCGTCTTCCAGACACCATGAAGACTGCACCTGCCTCCCTGCTCCTCGGTGAGTCAAACACACACACACACTTCAGAAAACACACATTTACAATGCAGGGAAACTGAGCGGAAACTGGATCCAAAGCCTCCAGAAACCGTTGTAGTTTTGTGTCTTTATTCACAAAATGCCGCCAGACAGACGCCAGCGACTGAAGTGAAACACGTTTGTGCGTCTGAGTTCGTCAGTGTCTAACAGACTCCCAATGGCTGCAGTGTGAGTGACTAGACTGATGATGATGATGATGATGGTCAGTGGTCAGCATGGGACATGGACGGACATAGGGGACTCGGAACTTGAGAACAACTGTCCATTGGAAAGGAGAAGCGAGCTGAGCCCGCTGTCCTTTCACACAGGAAACTGCATCGTGTGAGTTCATGTGTCACCTGCTTCGGTTTCACTTTGTCACATGACCAAACAACAAAAGTGCTGCGCGCTGTTTTCCTAAGGCTTTGCTGAAAGTTCAGCGACTTTTAACTGTGAACGAGGAAAAAGAAGCTTTAATGTTGGTGAACATATTAACTATGCAGTAAAAGATCCAAATGTAAAATAGTAGTTCAACACGTAATGTGATAAGTTTGGGGATCAGTGAGTCTGATGTGAGCAGCGAGGTCACTCCACAGGAAACGAGCAGCTTCCCTGCATCAAACTCCTGATGTACAGAGTGTGTAGCACCGTCAGAGCACTCGACCAACACAGCAGATTTATAAAGTCCAGCCTGCAGCTCAGTTTGACCACATGTCACTTTGTGGAGGTCGTGTTTCCCCTTTTATTGCTGAAGTGGTTTGTAGTTTTCACCTAATTGTGTGTGTGAACGCTTTGTATTCCAGCTGTCTCCTGTTCATTAACCTGCTGACAGCTGCACAAACAACAATCCTGCTGTTTAAAGCTCAGCTGGGCTGAGGTTCAGACTTTCTATAGAGTTACAGAAGAGGGTCCAGCTCAGCCTCTGGTTTCTCAGGCTCACTGCTTGTCGACATCCACCCTGCATCATCTGTTACGTGTTGATTTATTCCACCTGTTTTTATAATGATGTATAATGATTTAGAATGACTGGGGAGGAACAAACCTGTTTGGTAGCAGAGCTCAGTGTCCTGGACATGTCTTTCCTTGACAATGTGCTGCATGATGCTGTGTTGATGTCTTTATGTGGTTTCTCTAACCAGGTTGACCACTGTGCTGTGGAACCTTCCATAAATGTATTATTCATAGCAATACGACTAATTATGGTGACAGGTCTGATGTCTCTTGACTAAAGTGCTGCATTTAAACCTGTGTCCTCCTGTCCCAGGTGTGTCTGTGCTGCGGCTGTGTGGACTCACTGTTTCTGCAGGTGAGATGATGGAGGTGAAAACCAACACTGACAGGACTTTGACACTTCATAGCAGTTTCTGATCACGTCTCCATGCAGAGTCCCATAACAGACATAAGACAATGTTTTCCTCTGTGTGTCCTCCAGTGTCTCTGAACGTCAGTCCAAACCTTCAGCAGTTCTTCAGTGGAGACTCAGTGTCTCTGAGTTGTGTTGAAGATGGACAGACAGTTGATGGATGGACAGTGAAGAGGACCAGAGGAGGACAGACTGAGGAGTGTGGAGCAGATCATCAGGACTTTGGACTGTTTGAAGATTCCTCCTGTTTTCTTGATCTGTTGTCCTCATACTCTGGACTTTACTGGTGTGAAACCAGTTCAGGACAGAGGACAGACCAGATCAACATCAGTGTCGCTCGTAAAGGTTTGTTTCTGTAATAATGCTGCTGATCTGTTTACTGTAACTTCTGGAAGCAGTAACTCTGTCTCTGTATGTCTCTGTCTGTGTTGTCCAGATAAAGATCTGATCCTGGAGATCCCTGCACTTCCTGTGGTGGCAGGAAGTGATGTCACTCTGCGCTGCAAAAACAAAGATGGCTCCACACGAGCAGCTTTTTTCCTACGGAACGACAAAGTGACTGGAGACAAAGTCAAAGTGAAGGAGTTCACCATCAGAAACGTCCAACAGTCTGATGAAGGTCTCTACTCCTGTTCTACTGATGCTTCCCAACCGTCTCCTCAGAGCAGGCTGAGGGTCAGAGGTCAGGACATTGACATCACTTCCTGTTGATACTCTGACTGATAATAAACTGATCACTGAACCAGATTCTCCTCCTCTCTACAGATCATCCTCCAACCTCTGATCCTCACACCAACACTCTCTGCACTTCATCTGGAAACTCCACTGTTACCACTACTCCCTCCCCTCCTCCCCCACCCTCCCCCTCTCTTCCTCCTCCTGCTCCCTGCATACCTGTGATCAGACTCTTCCTCCACCTCCTGGTCTTCTGTTCGTACTGCATCTGCACCGTTCTGATGGTGTTGACCTGCTGCAGCAGGAGGAGGGGAAGCAAAGCAACCGTCTCCATGGCGCTGACCCAGCATGATGGAGGAGGTCACCGTGTGGATGAAGAGAACGATTACGTCACTATTGATGTCACCACGGAGCATGACCTCAGAGCTGTACCATCATGACTCTATTACACCAACTGATCTGATTGATTTTTACTAATTTACTGTTTTAATTCAACACTTTAAATGAACAGATTAAACTGGGTTAGCTCCTGCACCTCCCTGCAGCTTTTCCATGTGGACAATGCACATTAACCAATTAAATGCCAAGTAAAACACAATAATGACACGTCATAAAGTAAAACATACTGAAACACAAATTAACATTTAACAGTATTAGTACCAACAGCACAGTAAAAGCCACAAATCCAACACAAAATATGCAATTACGCAAGCAAACCCAGGATAAGGTGAAAGCTAAGTAGGAGTTATGTTCTCAGACCTTTAACCATGTTTGAAGGCCGTATTTGAAGGACCTATATGGATCCAAAGTTCGGATGTGTGATGGTATGATTTTCCAGAAACTAGCAGCTCTCATAGAGAAAGCTGATTGGCTAAATGAACTTCTCCTCATCAGAATAAGAAAATTTAAGCTGCAGCAGATCTTGTGAGACTTCTACTCTGTGTGAAAGACTCAGACAGAGGTGGTGGATCAGGACAATGGAGAATTTTAAAGACCAAGCTGGCATCTCTAAGTTTTACAGTGTTTGCCTAAAATGCTACAATAATGATCATGTCATAATGTTTTTTTTTCATCAAGGACTTTAAGTGCCTGCTTGTAAACCGATGAGAATCGTTTTGGGGTTGGTTTAAAGGTTTGTGACCAACTTGTGAGACCATATGTCAAATGAGACATTATCATGGCAATAAAATATAACTTTGCAGCTTAAGTGCTTAAGAAATTCCTTATATATCTAAAATTGTCTGTAGATGTGAATGTAAGTGTGAACGGTTTGTCTGTCTGTGTATGTCTCTCTGTGTTGGTCACGGGGGGGTCCACCCTGGACCTCTCACCCAATGACTGGAACAGCCTCCAGACCCGCCATGAACAGGATATTACAGGTAATTTATTTTGGTAGGACCAGTAGCTGCACACTGCTCTACAGTTAATCTGAGACTTAACAATACAAACACACCAAACCCTGTCTCACGTTTACTGTGGTTTACAGCTGTCACTCTCCCAGCAGCAGTACTGACAACACATTTCCTGTTACTGCTCCTTCAAATTAAAAGCTTCTTATGGTGCAGCTGAAACAGGAAACATAATGTATGTATGACCAAAAGTCACTGAACAACTTGGATGGTTAGTATACTTCCTGGTGTCTCCTGGTGATGAACGTATAACACGATTTTGGACCCGACACCTTAAATCCCTGATCACATGACCACCAGCCCCCAGTGCAGCTCTCTCTGAATACTGTTAGTAAATCTGGTCATGTAATCCCATCATGTGCACGGACTGGGAGAAGAGAGACACACCTGGATCATTAGGGAAGTGACGAGACTGAGAGGCTGCAGAGGACAGTGTGAGGACATGTCCTGCCATTCTCCGTTTTAACAGAGAATGATGCTTTGGTAGGAAAGTTTCCGTGTTGGTGACTCTCAGCTGTAGAGGCTGCGTCAGACTGAGAGGTTTAACGTTAAAGATCCTTCTTCACTCTTCCTTCTGTTGGTTGTTACCTGAGCAGCTGAAGTGTGGATCAGCTGATCCAGACTGGTCATCGGAATATTTCTGTTCCACTCCTCAGTTTTACTGTGAACACAACCACAGAGTACTTTTACTCTGGTACTGAGGTATAATACTGTAATACTGTGGAGTACAGTATACTGCCACACAAACACAGATATTAACACAGAACCAACAACCATGAACATTCAGCCACTCGCTTTAACGGATCCCGTCTTGGTAACAACAGTCGGGGTTTATGTTATTTCTGTGGAGCAGAGACTGATCAGAATCCAGAAAATTAATAAATCTGATGCAAACACGTTGAATGTGGATAAATGTAAAACGTGTTCAACAGAACCCAAGAGTAAATGTCAAACATAGAAAAGCAGCAGAATGATCACTGATCCTAAACTCAGCATCAGTGGGTTTTTTCTGCAGTCACAACCAAACTACAGAACAAACAAGGAGTATTTCCAGAGTAGTTTTACTACATGTACTACGGTAAAAGAAGTTAAACTACAGATAATAATTAATTCACCAGTTAAACCAGAGAAACCAGCAGAATCAAGGTACAAATATAAAAATCACAGTAAAATTAGAGATTAAAGGGGAAAACTAAAATCAAACCTGAATAAAAACAAAGTGAACTGTTGGCTTCAGATTCTGTTTCTTCTTCTTCTGTTTTTCACTTCAGCCTCAATCATCACCTCTGGAGTCTTAACATCTTTAAAGTGTTTTTGCTGCTTTGTACCTCACTGTAAGTCACTATGAATAAAAGCGTCTAACTAGTAAATGTATTTGTAACCTCCTTTCTGTCCTGTTTCCTTTCCTGTTTCCTTTCCTAACCCCCCAACAATAAAACCCAGCAGGCAGCAGTCTGATCTTCACTTAGACATTTATTAATTCATTAAACTACATATCAAACATGATGAAAACAGTCCTGTTGTCATGGTTACCACAGTCCTGGTTAGTCTGGTTACGGCCTGTTAAACTAGTTACCATGACAATGACATTCTTAGGAATATGAGTTATGTTATAAAGCGATGATCCACATCTTAAAAACCTGTGAGATCCATAATCTGGTAACAAGACCTGTTAAAACTTCAGAGGAGGACCAGGGGACTGGATCACCTCAAGCTCAATGTGAGGGACCAGGACCAGGAACCAACAACAACACTTGGTTCAGCATCCTGCTGATAATAAAGTTATGTATCCTCAGACCAGTCACACAGTCCAGGCTCCAACACTCCACAGGTTAGAGTCAGACCTGGACCTGGCGCAGGGAGGGTGATGGTCTGGATCCTATTCTGCTGGAAAACCTGGTTCAGGAGCTGTTCAGGATCCACATCTGAACACGGCAAGTTATTCAGGAACAGTTTGAGAAACGTGAGATCAGATTCTTCAGGTATCAGTATGATCCAGATCAGGTGGGATAAATTGGATCAGATCAGATCCAACTCATATCTTCAGCTTCTAGGACAGAAACAATTTCCTGGCATCAGATCCTACAGAGCCCCATCCCCCAGAGAGACCTGCAGAGTCCAGATCTAAGAGGGTCAGACTTGGTTTCATGGCAAACGTGTTAGACAGTTGGTCCTAATGTTCTGGTTCATTCATGTAGTTTATCTGTTAGTGCATATCGTGTGTTGTGTTGTGTGTATATTGTGCACTGTGTGTTACGTTGTGTGAGTATTTTGTACAGTGTGTGTCAGAGCTCTGAGGATGTGGTTCTCTCTCTCCAGCTGCTGGTTCTTCTCCTGCAGTTCTCTGATCTGCTCCCTCAGCAGCTCCACCTCCTCCCTGACGGCCAGCAGGAGGTGACGCTTCACCAGGTCCTACACACACACACACACACACACACACACACACACACACACACACACACAGAGCTCAGAGTGTGGACAAAGATCCTGTGACTGTACAGATGCATCACTCTGACTGAGCAGCAGAGGGAGCAGTTATACATCTTACTGTGACACCTTTGGTTTTGATGTTGTCAGTCAGTAAAGAGCTGAACAATTACCTCCACAATGAAACACAGAGATGCAGACAAAACGTTAAATGTAGCAACATTCAATTCAACTTTATTCACACAGCGTCAATTCACAACGAAAATCACCTCAAGGCACTTTACATAATAAAGTTGAGTTTTTAATGAATTGTGTTTTTAAATCTGAAAAAAAAAGCATGGGACAAAGTTTATAATTCAAATCTGATTTATGTGTCTTAGTGTTTGACTAAGGGGGACATCTAGAACATCTGTCCAGCTGTGGTACAGTAGTCAGAGACAGACTTACCATGGCCTGCTCGATCTTGTTATCGATGGCGATCAGACTGTTGCTGGAAACACTGTGGAGACACAGACAGGTGAGTCATTAATCAGTAAACCACATCAGACTTTTACACACAGCTCCTGATTTGCTGGTTTCTGTGTCTCCAGGTGATGCTGACCACACCTGCAGAAGAAGCCCTGCCTCGCCACCTGGTTACCATGGTTACCTGTAACAGAACAACAGCAGTGACGTCATTGTGGCATCCGAGTCTCGCCCAGAGACCGACCGATGAGGGTGAGGAGCTGACAGGGTCTTGTGAGGCCGTGACTGGTAGGTGGTTGTGGGATGGATCTCAGTGATTGGCCGAGCCCTCAAGGACATGGTCATCGGCCCAGTGCCCGGCCAGGATTCCCTGACACCTGAACCATGACCTCTGACCTTTCTATTCCCTCTTAACACAACAGGTGTCTCTGGGTGCTTAGCAACAAGCTGCAGTCTCCTGAGGGGGAGGGGTGGGGTCGATGGGGGACGCCGCTGAGGATGAGGAGGTGGGGGGGATTCAGAGAAGGTGGGGGATGGCTGCTGCCCCCCCGAGATGATTTTTTTTGCGCCACCGTACATCTCTGACCAATCACAGACCTTTGTTAGACATGAACATCCAATCAGAGCTCAGTAGGAACAGGCTGACCAATCACAACTGTCCACTGGTCCCCTTTAAGGTTCTTGCTTATTTGCAGAGTAATGCCTCTTGGTAATAACTGTAGTCCATTTTTAAAGTCCAGACCTTGTGTAGTCCCTTATTTAAATCCTCTGTGCCTCATGTTCCCTTTGTTCTCTGCCCTTGTTAAAGCTTTCGTCCCTTGTTACGGTCATCTGTCCCTGCATCAGCAATGGCCATCCAATTAGGATGTACCTTGAAGGCTTTGTAATCAAAGACACGAGTCTAATGGTCTTCGTTAAAGTCCTTTGTTAATGCCCAGAATCTATATAGTCCTTTAATAAAGTCCTCTGTCCTTCCTTAAATTCTGATGTCCATTGTTAAAGCCTCCTGTGCCTCATTAGGGACAGACAATTATTCGTCCCTTGTCCAGACTCTAAGCTGTCGCTCAGTAAGGTGTAATGGGTCTGTAATCAGAAGGTCGGATGTTCTTGTTATGGTTCAGATTCTTTGTTGTCCTTCCTTAAAGCCTTGTTAAGTTGTGATGTCCCTTGTTAAGGTCCATTTTGTCAATAGAGAGCTCTGTGATTGGCTCGTTCTGTGTGAACTCACAGCTTCCTAATAATGACCCCCCGAGTCCTGATCCAACCGAAAGCAGCTGCCTCGGTCTGTCCAGATGTGCACTTTAAACTAGAGACAGGTTTTCATGTATAGTCCTGCAGTCTGTCTCTGTCCTACACACACTCATACTCTTCTCTCTGAGTGGCTGGTGCCTCATTCCAGCTCCTGCCCACTCATTGTCTCAGCCAATAGGAACAAAGCAGTGGGATTGCTGCCCACTCACAGACAGAGCTTCATTCATTCCCAGAGAAAACTGCTCCTGATGTGAGCATTTGTAATGACGTGTTCTCTAGTTTATATGAAAATACAACTAAAACAATTAAGTTAATGCATTTTTAACGTGAGACTGTACTGGTACCTCAATATACAAGGACTGACAGGAGTCAGCTGAAAAAAGTATTATTACTGTAAAAAGCTACATTACAGTAATTACACAATATTTATTGTACAATAAGTAAAATATGTGAAGTTAGTTAAGAGTTTTTCAAACACATAATTACTGTAATATAATGTGTTGACTTCATGTGTTCACCTGTTGAAGGAAGAAAGTTTAAATATCACTGTAATACCTGGGCAGGTGAATGACATCTTCAGGGTTCAGTATTAAGCCATGTGTTGTGGACACACAGAGACTCACATTTTACAGTGGAGTCAACTGCACAAATAAACAGATTGTGGGTTTTTACCTTGAGTTAGACGGAGAAGATCTGGTTTAATGAATCTGTGAGTTTTACTTTAGAAACAGTTCAGTCAGATGTTGTGTGTGTGAACACTGTGTGAATGAATAGCTTCTCTATTCTGCTGTTGTTTAATCCACAATGAAACACACCACAGGTCTATTTCCACAGTCAGCTGACATTGTGCTGTACACAGAAAGTGTGTGTTGTGGTATTTAGGTCAGCTGTGTCGCACTGGTGTTAACTTCAGGTCATTAGCACTCAACCCGTGGGTGTGTTATACACCAGGACCAGTCTAGGACCAGTTTGGAGAAAACTCTGCTCAGAGCAGTGGAGCTGATGAGAAAGACCAATAAAAAGAGAAAAACTCTACGGTCTTTACTGCAGTAGTAGTTATATTAGTGATACTCAGACTGCAGAAGCAGCAGCATTCTTATTGGTATTAATATCATCAGTAGTACACAAACATTTAGAGGCTTGTGTTCCCCTCACTGATATTTTCTGCCAAATCAGTTTTAACTTGTTTAGCTTCGACAGTCTACACCTGTATGCAGACGATACTGTTCTATGACTCTCAGGTCATTAAACTGGACTTTCTCCTCCTTCCAGCTGTGCTTTAAATCCTGTCCATGAAAATCTCTAACTGGACCAGTGACACCAACACCAACTAGTCACGTGTTTGATTTCTTCTATGGACATAATCTCACCTGGGATACACAGGGACCAGGTAACTAGTAACACAGTTCTAAGCCCACTTCAAGGCTACTAAACACATACAGACTGGATGAGCAAACTCTCATGCAGCTGTAAGCAGACAATACTGTCTTATATAGGAACTAATAAAAGTTTAGTTCCTGAAACCTGTGATAGACATGAGACTGAAAACACTGAATACAATGCAAACACAAGTACACAACCACAACAGGAAGTTACCTGTCATCCCCCGGCAGGTTGAACATCGTCTGGTCCAGACTGAATGCTGCAGGAGTTTGAATGGGGGTCAGTGTGGGATGGTACGGTCCAGCAGGGGGGGAGCTGGGCTGAGAGTGGGACAGTCTGAGGACAGACTGAAGACAGAGACAGGTCACATGTTAAAGGTATACTTCGTCCAACAGTAACATGTTGTATGTTTATATGCTGAAGTGCGTACCCTCCCCGTGGCGTCAATGTCCAATCGTAGTGGAATAGGGGGTTTTCGTGGGCGGGGGGAAGGAGGAGGGGAGATGGACTGTATACCCTCTACTCTCACTGGCGGCTTTTGGTCCAGGAGCTGGACGTTGATTGGCTCCTGGTGTGTTGGAGAGGGTGGGCTGCTGGACAACTCCTCCTTGCCGCTGACTGGCTGAGCCAGCAGGTGGGAAGTGTCCTGGGAGTGGACCCACCCCCTGTCTCTGTCTCGGCCTATCATTTCCAGGGACTCCAGTGAGTGGGCGTGTCTCATGCTGTTCATCACACGCCTGATCTCCGCCCCCTCAGGTCGCTCCATAAAGTCGGTGCATGTCCATCGCCCACGGCGATACGGCTCACCCCTTCCACCTCTGCTGGCCCCACCCACCGCCAACCTCACCACCCTAAACCTTGAGGAAGACCCCGCCCCCTGCTCTGGGGCATCATGGGAGATGTATTTCCTCTTCAGAGAGGGTGTGGTCGGCTGGGAGGAGCTTCCCTGACGGTTGAAAGGAGAGGCTTCTGATTGGAGGATGTTCAGAACCATGCTGGGAGCTAATTGGCTGACTGCAATCTGGTTCGGGTCTGAGGTGATGCTGGTGATCTGGAAACTGCCCCTCTTCTTACCACCACTCATCCTCACACACAAACACACACATTAAAACACACAACAACACACTGCAGCCACAGTGAGACACAAACAGGACAAATAAAAACATATTAACAGGAGTCTGAAGAAGCACATGCTCTGTGCTCAAAACATTTCAATATTTGTGCATCACATCCTCAATAAACTCCATGTTTAGTTACATTTAGTCATTTGTCACTTTTATCTAAAGTGACTTAGAAGTGAAAAACAAGGCAGAAGTATGTAAGTCAAGAAGAAAACAAAGCAAAGTGCTTTTAGAAGTGTTTTTAGTTCATAAGACGAAAGTTCAAGAAAGAACAGATTTTTCATTTTAAGAAGTCAGTTGTTAGTGACCCCCCTCGACTAGGTGTTAATCATAACTACTAATTGGCTGTTTTTGCTGTTCCTGTAGTTTTTGTTAAAGTAGTATATTTTTTATACACTATATTGCCAAAAGTATTCGCTCACCTGCCTTTAGACCCATATGAACTTTAGTGACATCCCATTCTTAATCCATAGGGTTTAATATGACGTCGGCCCACCCTTTGCAGCTATAACAGCTTCAACTCTTCTGGGAAGTGTGTTTATGAAATACATAATACACAGTGCTCGCAGTCTTCCCTCTAATTCATCCCAAAGGTTTTCTATTGGGTTGAGGTCAGGACTCTGTGCAGGCCAGTCAAGTTGTTCCACACCAAACTCACTCATCCATGTCTTTATGGACCTTGCTTTGTGCACCAGAATTCATTTATTTGGATGGGTGAGTGAATACTTTTGGCAATGTGTATGTCTAGTGTATGTCTTTATGTAGTTGTCCCCCTCACTGGTCAAGATAAAGCTGTTTTGGTTTTATCTGTATGCTGTGTTTTATTTAATAAACCCTGCTAACTGTGTCCTTGCGGTTGGGTCCAGACCTTCTCCTAATACGTGACATCTCCAATTCAGAATTCACCATCAACTACTTGAGGACACACAAGCTGAAGCTTTTGTCCCTGAAGGTGAACATCAGTGAAAATCTGTGGCGAGATGTAAAACATGATGTGTAATAGGAACCAAATCTCATTATATAAATTTGTTTCGAATAGTATTAATTTCGAGTAGTATGAAGTTGTTACTGGTCCTGAATTAAAATGAGTTGTTTGGGTGTAATTGAAATCCTCTGTGGACAAAGCTGACTTAGAGATGCTGGTGTTATAATGGTGTAAGCTGAGGTCATAAAAAAGAAGTGGTTAAAGTATTAAAGTTAAAAGAAGTGGTAGTTTGGCTTCGATAGAGCCTTTTTAAATCTTTTACTTTTCACTGTTACCCGATTACTGTTTTTCTCCTTTGAAATATTCAGCAGAAAGTAACACACAAGTACTTCATTACTGTACTTAATTACAGATATGTGAAAAATGTACTTAAGTAGATTTAAGTTTGTGTACTTACTGTAGTACACAAAAGTTTTAATCCACTACACAAATATGTTAATTTAAACATTTACCACTTTTTCTGTTTTTATCTGAAAACTAATCACTAGTGAGACATGAACTAGCCACTAGACACTTCCGTCCATGGTCTTATTTAAAGACTTACTTGAAGTATTAGCAGTACTCAAAGTGAGCCAGTATGCAGTACTTTCACTCTTTGCTGCCGGTGTTGTGTTGAGTTTGACCTGCTGCAAAGATCTGTGTGTAAAACTGAAAGTAAATTTATTCATATGGTTAGATAATTATCTAATAGTCAACCAAGATGGTCTTATTGAAGAGGTCACAAAGAGGACAAGAAGTCACAGGGTGTCATGTTTAGAGGACTGCTGAAGATCAGAGGAGGCACCTTGTTGTTACAAGGCCCAAAGCAATGTAGTAGATAGTGGGTCCTGGGGTCACAAGATCTACAAGAAGGTGCAATACAAAGGTTTTATTGCTTCAGAACTGACATCGTCAGATAACCTAGAAAGGGACAAGAGTGATCACTGTCAACTTTGTGCACCTGGTTTCTTCAGTCATGTTTTGTGAGGGTGGTTCCTGTTTTGGGTTTGAGTATAAATAGAAGGGGTTTGAGAGACACAAGTCAGAAGAAACAACACCCAACATCCATATGTTCTTCTCCATGCAGGCATGTATTAAACTGAGATGGTTCATCACGCTGAGTTCTGTCTACAATCTTTTCAAGAGGGAAAATTTCTATCACGTCACATATACAGCTTCAACCCATCAGTTATGTCCATTACTAATAAAGTGTTATTATTTGAGCCCATGAATGGTGAGACTTAACCAACCTTTAAATTAGGTTGAGTAAGGAGCCCAGTTGTTCTCTAATTAAAACCTTCTGGCTCCAAATTTGTCAACTAATTGACTATTGTCACTGTTTTCTATGAGTGTAATTCAGTTTGAACTGACAGTGCCTTACAAAACCATTTCCATAATCTTCCCACATTTTGACACTTTATACCACAAATGTAAACGTATTTCGTTGGGATTTTATACACTAACACAAAGTGGTACAGAATGTGAAGTGAAAGGAAAATGGTAAATGATTTTCTTTCTTTCTTTCTTTTTTTTTTTTTTAAATAAAAAATTTTATAGCTGCAATTATAGCTGCAAGTCTTTTGGGGATTGTCTCAACCAGCTTTGCACATCTACAGAGTGAAACATTTGCTGGTTCTTAGCTCAATAGCTCAGGCTAAGCGCATCCAATTTGAAAGCCATTTATCCTTTTACTTCACAATTATGTGCCACTTTGGGTTGGTCTATCAGTTAAAATCCAGATAAATATATTTAAATTTGTGGTTGTAATGTGACAAAATGTGAAAAAGTTAAGGGGTATGAATAATTTTGGACTGAACCTGGCCCTTCCCTCTCCCAGCTGTATCTGTGAACCCCATCGGATGGAAAAGAAATAATGTTATAGTATAAAATATGATAGTGACTGATTTCTATAATCATTTTAAACTTCATGTAGATAAAAGGATGAGGGACAAACAGTATTATGTGACTTTGCTGCTGTAGAAAATAACTAATTAACTAATAAACTCATATGTTTATCAGCTTTAAGAAGTCAGTACCATCACTACCATGTGTCTACGTCTGTGCTCATAAAAGTGTCTCTTTACATCAAGTTCTGAGAAGATAGAATGTGATTTACTACAGATAGTAATGCGATTACTCACATTTAATTTTTTTTATAAATTCACAGCCCTATTAACACTCGATACACACAGTGGACCGGTCAATGTCTCGCTGGCAAATATACTATATTATTACAACAAAAAGCAGCTTTGATCAAATTTTGATTGATTCAATTGAGGCCTCAAGATGTTCAGGTGAAAACAGAAAACATTTAGTAAAAAGTTGTTTTATTTTGTGAGAAATGAAAAAAATTTAGTTTCCCTTTGTTTCTTCATTCTTGGTCTATAACTTTTAATTAGGGAATGTCCTGATACCACCTTTATTCCCAGACAGTGTACAAGTACTTCCATTTGTAGCACGGAGACAGATTCCTCACCAAGGTAACACACTGACCTTTACACTGTCTCCCAGTGGAGGGACAGTGGACACCCTCCTTTTCTAATATATGTCTGCTGGAAAGCTCAGCTCAACCTTCTCTGGAGGATCAGAGACTTTTTTTGTTCATCATTTTGTTTCTTTGATATACTAAATATTCATCTGACACCACTCACTTTAAGTCGGCCCTAAGACAAAGAGGAAGCTTCGAGGTGGCCGCGCTTTTTCAGTCGCTGGCCCAAAATTGTGGAATGAGTTGCCATTGCACATCAGGTCACCTCACTTCCTGCTTTTAAATCGTCTCTTAAAATTAATTTTTTCTCCCTGGCTCTTTAACTTCATTTCAGATGTTGGCTTTTACTGTTTTTATTTGTTCTTAACTTTGTTTTAAATTTGTTTTTGTGTTTGTTCCTTTAAATGTCTTATTTATATTCTTTGTGCGTTTTATCTGTAGTTATGTTTGTGTCCAGCACTTTGGCCAAATGTGTTGTTTTTAAGGTGCTTTATCTCTTATAACTGATCTGGTGTCTTTAACCAGGAGAAATTATTCACAATGTGCATGTTTGCTACATTATTGTGAGGCTCCAGTGTGAGGCCTATTATCAATATTCATATTGATAACTCATAGTGCTACACTTCCAAAGACGGGACAGTTCACATTTAGACACCGTTTCCACCACCTGTCACAGGTTTCTAGACTCTAGTCTGAACGGAGCAAACACCTGAAGACTGGAAGTTCTGAGGTAAACAAAAAGCCACAAATCCTACGAGAACATAACAAACATGGCGACAAACAGCTTTTTATAAACAGAGCAGCTTTCAGAACAAAGCGCAGGTTTGAGGTGAGATTCTGGATGGAGAGTCCCAGAAAACACAGACTGTAGAGTCTACAGAGGAACATGGACGTAAAATCACTTAGATCTCCCTCAGTTCTTGTCAGTCATTAAACGGGTCTGAAGCCTTTAGCAGAGCTTGTAGTCAGAGAAGTTCTATGAGTACAAGTATACAAGGACAGTATCAGACCTGATTATATTATTTTACATAATGAAAAGTAGTGTCTTCAAAACTGTCAAACCTGTTTGTTGTCAGACACAAAAATAATTTACAGAAAGAATTTCACGAACTGCAGTTTGACAGTTTCTGTTTCAGTAATTCGTGGTTCAGACTCTAACACAGGACACAGTTTAATGGGTTTGTGTTTTTACCGTGTTACACATCAGTTCTCCTGCTGTTTTTACCTTCAAAGCTAAACTAAACACTAGCTGCTGAAAAACTTTCCTGTGTCACGTCTGGACGTTTGTGTCCTCAGAAAAGCCAGAGTTAAAGTGTCTCACCACTCATCCCGACTCTCTCTCTGTAGTTAGGGTCGCTGCCTCTCGTCCTGCTGCAGCTTTCGTCTCTCACTCATGGTCTTCTTCTTCCTCTTCTTCGTGTTCTGTGTTTCCTGTTTCTTCTCAGTCTGTTGCTTCAGCGGCTGCCTGTTGCACAACACAGATTAACACCAGTGTGTGTGTGTGTGTGTGTGTGTGTGTGTGTGTGTGTGTCAGTGAGTATTAGTCACCGTGTTGGGTTCAGTTTCAGGATCGTAACCACACTCAGTCTGGACATGTACTGTACCTGTTGGGTGAGTACTTGTACTCTCAGTCCTTCTGTGCAGCTCAGTGGTTGTGGTGAGTTCAGGTTGAGCAGGATTCCTGTCCTCAGTTCAGGTCTTTGTCTGCAGTTCAGTGTGGAGACATGTCAACAGGAGAAGACACTGACAGACTGCTGTTCTAAATTATCCTGATGAAGGTGACGTCTCCTAACTTTAACTGGACATGACTCACTTCAGATCAGAGAAACGTTTCTTCTCACTGGTCAGAACAGAGACGGATTAATGGACCAATCACGGCAGCTCCTCCTGTGATTGGATCGTCTGAGGAAACGTCTGAAGCTGATTGGTCACATCAGAGACATGTGAATCTTCAGAAACAGGACTGTGAGGATTCTTTTATAAACTATAACCTGCTGAGAGAAGCTGAACTCAGTTTGTCTCTGCACAGACATGGACACAGTCAGAGACGTTCTCAGTTACACACAGGAAAAACTGAATCGTGTCCTTTAACCAAACTGAGAACTCGTGTTCCAGCTGTTCCGGATGAGTTCGAACTCTGTTCTGCTTTCAGATCGATTCATTCCTCAGGTGTGTCACGTGTCGCTGAAGGTAAAAACTACCTGTCCATGTTCTCACCTGATGTTGTAAACAAACGCTCATGTGCACGCGTTCGACGGAGGCGCGCTCCCGTCTTCCTTGGTCCTGATCAGGATCCCTCTGGTCCTGTCAGCTCGGCGATGACGTCACCGCAGAGGTCTATTACACAAACGGTCCGCTATACTCGGAGAAAAGAGCGCATGCGCGTCAGTGTCCGAGTAGCAGCGGGAGCGCGCACAAAGTTTGGAGAAAGTTTGCCTTTCGGGTTCTTCTTTAATGTGGTTCTTGTTCGACGTCAGTCCGGTACAAGTCCGTCTTCTTCTGCTGCTGCTGTCAGTCTTCTCTCCTCCTCTTCCTCTGCCTCAGTAAACAGCGCGTCTCTCTACCAACAGCCAATCAGCGGCCGACACACACCATTATCATCATCATCATCCGGTCCGGGTCCACAAGTGTGAACCGGATCAGACAGCTCTCTGCCGTTTCCGAAGTTTAGAACACAGATAGAGGACGAAACTGCGCGTGCATGTGTCTGAGAGGCCAACCGAGCGGCGCCTGCGCAGTGAAGACCGAGGGGTGAAGGGGACTGTTTATAACTGACCCACGTCCTGTTGATGTGAACACGCTATCAATAAAGTTTGATTTAATTTCAGTATGTCAGAGTGAGACAAACTGGTTTTAATGTCAGAAAAAGAAAAGTGATAAAAGTGCACAAAGTATCAGGATTAATCATGTCACTAAATGTCCAACAGGTCTTTTATATTTGATTCATTCACTCCTGGATCTAATATTTATTAATGTCCAACAATAACTGATTGACTTTATGAACTCCTGAAATACTGTATGTGAGGCCATGTTATCATGTTACTGTCACAAACAAACATGATGAAGCCATTTGTTAACTCAGATTGTAATCTGCAGACTGAATCATTCATAATAACTCATAAATTATAGCGTGTTGTATTAAGACGATTCTCGTTTAGCCCTGGTAAAGTTTTACATGATAAACATACAAACTAACAACCACTGATGAATCACTGTGTGTGCTAATGTCTCCTACCACAGAAACCACAGTTATAACACAGATTGGTGTGAAACCTGTCAGAGCACAAACTCCAGACATAACGAGACAAACGTTATTAATATTAAAAATCATTCGAGTCTGTGTTCATGAGAATCTCTCAGATGCTGAAAGAACCTGTGAACATGATCTAAGATCTGGGCCCAGTTTTATGTCATTGTCACCAGTCACTGCTGTAAACACAGTTTTGAGCCGGCGTGGAATCGAAACAAACTGTGAAATAACTGTCCTACGTGACCTGGTTCCTCACACAGGTGAGTCAGCTTTGACCTGGGAGCAGGACTCCAGTTTTCCTCCACACCAGCTCACTGCTTATGGTGCTGCTAATAGTGATGCACAAAATTAAATCAAATTTCAAATCAACCTTTGATGAGGTTCCGACAGGTATTGTTGTAATGAGACCTTTTCAGAGGGAGCAACTTTAACCTAATTACTGAAATTGGGTTTGTAAGTTACTGGGAAAGTAATTACAGTAACGACACAACACTGGTGAAGAGTCAACTCTTTACGTCAAACTCAGACACATGAAAGATGTTTTACATGAAAGCACATTTATTTTTATAAAGCACAATAATGTTAAAACTAATCTTCAGTGTTTCCTGACTATCGGTAATCTTCTCTTTGTCCTGCTGAAGAACATCTAGAGAACGGATCCTAAAGCCACAGTATTTCCATCAGATGGACAGTAAAAGCAGAAACATTGTGTTTTATTAATAACCCATCCATCTATTCTGTCTGTAGCCCGTCACATCTCTTCTAGCTGGATGAGGAGACGCGAGTTCTTTTACTAAAATCCTTAACACAGTTTTTATTGCTTGAATATTTTTAGTCTTGGGTCAAACTCTGTAATTTGTTTCACATGTAAAAGCAGATTATCTTCTGAATATGACTTAAAGTACATTCTTTTAATTCCCCTTTAACTCTTTTTACCAGAATTGCGATATCCACCTTAAATTATTAGAAACAAAAACACAACAAAACAGTCATAGATTAAACGTATATTCCCATTTAATAGAAAAGTAAAATACTTAAATGTTTAAGTTTCTCTTTTTCCCTAATAAAATGTTGTCAAATAAATTTTACAGTCTCAAAAACAAAACAGTTCTCAGTCCTGGCTGTGTGACCTCAGTGACAAATACTTTGTCCTCTGATCAAAAACTCAATAAAATGATAAAAACCAAAAACAGTGGCAGAACTGATCCGGTGCTCGGGGACGTTTCCTTCCAACGAGAGCAGCAAACAAACTAAAGTGTGATACCTTTTTTCACAGTTGAGTGTTATGTCCAACAAATCCTGCTACTCCCTGTGTCTGTCCTCGAACCAGAGGACAGAATAGCTGTAGTCAGTCCCAAGTGGTCTCTGATCCAGTTGAGCGGGGTTAGCAGGTTAGCTAGCTGCCGCCCTCGGTTGACGCCGTCACTACCCCCCGTCAGATTAATGAGCAGGTCTCCTGCTGATAAACCCTCAGTCCATCAGAAACATCTGTACACTTGCAGATTATGGGATTTACAATCTAAAACTGATACTACTGGTTGTTCTTACACAACTTTTCTCTTCACAATTCGCTCACTAGCTCGTTAACAGTCACCTCTCGTCACGTTATCGGCGCATGCGCAGCATCTACTTCCGTTGACAAAATAAAAGTCACATACAGATGAACTTTTAAAAAGAACCCTTTTCTAACCCTTTTTTAAAAACCATGAATCGAACATTTTTACAACAGAAATGATGCAGATAATGTAGATCACAGCTGTTAACCCATCAGCTTTGTCTTGGTTCTTCATGAAGATCCCAGTCTCTACAGGCCACAGAAATGATTAATCCTATTCAGAGAAAAACACATTTGTCAGATTAAAGTTGAACCTGTTTTCTCTCTCATGGCCTGTAGGTTTATCTTGTCTGGCCTCTGTGTTTCTGTCTTCCTTCATGTCCTCGTAGGTAGACGCGATTTCTTTTGGCCACAATGAAACACCACCTTGCTGCATTTATTAAAACATGCCATGCAACATTTTATTAAAACAACTACTTCTATTGGTAGGTATTGAATAAACAATACCCTAGATCATTTCCTTCTGCTTAAACAGAACCAGGAAAAATTCTATTATTTAATTTGAAGAGAACTGACTTCATTCAATGACACATCAAGTTCACTGTGGTAAAATTTCCATAATTACATGTAAACAAAGGAGTGTTTTTGTGGAGACAAAATGTCCTCCTGTCTTTATCCATTGTTGATCAGCTCCTTCACTTCCATTTTCTCTCTGATCCAGAGTCAGATCAGATCAATAGTCAAACATATGGATCCATCTTCAGAGGGGACTCAGTGGAGTCAATTCATTGTCTGTTTCATCCATCACCTGAAACCTGCAGAGGAGACAATCATTTATCTCTGTTACACTTAAATGAATTAACTGGTGGCAACTGATCACAACCCAAACAAAAGCTACAGTACTGTGTAACATTTTACTCACTTCAGATGTTTGAGGTCTGATCAGTCATAAACTCATTTGAAACACAGAATCATTAAGAACTGTGTTCAGAAAAAAGACAAAGATGAGTCCTGGATTATGTAGAACACATCAAGTGAAAAAAGGAGCTGTCAGCAACAGCTGTCATCATAAAATAAGCTGTCTATGAGAATGACCTGTCAATCAACAATCAGTGTTTGGATGAACTTGTGTGACAGATGCTGATCATTAATCAAACAGCTGATTCCTCTGTATCATCCAGTGTGGACAGTAGCTTTGATATTGACCATTCCACCTGGGTCCCTCTCATTCACACACATGTATTCTGTCTTGCTGCAGCTAAGCTTCATTCCTCTGTTTTCCAGAGCAGACCTCCACCTCTCTAGATTTTCCTCCACCTGCTCCCTGCTCTCACTACAAATCACAATGTCATCTGCAAACATCATAGTCCATGGAGATTCCTGTCTAACCTCATCTGTCAGTCTGTCCATCACCAGAGCAAACAAGAAGGGGCTCAGAGCTGATCCTTGATGCAGACCCACCTCCACCTTGAACTCCTCTGTCACACCTACAGCACCTCACCACTGTCTTACAGCTCTCATACATGTCCTGCACCACTCTAACATACTTCTCTGCCACTCCAGACGTCCTCATACAATACCACAGCTCCTCTCTCGGCACCCTGTCATACGCTTTTTCTAAATCTACGAAGACACAATGCAACTCCCTCTGACCTTCTCTGTACTTCTCCATCAGCATCCTCAAAGCAAATACTGCATCTGTTGCACTCTTTCTAGGCATGAAATCATATTGCTGCTCACAAATGTTCACCTCTGTCCTTAGCCCTGTCCTGAAGACCAAACCTTTCCATCACAGTCTCATCACCTCTGTTCCCTTCACCTACATGTCCATTGAAATCTGCACCAATCACCACTCTCTCACCTCTGGTGATGCTCTGCATCACTTCATCTAACTCACTCCAGAATTTCTCCTTCTCTTCTAACTCACATCCTACCTGTGGTTCATAACCACTAACATGATACTCTTTTCACCTCTAGAACATTCCCCACAAAATCCTCTTTCAGTATAACTCCTACTCCATTTCTCTTCCTATCTGACCCATGGTAGAACAACTTGAACCCTGCTCCTAAGCTTCTAGCCTTGCTACCTTTCCACCTGGTCTCCTGGACACACAGTATTTCCCCCTTCTTCTCTGCATCATGTCAATCAACTCTCTATCCTTCCCTGTCATAGTCCCAACATTCAAAGTCCCTACTGTCAGTCCTACATTCTTAGCTTTCCTCTTCTCTCTCTGCCTGCGAACACACCTTCCTCCTCTTCTTCTTCGACCAACAGTAGCCCAATTTCCACAGGGTCAACAGCACCAGTGGCGGTCATTGTTAACTTGGGCCCCAACCAATCCAGTATGGAAGATTTGGTGTAAAACTCATGATTCGCATGTTTAATTTGGCATGTGTTTTACGTCGGATGCCCTTCCTGACACAACCCTCTGCATTTATGCAGACATGGGACTGACACAACAAGACACTGGCTTGTGCCCCCTTGTCGTTGCATTACAGACAGCATTACTGTATATCCAATAAAAGCATCACCTGTATCTACACTACGGTTGTTACTGCCCTTTGACCTGCAGTGGAACTTCTGTCACTCTTCATTCTCCTCTGGCTGATCTGACAGAGCAGGTGTAGGTTCCACTGTCAGACAGTTGCAGTTGTGTCAGATTCAGACTGAGTTCTCCAGTTTCCAGAGCATCAGGCATCATCGATGTTCTGCTGTTGTAAAGCTGGTTTTGGTTTTTAAGTTCATCACCTTCCTGGTGATGCTGGTTGACGGTTGTGGCTTGATCGTAGTGGCTCCACACCACTGTGAGGTTCATGGGGTCCAAAGTGTTAAACTCGCAGGGCAGCAGGAGAAACTTGTCCCCCTCATACATGTCAACAGCTGAGGCATGCTGGGAAACTGTGAGGACAAACAGATAGTAAGAGAGAGTTTATCTCAGCATCATGTTTAATGTCTTATTAAATGTCCATCCTCAGGTGAGCAAGAAAAGTGTGAAGTGTAATTTGTGGTTGGACAGATTAAAGTTCAAATCCTGTTCAACTTTCTCCACTATCATTCATGTGGTTTTGTTTACTTTGCTGCACTGACAGGATTCCACTTTTAAACAGCATTTAGATCATTTTAGCTACCTTACTTAAGCTTCACACTGAGGTGTTACACGTCTAAACTTACTGCAATTTCCAGCTCTTTCCAGGTAAAAACTGCTGCCATGCACAGGGGTTCTGAGAGGAAGTGGTGCAAATCCAGGAACTCGGAAAACTGAATACTACCAGGACAAACTTTGCGAACACCACTGACACCAGGAAGCCAGATGTAGACGTCCTGCTAATGCATCCAGCAGCACTTTTCTCTTCTCTCGACACCTCCATCCTCCTCCTCTCTGATTGCTCATGTTTCTGTCCTTATATGCCAAAGACTTGTTGCTTTTGAACCACATGGGCATAGTCAGTATTGTCTCTAGTAAAGTGTAACCACACTTTTAAAGGTTCAGTTCTCTTTGTGTCTGTGCTGCCCCTGGTTTTGCCTCCAACCCTCACACACAGGATCAGACAGACCTCTCTGGACTGGAAATAGCAAAAACAGATGAATGTCTTAATCACAATCGGAGTTGCTGAAATAAAACGTGCAAGTTAACTGTTAGTCTGCAATAATAAAGGATTTCAATAAACGATTTTCCTAATTACTTCAGTATTGATATCAGAACTGATAATGTTGAAGCTTATCGATCCTGGTTTTAATAATTTACATTTAGTCATTTACCAGAAGCTTTTATCCAAAGCAACTTACAAGTGAGGTACAAGGCAGCAAAAATCTAAGTCAAGGAGAAAACATCAAAGCAAAGTCCTATAAGAAAAGTGTTCACAGTTCACAAGATGCAAGAAAGAGCAGAAAGGAAGGTTTTTTTTAGCCGAAGGCCTCTTTTCATGCTTCGCTGCAGGACCCATTCCTAGATTTAACTTGCGTATCCTGTATATCCATAATAGTCATTGAATCTTATTCACTGTGTTTTTTTTTTTTAATACTCTTGACTTTGCTGTTTTATTGTGTACCTCTGATGAACATGGCCTTTGGAGCTGTGATTCAAGTCGAACTTCCAAAAATGATTTAAAACACGTCAGCACAACACACCAGTCCACTGGGTGACGTAATGTTCAACTTTGTCAAACAAACCTGAACTAGACACGGACATTTTTGCAGTCAGCAGATGAAAATTCAATACTGTGTAAATACGTTCTTTTCTTAGTGGTGTACTTGTACTTTTATACTTTGAGTGCATTTTTTTATAGCATGTACTTAGTACTTGAGTAAAGAGAGTGAAGTAGTACTTCTCCTTTTAGAGGAGTGTTTTTTCATTGCAACCTCTTGCCTCTTTCTGTACATCTACCAGCTACAAACTCTGCCATTAATTCAGATTGTTTCACAGTAATTATTCCTTCTGTTCATACTCACCATTTCTGTAATGACAGCACTTCATTTTCATGTGAGAAAAAAAAACAGTCAATAAACCTGCAAATCAAGTCCTGTTTGTCATTTCTGCAAATATCCTCTTCCATATTATACACCTAGTACTTTCACTTGGGATACACTGAGCACATCAAATCTAAACCAATATTCTATCTATCAGGATTAGAAATCAGCAGGACCCAAAAGGAGCAGAACACAGAGGAGTGGGAAGCAATGTTAATTTATTAAGAGAATGAGTAATGGATGAGCCGGGGTGGTGACGATGTGGAGACCAAAAGGTGCAGGACAACTAAGGACGGCCGGGAAAAAACCTTGGGAGAAAAATAGAGCAGGAATCTAACAAAGTAACAACTAAACAGACAAAGTATCAAATCAACAGAAAGTATCAACAAAACACAACTCTTATCTTCTGGCTTGTGCCTTAGAACATGGAGACTGGTCACTCGGGGAAACAGGAAGATAATCTGGCGGAGAACAACAGGTAACCAGGGCTTAAGAAAGGGAGGTAACAGGTGTAGGGAGTCTAGGCTGATAGGCAGCGCAGCGGGGAGGGAGAGACAGATGCTCACCAGGACAACACGGAGCGGAGTCACGGTCTTGACACTATGTAACATGTTAAATTATGATATATAGTCACCAAACCAGTGACAACAGCAGTTTATTCTGGAAGACCATCCATTAATCCAACAGTACGACAATTTGGAAATTTTGGCCACAATGTGTTCCTGCATATTTGTCAAACAGAACACTTTAAGACCTGCAATTACTTGTATTATAAAATATGTCACTCGCAAATTGGTGGGTGGTGGGGGGATAAAGACAGAAAAAAGTCTTCAGTTGCACAGCTTTCAACAGGACACCGATTACAAGCACAAGACAGATCACACCAATCCAAACCCTCAGTGGCTATGAGGCCATGAGTCATGTGACTTTTAAAGTCTTCATATGATTTGTGCTCTGTGAGCAGGTACAGCTTGTTGGAGCAAGTGTTTGCTTTGGGAAACTTTGATAATTCCCCATTGTCCTCAGCGTCACTCAGAAAACAGAGACATGGACAGGGCTTCAACACAGAAGGTGGTAGGGTTTTCACCCCATGTCCTCCAATGGGATCTCTGAGTCCTCATCTACAAGATAATCATTGGAATAAACAGAGACTGGGGACGGTTATAATACTTTTTGCATCTTTCAGTTTCTCAGAGACACTTTATACTTGAAAAACTACATTTGAATACATTAAACTCACACCTCTCAGCTACCCACACACACTGACCCCAAGTAAGTCACTGTTTGTGTGTGTGTTGGTGTGTGTGTGTCAGAGACAGGAAAAAGGAGGAAATTAGTCCACATCAAACATGTCTCCTCCATCAATGATGTGTAGGCAGCTGGTGCATTTGCTCATGTTGTGACCAGCACAGTGGTTTACAGTGTAACATTAGCTTTAACAGGTAGCTGGCTGGAGGTGTTTTGGCCCTGATGGTCCACGAGACAAACATTATTTTACTGTATCTAGACAGTGACAACTTTAAAATTCAGTAATTACACACGGTCTAAGCAGTGCACTCCCAGTGATGAGTCAGACCTGAGGAATTGAGCTTTCAGTTTGAAATGACCAATTTATGTCTCCACGTCCAGCATGGACATGCTAGTACCTAGCATAAGAATGCTAGTGGAAAGAAATACAGCTGCTCTGTCAGCGTGTTTATCCGACTGTTACTGCTCTGTGTGTGTGTGTGTGTGGAGGCAAACCAGTTTGAAATAAGTTCATGTCAAAGCGTTTTTCTCACCGTGCAGCATCGTCTGAATCGTCAGCAACGTCTGACATTTACTTTCAATTTCTGATGCTCATTACTTCCTCCTGCTTCCTCCATCAGAGTGAACTTCCTGCTCCAGTGGATTCATGTTAGTTAGTAAAAAGCAAAGTTTTCAGGGAGAAAAGAGCTGAGTTGACAGAAAGAAGCACGTTTCTAAGCTGACAGAAATGTTCTACATATACCAGAAAACTACGATCGTTCAGCTATGAAAACATGTGATGTCACTTCTCATCACGTTTGTAAAAAGAGTGTTTTTACAGACACAGTGTCTCTTACAATACGTCATATGTTCGTATGATTGTTATGTTAAAAAACCAAATATGCAGAAGGTCAATGAGTGTCTGACAACTTTGTGCTTAGCTGCTAATGATGCTCCTCGTGAGATGGTCGGCAGCCCTTGAGTTGAACTTGTCTTATCAAACTCTGAATTTCCACAGAATGAGAACTTATAAAAAATTGAAATGAAATCAGAAACAGTGCTGTGGTGGTTACATGAACGTGTGCCGTTAGTTGTGTCCCTCAATTATATTATCCTCACCTAAAGCAGGGACAGCACAGTCAAAGAAGAGGTCAAAGGTCAGTGACCAGGAGCTGACATGTTGTGTGTAGATCACATGAAGACAACACACAGTGTGTGTAATTATAAATACACTAATCACACATCACTTGTTGCTTGTTACTTCCCCTCTCAAACCTTCAAACACTCCAACATACAAATCACAAATCAAACCTCCCTATTGCTGAGCTTCCCTGGATGATGAACATTAATTAGCCAGGAATTTGTTACATTAATGTGGTGAATCATCGCATGGAAACAGCAGTGTTCCAGTTTACAGATGGTTATTGTCATCATATATATCATGACTACTTTAATATGTAATGTAATAACTTAATTTGAATTAGTTAGGAATATTTGCAGCTCATATTTAACTTTGAAGATAAGAAAAATGTGTTGAACCCCAAGGAAATATTAAAGATTGCAGCAGCCCAGTGACAGTGGCACTAGTTGAACAATAAAATAGATAAATTAGCAAAGAAATATACAGGCAGACACACAGTATCACAGTATCACAACAGCTGCTGTGTTTGCTGAACGTTTGCAGTATTTGGACATTTCTGTGATTCCAGTATCTGCTGTCAGTCAAACAGAATCAGCAGCAGCTTCATGATGCAGTTTCAAGTGAGAACGTGAAGAACAGAGCAGAAGGTTCAGCTGCACTACAGTATCATTACTCTATGTCCATATAATATTCCTATATTGTCCAATATGATGATGACAGGAATGTCCCAACAATGCAATTGTGTATTTATTAGTCCTACATTGTGGTCAGTTCATCACCAATGTGTTTAATGTTGGAGGATTTTAATGTGGAGCTGTTTGTGTTTGTGTCAATGCAGAATGTTCTCCACCTCCTCCTCTTCCTCCAGCTGCTATCTGTCCTTCATTTCTACATGTGTGATGATGTCCATCTACTACAGCATGAAGACAGGTTGGTTATAAACACATTTAAACTCAAATGGCTTTTTGGAAAAGTCCTATTTGTACTCAGACTGTAGTAAAATACACTGCAGTACAGTTTGTATATCAGATGTACTATGTGTACTATAATATATAACTTCATGTAGAATTAGAACCTTTATTGCTCATCATTTAACACATAAATATTTTTTACATACATGTTGAATATATGACATTCATGAAATTCAGTCTCTGCATGTAACCCATGCACCTGGGGGAGCAGTGGGCTACAACAGGTGGTGTCTGGGGAAGTGACACTGAGGACAATCTTGGGGGTTGTGAAGGTCCTCTGGCTGTCCCTCATGTCTCTGTGTTTTTGTCTTCCTTTTGTTCTGGTGGACAGAGTCTATTAATGCAACTGGGTGCAACCTTGTCAGTTGATCCAAAGACTCATAAAATGTGTCGTCCACATTCCTGCTCTCTGCACCACATGTTGCCTCTTCACACATCCACACAATGACGCTACTGATGAAGTGACTGAACATTTCACATATTTAACATATTTTTGTTGCTGTCTATGTAAACAAACATAATTCTTCTGATCTTCCCACTACAACCATGTTTATAGTGTCTCAAAAAAGACACTGTTCACGGGTCACACTGTTATTAAATTACTTAATTTACAGTTTTGTAGCTTCACCTGTGATAAAACATCATTTCATACCTGAGTGTATTTTGTATTCAAATACAAAGTTAGAAGTGGCTGCAGATGTTCTCCAGCTGTTGCTGCAGCTTCACTTCAAACTCACATGAAAACATTGAAAAGACGTGTTTGACATCAAACATGTTTATTCTTGAATAAGCTCATATGATCAAATACTACAGATCATCTTCACTGAAGCTTCAGTGTTTCTGTAACAAAGAGCATTTGAAAATGAGAAGATGCTAAAGCCACAATATTTCCATCAGATGGACACAACATTTCAGTGAGACAACGTCCACAAACAGCAGATCAACCTGAACTGTGTCCAAACAGCTGAAGCTTCACAAACTAAATTTGATGTGTAGAATCAGTTCTGCTGATGCATCAGATCCAAGCTGCAACAAGCTGATACAGAACATTTCTATCCATGATACTGTCACACATGCTGTGTACTGTGTGTTAGAGGTTACATTTCTATTCTACATATGTGAGAGAGAAACACAGAGTGAGACCTCTGTCAGAGTTCAGAGGATCTAAACCAGAGCTGATCATCAATAATCACCATTCAAAGTGTTTAACTCTGAATCAGACTCATTCAATCCAACCTGCAGTTCATCTTTCAGCCACCAGGTGTCACAAAGCTGCTTTCAGTGACTTTGACTCTGACATTATTCCAGGAGGAACCAGCAGATTGGGTGGAAATAGTTCTTTGTTAAATGGACATGAATTACTTGAAGATACTAACATAGATCAGACGACATGAGTTGCTCAGAACTGTGTTAAAATACGGCAGCAAGCACAAAAATAATTCCTGTGTTTGTTTTACACACAGGAAAACGTGGTGCAGCTGTGGCAGAGATTTGCATTGATGATAATAATGATAAAGAATTTAGAAAGTAGATGTGTTTGGTGGAGTGTTTGTATAGACTGCATCATGTTCACTGTCACACTGGGACTAATGCTGGATTAGACTGTGTGACATCAGCAGTGCTGTGACATCACACAGGCTCCAGTGTGACCTCAGACGCTGAGAGGATGAATGTGGAACTGTGGCCTGTGCTACACAAACAGAACATGAGTGAACTGGCCTGTATGTTGATGTCAGGTGAACTGATGAAAACCACTTCATGTCCATTAGACAGAGATCAACTAAATCCATTGTGTGATCATCATGTTTATGTGCCAGTTCACAGAAATACTGGGAATCTGCTCTTGTTCAACTATGATCTCAGTGTAACAGTCACTTTCCTCTTTCACAGAAATACTCACATTTGTCTATATACCTGTCAGTTTTCAGTCTGCCTGTGAACCCACCTCTTCTTCCCCCTCACTACTCAAGTGAATAAGGACACAGTTGCACTACTAGTGGACAAGTAAAACAGAAAGGTAGCTGTAGGCAACTGGACTCAAACCTTTGATAAGTTTAAAAAAGTAGGACCACTGCAGTTTTATAATGATTATTAGTTAGTTAGTCTGGTTATGGTTCATTTTAACATGTTATTTATAGGATTGTTTTGTGTCCAATTCACATTGATACATTTTCAGTCAGGAGGAGACAAAATGTCCTCCTGTCTTTGTCCATCATCCAACAGCTCCTTCACTTCTGATCCAGAGTCAGATCAGATCAATAATCAAACATATTGATCCGTCTTCAGAGAGGTTGGTTCAGTGGAGTTGATTCATTGTTTGCTGATGTTTCATTCATCAGCTCAAACCTGCAGAGGAGACAGAAAATAATCTCTGCTCCACTTAAAGGATTTAATGTAACTGATCACAAGCTTTAGAAAGTAAGTGTTTATTTAGTGCTGTGTAACATTTTTAAGATGTTAGGGCCCCGATTAGTTCTTCGATTATTCCAACCCTGCAGCCAGAATCCTAAACAACTGTGTTCAGACAAACAATGATCATGAGTCAGATGAACCTGGATTATGGATTTTCTAATGATCTTATACACTAATAACTGGATCAGTCAGCAGCTCAGAATGACAAATGTTCTACATGCTGATTAAATAATACATAAAGTAAAGTGGGTCAATATCAAGTGGGAAAATAAGCTGTCAATCATCAATCAGTGTTTGTATGAATGTGTGTGACAGATGCTGACATGGTGAAAAAATACATGAATAAACTTCCTGGTTTCTTTACAGAAATAGAATCATATGATACAGTATCTGGATCCATGTGTTGATTTATTTTACCAGAAACTATTTGTATTAACAAATAGAAGATTTAAAAGTAAAAACTTACTCAGCCATCTGAGGAGCTGGACGAGGAATTTTGAACTTTGGTTTCTCTGCAGAAAGAGAAATCAGTCAGTCAGATGAACACATTTCTACATCACACAGAGAAAAACATCCTGTAACTACTGATGTGTTTTTCTTATTGTGGTTTATAGAAAATGTGATCAGATGTGGATCAGTGCAGGTTCTGACAGTAGTAAACACATCGGCAATGAAAGAGCTACTGTGAGATATTAATTCATAAAGTCAACAACAATTATGAACAACTTGGTGAAACTTGGATCATTTGATGCAAAGTGTGATAAGTAAGAAAAGTGCTGACAGTGCAGCTTCACATGTATGAAGGTAAAAGCAGTTTGGGAAACTGCTGACTGATTCTCAGCATTTCATCAGCACTTGAAGAAAGCAGTGAGTGACATGAATGAATGGTGTTAATGATGTGGTCTGTTCACAAGTGGTGAAGTGCAGGAGGAGACGGAGCCCAGCTGAGCTGAAGCTTCACTCAGCTTCTGTCCAATCAAAGACAAGAACAGAGCTGCAGCAAAGCCACAATTTCAGCTTGACTCTGTCTCCAGTCACACACAGAAAGAAAAGAGACAAACAGTCCTGATAATAATCACTGCTGGTCTGTGGGGGACACTGCTGTCTCAGACAAGTCAGGATAAATGCTTATTAAAGACATCTAGTGACAGTGGACAGGAGACTGTGGGCAGAGCTGACTTTGGTTTGACAGGTGTTTCAGGAACGACTTTGATTCACCAAGTTGTTCACCTGCTGCAGCTCTGCTGTGTGTGTGGAGACACTTTGTAGAACTTTGTCTGTGAGGACAATATACAAAACTACTAATCACACAATTCTCACCTCTGACTCTAAGCAGGACTCTTTTCTGTCTCATGATGACTCCATTATAAAACACCTCACAGACATATTCTCCTTGATCTCTGTCTGTGGGGTGTTTCAGGGTCAGACTGAGGTCTCCAGTTTTCAGCAGGTCTTTCTTCATCTCTGTTCGTCCTCTGTAAAACTGGTCCTGTTCTTCAGTCTGGTCAGACCTGTTATGATACACATGGACTATCGTTGGTCCATGTCTCCACACCACTGTAGTGTCCGCAGGCACCAGGTGCCCTGTGGTCCTGAAGGGCAGCTGGACAGACTCCACTCCCTCCTCCACTATCAGCCGACAGTCTGAGAGGACAACAAACCACAACATCAGCTGGACAGACAGCAGCAGCAGTTTAGAGGACACAGTTGGAGAGAAGCTGAAGAACCCGATCAGAACCCACATGTTTCCAGGAGTTAAATGATATTTTTGATATAAATGCACATAAAATAAAGTCTCCATCAACATGTCAGCTGCTGCTTTCAGTGTTTAAATAGCCAAAGTCTGGAGGTGAGAGCAGGTTTGAACAGTCACAGTTCATTAGATCATCATCAACACATGGAGACACAGCAACTAACAGTTTGTAGAACCACAATTTACCAGAACAATGAGCTGTTTCTCTTTGTCTCTTTGACCTTTGACCCAGAAACCTTCCTGTGTGGCTCACACAAGGCTGCAGAGGTCACAAACTGACCTTTGACCTGTGTTTTAGAAACTTAAATCAACCTTCTCTAGATGAACACAGACTGTTCTCCTGGGACATATAAAGACACATGGACACTGAAGCCTTGACTCTCTAAGTGTAAATTATCCAGAGGACCACACTGTGATTCCTTATCAGGATCCCACTCAGGATGAACCCAGGAGACTCTGACATGGATCTGAACACATGAGGAAACGTAATCTGACCTTTGTTCTTCTGTTACATTCTGATGATCAATATGGGGATTAAACCTCATCACTATCATCCTGTCTTCATTCACCATCTGCTCATTGTTTCAGGATGTTTCCTGTGTTAAACACTATTATCCATCACTTTAATCACCTGGATTTATCTCAGTGCTTATTAGATCAATAAATCAGGTGATGTTGCTGTTTGTTCCTTTGGTGACAGAAGTCAGGGGTCACGTATCAGAGCTGATTCATTCATGATGAACTGGTTCTAACACAGTGATCATCTCTTAGAACTGAATGGTGGTGGTGGTACTGAGCTGGAACTGAAGTCAATCTGGAATAAAAATACCTGTTACAGCACCAGGTGTTGATGTGACTAATCTGTTGGAACAATTTCTTTCTCACTGTGATTCATTAAGAACTCGATCTTCTTTTGCTGCTGCAGAAAATAAATGATAACACATCTGATGAGCTTCAATATTCACTGTGGCCATTTTTAAACCACCACACAGACACCAAACCAACACTGAACCCTCCCCCCTGAGTCCACAGCCCAGACTCTCACTCGTCATCAACACACCTCTGCTGTTGGCCAAAAACCAACCAACCTTGGATGTTGATGTACAACTTCACCCCAAACTGCAGGTTCAAACATCCTGAAACTTTCCAAAGGAGCTGACTCTGGTTTCCCTCAGTGCTGAACAAAGTTCAGACTGCCCCCTTTTATCCAAACCATCTTTTCAACCACATCAGCTGCTTAGAGATGTGGTTTTTATCATCACATGGTTTTTCTAGTCTCTTGTTGACTCAGTCAAATTAAAAATGAAAAATATTTTTCAAATAACAATAAAATTTCTCAGTGTCAACATTTGATATGTGTCTTTCTGTTCAATATCAAACTATTGGATGCATTATTTATTTACATTGTAGATGGTGTCTCAACCTTATTGGAAATGGGGTTTGTTTTATTGTTCCAGGAAAAAATTATTACAATTAAACTAATTATTACAGTCATTCAATTAATTAGAGAAACTTATAAACTTGCATTAATAGTGATAGTACAGGTGATAGTACAAATATAAATTTAGTTAATAAATCTAAAATATGAATTATATATCAATGAATGAATATATGACATATTAAAACAAATAATAAAACAAATATTAAATATCTTAATTAACAAAGAATTGAAAAGGAATAATAATAATAATAATAATAATAATAATAATAATAATAATAATAATAATATTGTAATTTGAAAGCTCAACAAACTGACCATTGACCCTGAGCTCCACTTGTTTCTTCATCAGGATGTTTCTGTCCCTGTTGTAGACGGTGCAGGTGTAGGTGTTACTGTCTCTGTCTGTGGGGTGTTTCAGGGTCAGACTGAGGTCTACAGGTTTCAGCAGGTTTCTCTTCATCTCTGTTCGTCCTCTGTAAAACCTGATCTGTTCTTCAGGCTGATCAGAGCCGTTCTGATACACATGGACCTTCCTGTAGTAAATGTCCATCCACTCCACTGTGACGCTTCTAGGCAGCTGAACTGTGAACTGTTTACAGGGCAGCTGGACAGACTCCTTCCCTGGTTCTACCTCCACCACCTCCACCTGACAGCCTGTGAGGACACAAAGCACAACATCAGCTGCTTTGCTGTAAGAAACTTTTCTCCTTAGAGTAAATCATCAAACAGCAGCTCAGAGCAGCTGTTACTAATGTTAATTCCAGGATTTAAATTGCTGACAGGACAAATGAAATGAGTTGTTTTGAGGTGTGTTTGCTCCAACAAGACACTGCTGCCTGTTCCAAAGATTGTCTCTGTAACAACTCTAAACACAGTGAGACGTCATTATGTAGTAAAACTATCAGCTGATGCTGCATCACTTTCAGAATCTTTAGCTTTAAATGTTCACATCATGTCAATAAATCAAAAATGAGGACCCTCAGTAAACTATTTGAAGCACGGAGCCAAAGTCAGTTCATATGGAATTAGAAACAAAGAGCATTGTACAACTTCCACTGAGCATCTTTGGCTCAAATACTTGATAAACTCAGACTAAATACATCAAATACTGTAGTTCTCTGTTCAATGCAACTGCAAGGTGACACAAGCCAGTGTCTTCTTGTGCCAGTTCCAAGTCTGGATAAATGCAGAGGGTTGTGTCAGGAAGGGCATCCGATGTAAAACACATGCCAGATCAAACATGCGAATCGTGACAATGACTTCCATACCGGATCGGTCGGGGCCCGGGTTAACAACTACGCCACCGGTGCAGTTGACCTACAGGGTACCGGTAGTAACACTCAGGTGGACGACATTTTGTGTAGACGCTGTAATCTGAAAGACATCAGTGACTGTGAAGTATTGGTAGGGGAGAGTGTAGCCAGACAACACAGGATGGTGGTGTGTAAAATGATGCTGGTGTTGAGGAAGATGGACACAACTGGACAAAGGCAGAGCAGAGGACGAAGTGGTGGAAGTTGAAAAAGGAAGAATTCTGTGTAGTTCTCAGGGAGGAGCTGAGACAGAGTCTGGGTAGTTTGGAGGTGCTTCTAGATGACTGGACTACTACAGCTAATGTGATCAGGGAGACAGGTAGGAAGGTACTCGGTGTGTCATCTGGAAAGAGGAAAGCGGACAAGGAGACTTGGTGGTGGAACGAGGAAGTTCAGGAGTGTATTCAGGGAAAGAGGTTAGCTAAGAAGAAGTGGGACACTGAGAGGACTGAAGAGAGTAGACAGGAGTACAGGGAGATACAGCGTAAGGTGAAGGTAGAGGTGGCAAAGGCCAAACAAAGAGCATATGAGGACTTGTATGCTAGGTTGGACACTAAAGAGGGAGAGGTGGATTTGTACAGGTTGGCCAGACAAAGAGATAGAGATGGAAAGGATGTGCAGCAGGTTAGTGTGATTAAAGATAAGGATGGAAATGTATTGACAGGTGCCAGGAGTGTGATGGGAAGATGGAAGGAGAACTTTGAAGAGTTGATGAACGAGGAAAATGAAAGGGAACGAAGAGTAGAAGAGGTGACTGGTGTGGAGCAGGAAGTAGCAAAGATTAGTAAGAGTGAAGTGAGGAGGACGTTGAAGAGGATGAAGAGTGGAAAGGTAGTTGGTCCTGATGACAAACCTGTGGAGGTATGGAAGTGTCTAGGAGAGGTGGCAGTAGAGTTTCTGACTAGTTTGTTTAACAAGATCTTGGAGAATGAGAGGATGCTGAGGACTGGAGGAGAAGTGTACTGGTGCCCATTTTTAAGAACAAGGGAGATGAGCAGAGCTGTGGCAACTACAGAGGAATAAAGCTGATGACCCACAAAATGAAGTTGTGGGAAAGAGTAGTGGAAGCTCAGCTAAGGGCAGAGGTGAACATTTGTGAGCAGCAATATGGTTTCATGCCTAGAAAGAGTACAACAGATGCAGTATTTGCTTTGAGGACGCTGATGGAGAAGTACAGAGAGGGTCATAGGGAGTTGCATTGTGTCTTCGTAGATTTAGAAAAAGTGTATGACAGGGTGCAGAGAGAGGAGCTGTGGTATTGTATGAGGACGTCTGGAGTGGCAGAGAAGTATGTTAGAGTGGTGCAGGATTAATGCACTTCGACGCTTTATTGCAAGAAGAGGTCAAGTTTTAGAAATACGCTCAGATAATGGAACAAAGCTCAAAAGGACTTTAGAAGAATGGAACATGTCTAAAATAGAAAATACACTGACCTACCGTAGCATCTGGTTCTCACTATGGAGGGTTTGGCGTTTAATTTGTTCCATTAGGAAAATACTCAGCCCTACACTGAAAGATCAATGTTTGGATGAAGAGGGTCTGCAGACATTACTCTGTGAAGCTGAAACCATCATAAACAGTCGGCCAATAACTAGACCTTCCAACGATCCAAATGACTTGGAGGCTTTGACACTAAATAACCTTCTTCTCGTAAAAACCCAACCATCTATGTCTCTGGGAATTTTCCTGAAAGATGATCTTTATGCCTGCTGTGGGTGGTTGGGAAAATTATCTATACAATGGAAGATGAATATGGTCTAATCCAGCAGGTTTGCATCAAGACAAAGACCAATGAGTTGGATGAACCCGTAACTAAGGTCTGTCTACTCCAAGAGTCAGAATGAGACAGTGGTAAAGACTGATCTGCTACAGTGTGTTAAGTGCTGGTGACCTCTGACACCAGGAGAAAGAAGAGAGAAGACCATAGGAGACTGGTCATGTTGTTTACATCATTGTTTCTAATATTGGAGCATAATTAAGCTGCCTTTAAAGTTTATATTTTGAGTTTGTTTAATCAGTTGTCAAGGAAACAATTTAGACAGAATGTTTGTTACAAGAGAAACAGTTCAGCTCAGCTACAGAAAGAATGTGACCTGGACTACAAGAGAGAGCAAAGGACCTGACCACAAGATAGTGGGGAGCGCAACAAGGTAGATGTGAAAGATTGAGTGTGTGTCTGTGGAAACCAATCGGCTTATCGGCTCAGTTGAGAAACGTGGAAATTAATAAATGCTCAGTGTTCAACATACAATGATCTCTGGAGTGGACAATTGTTGGACCAACTCTACACATGTATTATCAGTAGAACTATGAATCAGTTAAAAACATAAAACATTTTTTAAACTGAACCTTTTACTGTGATTAATTACGAATAATTGAACCCATATTTGGACCCAACCTGATTCAGATCATCTAGTTTTGATGACAAGTCAGAGTAATTATTAATGTATTAAGGAGAATATGGAGGAAATGGCCCCCTGGACGTAGTAGAGAGCCTACATGAACCATGTGTTTTCACAAACTCCCTTTACTCTTATGCGTTTGGAGTCATTTTCTTTGGTTTTTGATCATGTTACTAAACCCTTTTTACCATCACACCTCTTCTTTCCATGTCCCCTCACATGTAACCAATGTGAATACTGATAACTCCTGTTGCTACACATGGACATGTTCTCCAGAACACAGTGAGCTCTGATGATAAACTATGTTAAACTAACATTGTTAAAGTGATGCTCTCACATTTCTGTCAGCTGATACTTGGCTTAGTGACCCATGTAGGTTTGGAGGCTGCATCAGCCGACATGGTTTTAATCACTAACTTGTACAAATGGACTTTTTAAATGCTGGAGGACATTTGCTGTGTTACCCTGTGAGGTCATGTTAGCACAGCACCAGTTCTTGTCGTCCATCTTTTCATTTCAAACTAAAATGTGAGGTTTTTTCTTAGTGTGGCCTCTTTTGACATCAGCACCTGCTTCACTAAGGTCATTAAGGTTCATTCAGAACAAACAGAAGCAGTGAAACAGTTTCTAGATTGATGAAAAACATACAGTCAACAACTCTATGAAGAAAATAGACAAAACAACCAATTCAGATGTCTCACCTTTGACCCTGAGATTAATGTTTGTCTGTCTTATGATGACTCCATTATAAAAGACTTGACAGACATATGTCCCTCTGTCTCTGTCTGTGGGGTATTTCAGGGTCAGACTGAGGTCTCCAGTTTTCAGGTCTTTCTTCATCTCAGTTCGGCCTCTGTAAAACTCATCCTGTTCTTTAGGCTGATCAGAGCCCTTATGATACACATGAACTATCATCACTGGTTCAAATCTCCACACCACTGTAGCGTCAACAGGCAGGTCACCAATGGTCCTGAAGGGCAGCTGGACAGACTCCTCTCCCTCCTCCACCTCCACCTGACAGACTGAGAGGACAACAAACCACAACATCAGCTGGACAGACAGCAGCAGCAGTTTAGAGGACACAGTTGTAGAGAAAGCTGAAGGACAGAACCAGATCAAAGCAGAAGGTAACAGGGGACAGAAATCTAGAAACTAAAAGCAGCTTTTGATCAGAGTCTTGATGCTGTTGGGACGTTTTGTCCATGTGCTGCTTTACAGTAATGTCTCATCTCAGTGTTGACCTGCTGTCTGTTGCTTTTCTTTGGGACATTTCAAAGTCAACATTTAAGAGAAGAAGATTTCAGACCCAAACATGTCTTCTGAGTCTTAGTTCCACACAGCATTTCAAACACATGTCCAACATGAATCCACAGGAACCTTCATCACATCTAAAAAAGATGGATAGGATTGAAGTTGTTCCAGGAAAATTCAATTCATTAGTAAACTAATTAATAGAGAAATGTATATACATTTATGAGGTGAAATAGAAATGTTAACAAATCAGCTTTAATAATAACTTAGTTAATAAATCTAAAATAATTTATAGATTATATATGAATAGATAATAAAACAATAACTGAAAAATAATAATTATAATAATATTAATGTAGTAATATGACAGCTTAGCAACAGTTATCATATAAACTGAACTGACCTTTAAACCTGAGCTCCACTTGTTTCTTCATCAGGATGTTTCCCTCCCTGTTGTAGACGGTGCAGGTGTAGGTGTTACTGTCACTGTCTGTGGGGTATTTCAGGGTCAGACTGAGGTCTCCAGTTTCCAGCAGGTTTCTCTTCATCTCTGTTCGTCCTCTGTAAAACTGGTTCTGTTCTTCAGGCTGATCAGAGTTTTTCTGATACACATGGACCTTCTTATTGCCTCTGTCCTCCCACTCCAGTCTGACGTCTTCAGTCAGGTGAACTGTGGTTTTATAGGGCAGCTGGACAGACTTCTCCCCTGAATCCACCTCCACCTGTGGGACTGAGAGGACAACAAAGCTCAACATCATGTGGACAGACAGCAGCAGCAGCTCTGACACATTTTCTTTCAGTGGATGAAGTGAAAAGATGTTTGATTGGTTCCAGTCTGAAATGTCTCCATGTCTCCATGTAACAGAGACAGTGTTGTCTTTGTCTTCAGTCCCTCAGTTTGGTTCTTAAACCTTTATTTCCTGTCTCTGACAGAGAATCACTGTCCCATCATCTGACTTCACTAACACTCAGTAAATGATATGAAGTCAAACACATGTTTGTTTCCTATCAGTGAAAGTTACAAACTAAATGTTGACAGGATCAGATTTGATGGATGATGTGGAAGCAGGTTGAGTTTTATTTTGAAGTGAAATAAAATCATCAGTGATGTTAATAACTTAATGAAATGAGATGAAGAAAATCCAACATCACATCTTCTGCTTCGAACCTTCTGAGAATTTAACTGATCTGGTCTGAAAAAGACTCTGAGGTTCTGATCAAACAGCAGAATGTTCTAGAAAGTTAATTTATAATTTATTTTATAATTTAAACATGTTAAATATAAGGATAATAAAATAATAACTTGGCAATAGTTGGTCTATGTATGAACATTAGCAACAGTTAGAATTAACATGGGCAACAATAAATTCAGTATCAAAACTCTGAACTGACCTTTGACCTTGAGCTCCACTTGTTTCCTCATCAGGATGTTTCTCTCCCTGCTGTAGACGGTGCAGGTGTAGGTGTCTCTGTCTCTGTCTGTGGGGTGTTTCAGGGTCAGACTGAGGTCTCCAGGTTTCTGCAGGTTTCTCTTCATCTCTGTTCGTCCTCTGTAAAACTGGTCCTGTTCTTCAGGCTGGTCAGAGCCGTTCTGATACACATGGACCTTCCTGTCATTACTGTGTTTCCACTCCACTGTGACGTCTTCAGGCAGGTGAACTGTGGTTTCATAGTGCAGCTGGACAGACTCCACCCCTGAATCCACCTCCACCTGTGGGACTGAGAGGACAACAAAGCTCAACATCATGTGGACAGACAGCAGCAGCAGCTCTGATGGTAACAGGACCTCACTGTCCCATGAAGACACTCAGGAACTACTACTTTGGTTCGGATTTATTTGAATGAAACTTTACACATACATGCAAGACACTGCCCTGAACACGGGTGTTAAAAGTTTCTCCACTGGAGGGGGCTATAGTGGGTGCTTTTATTTTCGTCATCTTATCTTCAGAACTTCAATAGTGTTGAGAGGGCAAGATGGCAACAGTTGATTCCTTTGGACAGGCTGCCATCTGCTGGAGAGTTGGTGAATAGCAATTTAAAACTTCTTCATTGCTTCATGTGCTGTCACTTCTAAGCAGCTCAATATCTCAAAAACTACACATGCTAACGTGATGAAACTTTCTGGAAAGCTGCCCCATGATGAAATGCTTTACATGTTACAGTGTTGCCTCTATTGCTCCGCTGGGCGAACTGCAAATGATTTTTATTGTTTTGTTCGAGTGCTGTCACTTCTACAACGTTCAGAGCTGCAGATTCGCCGATGGCTGACGCAGCTGCAGCGGCTGGCTTTCAGCAATCACACGCTTTTTCTGTAGGAAATGCCCATAGTTATTATTAGTGGGAGAGGAAGTCTTTTGCAGCTCACAGTCTTTGAATTTTTCCAATAGGACTAATACGTTTTCATATTTTGAACATTTTACGAGGCAAAGTCTCCGCACTTTCCTACCCTGACTTTGCATTTGGCTCATGATTTAGCAGGCAGGCAACAGTCATTGTCATGGTAACGGACACAGCTGCATGAGATCATGTGATCAGCCTCAGAGCTGTGTCCACACACTTTACCTGAGTTTTTCTCCCTCAACATACACAGTGGAGTTACACACTCCCTCACAGACAGGAAACACATTTTCAAAATAAAAGCATTGCATCATACTTTATCCCCTTTTTAGCACTTAAATGATTTTTAGCATTTAAATGCTAAAATGAGTTTGTGGTAAAGTCTCCCGACAGTCCACACACACACACACACACACACACACACACACAGACAGGAAAGACACTTTCAAATTAAAAGCTCTTTTCAATTGTTTTTCAGTTTTTCAGTATTACAATGGTCCCTTCATTTCTAAATATTTACTTATTCCTTTTTTCTTTACACTTGTAACAGCAACTTTTTACTCATTTACTTCCTCCATGGTTACTTTTTTCTTCGATTTCAACTTTTCGTGGACTGTTTTTTTCTCCTTTTATTGTAATCTTCTTTCTTTCTCCTTTTGTTCGTATTCATCTCTCTTCAGCGTTTGCGGCTTTGAACATGCAAATGCCTCCGCTCGCTGCAGCTTCTGAGGGGTTGGCCTCTATCGGGAGATTTCACAGCTCTCCCTCGTAATTTCCTTGGAAATTGCCTTTTCTAGTTCAGGTCTACAATCCTTCCCGTTCGCTGTGGTCTGCCAAAGAACAAGATCTGGTGGTCCCAGCACCGTTCAGAAGACACCAAGCAAAACTCTTCAGCTCATTGATCCCACGATAGTGGAACGAGCTACCAAACTCTGCACGCTCAGCAAAGTCACTCTCAATATTAAAAAAACTGCTGAAAACAGAACTAAAAAAAAAAAATTCCTTTCTCTTCTTTCTTGCATCTTGTGAACTGTGAATACTTTTCTGATAGGACTTTGCTTTGATGTTTTCTCCTTGATTTAGATTTTTGCTGCCACGAACCTCACTTGTAAGTTGCTTTGGCTAAATGACTAAATGTAAAAGTAAACAGCTATGCACACCACGCTGAGGCTGTTTGTGAAACTGCAATTGTTTTGATTTTTATTTTCAAGCGCTTTTGCTTTTCAAATGTTTAGAGCTTCTGGTCTTGCGGCAGCGAAGGCTGTGAGCAGCTGCAGCAGCTGCCTTTCAGCAATCACATGCATCTTCTTCAGAATATGTCCATTCTAGTTCTTCTTAAACTTCACCCAGTGTCCATTTGATTAAGGAGACATCACTGAGTCTAAATGGGGTCTTTTTTTTTTACTTAAAAATTATTATTATTATTATTTCAGTTATCAGGAAATAAATCCATTCACACAGCATTATAATACATAATCAACAACAATCAAAATGCAACAATCTCCAATTCTACAAACAAATCCACCTCATATCCATAGATGTGTTAGTTATATCTCAAACATCTTCCCAACTTTAAAGTACTTTTTTACCTTACTGGTACTCAAAGTGTTTTACACTGATTCTCATTCAGCCATTCACACACACACACACACACACACACACACACACACACACATACACGGTAACGTCCATGGAGAAGTGAAGGCTTTTTCACAAACAGGGCTAATAACTGTATTTATCAGTTCCATAACAATTCCACACCTTTTCTCTCTATTATGCTTGTACAGAATCTCACTGTCCCATTTTGTAGCTGAGGATTTTGCTCTTTAATGACCTGTTATGGTGGTGAATCATCAAATCTGAGCTCAGTTTTTCTGGAACTGAATCCAAACCTGCTTTGTGTTGTAGAGTCATAGAGCATCAGACTATGAAGCTGAAATTAAAATCTGTGTTAAAATCTCTACAAACTGGAAGCAGTTCATGTAGCATAAAGACTGAACTGACCTTTGACCTGGAGAATCACATCTTTCTTCATCAGGATGTTTCTCTCACTGCTGTAGACGGTGCAGGTGTAGATTCCTCTGTCTCTGTCTGTGGGGTGTTTCAGGGTCAGACTGGGGTCTCCAGTTTTATGCAGGTTTCTCTTCAACTCTGTTCGTCCTCTGTAAAACTGGTCCTGTTCTTCAGGTTTGTCAGAGCTGTTCTGATACACATGGACCTTCTTGCTGTATTTGTCCATCCACTCCACTGTGACATCTTCAGGCAGGTGAACTGTGGTTTCACAGGGCAGCTGGACAGACTCCACCCCTGAATCTACCTCCACCACCTGTGGGACTGAGAGGACAACAAAGCTCAACATCATGTGGACAGACAGCAGCAGCAGCTCTGACACATTTTCTTTGAGTGGATGAAGTGAAAACATGTTTGATTGGTTCCAGTCTGAAATGTCTCCATGTCTCCATGTAACAGAGACAGTGTTGTCTTTGTCTTCAGTCCCTCAGTTTGGTTGTTAAACCTTTATTTCCTGTCTCTGACAGAGAATCACTGTCCCATCATCTGACTTCACTAACACTCAGTAAATGATATGAAGTCAAACACATGTTTGTTTCCTCTCAGTGAAAGTTACAAACTAAATGTTGACAGGATCAGATTTGATGGAAGATCTAAAGTTGATATTTCCGAAAGAAGCTTTGACAAACTCTGAATTTAACTGTGAGAGAGAAACTGAAAACTGAACCGTTTTCAGTTCAGTGAACTCTGAGTTTCTCACTCTGATTTAATCAGCAGATATCAGATTGTATGAGTCACCATAGCAACAGCTGAATAAAGACGTGAGCTGTTGTTTGAATTCTGTGCAGATAAAAATCACTGTGATATTAAAGCTCATTAAACAGTGAAAGAGTCTGTGTTGGAAAAAAGAGGCTGGGACACAAAGATTCAGGATCTGGGACAATAAAGTAAATTACCTCATAGTAAATAACTACAGCACACAAATATGAATAATGAATTGGGTTCTGAGTTTCTAGGATATTAATATTTCCAGAGGGAAATTATAGAAATGAATCTAGTTTGTGGAGCAGAATCTTGTCTCTGAGTGAGGACTGTTTCACCTAATGTGTTACAAGTGGGACACTGATGGACACTGAGACAGCAGCAGACAGAGGACAGGGATCAGTGACAGGGACTGAGTCCATGTTCTTTGGTTTGTGGAATCTTTCAGATGCTGCTACTGCTACACGTTGACAGATAGAAACAAGGTTCCAACTGTAACATGTTAACAACGTGTTCATGCTGACAGCTGATCTACAATCATTGTTATGAATATTTGTATGATTTTATATTTTATGGTCGTCTATGAGTCATCTTCACACAGTTATATCTGGAAAACTCCATGTGATACTGTTATGAAACGTACAGCTGCCCCATGATGACATGTTTCATGTTAGTTTGACCTCTCTAGCGCCACCGAGTGGCCAATGATAGAACTCAGAGCATAACTCATTATGAAACTTTGGTCATACGTGTATGAGGCGGTTTGCAACTAGGGGGCGCTACAGGCTTCAGTCAATGCCCTATATCTTCAAATCTAAAACTTTCAGAGAAATTAAGTTGGTACACCGCTGCACTATGATGTCCTGCTTCACATGCTACATGTTTGAATCCACAACGCCATCATGTGGCCATTTGTGGAACTGCAGTTGAATGTTTTTTAAATTTTGCATTAGTGTAATTTCTACATTATTCAGTGCTTCAGTTCTGACAGCGGCAATGGCTGCAAGCATAACACCACTTGCTGCCAAGTTTTGATGCTGCAATTGTAAAATAAAATTTGTAGCATCTGTTTTCACTTCTAAAGTGTTCAATTTATTAGCATACTCACCAATGCCCTTATTGTATAGTTGAATTGTATAGTGTATTTTATATCTTTATATTTATTTGATCTAATTCATTTTATTTTATTTATAAAGCACTTTACATTTGCTAACAAATCTCAAAGTGCTACACAAGCGGCTTAAGACCAGGAATAAAACATAAAACATGTAAAGCCTAAAAACATATAAAACATAGAATAGTACAGGATTAAAGTAAAAAAGTAATGATCATTTTAAAATGATCACTTTAAAATGCTTTTCTAAACAAAAAAGTCTTTAACTGTTTTTTGAAACAGTCCACAGTCTGTGGTGCCCTCAGGTTCTCAGGTAGAGCGTTCCAGAGCCGTGGAGCAGCTGCTGAGAAAGCTCGGTCCCCCATTGTATGGAGTTTGGGTCTGGGGGGGTAGAGGCGATAGGTGTTGGTGGAACGGAGGTGTCTAGTTGTAGATTGCAGTGTGAGGAGTTCCTTTAGATACTGTGGGGCATTTCCATGGATGCACTGGTGGGTGAGTAGACAGACTTTATAATCAATGCGAAGGTGGATGGGGAGCCAGTGAAGTGTCCGGAGGACAGGAGTGATGTGTTGGTGTTTCCGCACTCTCATAAGGATCCTGGCGGCGCTGTTTTGAACATATTGGAGCTTTTGAAGGCTCCTGCCGGGGATTCCAATGAGAAGTGCATTGCAGTAGTCCAGCCTGGAGGAGACAAAAGCGTGGACCAGCCTTTCAGCATCACAGAGGGACAGAGAGGGGCGGAGTTTGGCTATGTTTCTGAGATGAAAAAATGCAATTTTGCAGAGGTGTTGGACATGTGTTTCAAATTACAGGTGAGGGTCAAACTTGACCCCCCAGGTTGTTAACAGAGTTGAAGAGGGTAATGGTGCGACCACAAAAAGAGATACAATTAATGGGGGAGGAATGAAGCTGGTGGGTGGTACCAACTAGAAGGGCTTCGGTTTTGGTGCTGTTCAGCTGAAGGAAGTTCTCTGTCATCCACGCCTTAATGTCCTCCAGGCAACAGGTGAGAGTTGACGGAAGTGTCGGTGGGGTCGGGCTCAGTCTCACGTAGAGTTGAGTATCATCAGCATAGCAGTGGAAGGAGACTCCATGCTTGCCAATGACGTGGCCCAGTGGGAGCATATAGATGTTGAAAAGGGTCGGCCCAAGAACCGACCCCTGTGGCTCCCCACAGGTGACCAAGTGTAACTGAGATTTGGCGTCACCTAGGGCCACACACTCAGCTCTATTTGTGAGATAGGAACTGAACCACCCTAAAGCAGTTCCAGAAAAACCAACAGTATGCTGCAGACGATGGAGGAGAATTTTGTGGTCAACTGTATCAAAAGCGGCAGTGAGGTCCAGAAGAATGAGAAGGGATGGGAAGCCCTGGTCAGCAGCCATTAGGAGTTCGTTAGTGACCCTGACCAGGGCTGTCTCTGTGCTATGGGAGGGGCGGAAACCGGATTGAAATGTTTCAAACAGATTGTGTCTTTTGAGGTGATCCTGGAGCTGGGCTAAGACAGCTTTTTCCAAGACCTTTGATAGGAATGGAAGATTGGAGATTGGACGATAGTTTGCCATGACTTCAGGATCCAGGGAGGGTTTTTTTAGACGTGGTGTAATTATTGCGGTTTTCAGTGATGTTGGGACTGTGCCACTCTGAATGGAGTAATTAATGATGCTGGTGATGAGTTGGCTAATCTCTAGATCTTAGCTGCACTGTTAGAACTACCTGTAAGCACCATGGATCCGAGAGAAATGCAATTTCAGTTCCCTGTATGTATGTATGTACTGTACATGTGGAAGAACTGACAATAAAGCTTGATTTGACTTGACTTGACTTTTTCAGTGTTGTTGGTTCATGATGTAGCTGAGGATTTTGTTCTTTAATGACCTGTTATGGTGGTGAATCATCAAATCTGAGCTCAGTTTTTCTGGAACTGAATCCAAACCTGCTTTGTGTTGTAGAGGCATATAGCATCAGACTATGAAGCTGAAATTAAAATCTGTGTTAAAATCTCTACAAACTGGAAGCAGTTCATGTAGCATAAAGACTGAACTGACCTTTGACCTGGAGAATCACAGCTTTCTTCATCAGGATGTTTCTCTCACTGCTGTAGACGGTGCAGGTGTAGGTCCCCATGTCACTGTCTGTGGGGTATTTCAGGGTCAGACTGAGGTCTCCAGTTGTCTGCAGGTTTCTCTTCATCTCTGCTCGGTGTCTGTAAGAACTGTCCTGTTCTTCAGGTTTGTCAGAGCCGTTCTCATACACATAGACCTTCCTGTTATTATTGTCCTTCCACTCCACTCTGACGTCTTCAGGCAACAACGGAGCTCTACGGCACAGACGAACCAGATAATCCAGGCTGCAGACTGACAGAACTGTGGTTCTGCAGGGCAGCTGGACAAACTCCGCCCCTGAATCCACCTCCACCTGTTGGACTGAGAGAAAATCAGAATGATCAAAGAGCAGCAACAGACACTTTTGAATCAGTCTGATCCAAATGTAGACAGTGTGGATCTACAATGACAAATGTAGAATGTAACTCTGTTTGACATTATTACAGTTTGTATCTTTGAAACTACAGGTTATTTCTGCTTAACTCTACACACTGATACAAACCCTTAAACCAAACCAGGAAAACATTACAAACACAACTTCCAAAGCTCTTCAAACTCTTTACAAACAGGTTTTAGTACATTAACAAAGTCATGACTGAGTTAAGCACAGGAAACAACAATTACACACTGACAGTATAACTGTGCAGTTTGCAAGGTTGTGTTATATATGTAGTAAATACAAATACACACAGTTATTCAAGTCTTTAAAATACAGATGTGTTTCTGCTCAGAATGTTCTGTTGTAGAAGGTTAGAGTTTATTAACGTCTACGAAACTGACATAATGTAGCAATATGGGTAATCAATACTAATATTGATAAAAGGCCTCACACTGGGAATAAAAAAAAAAGATTAATCAATCAAACCACGTTAATCAATAACGTAGCCTTGTTACTGTATTGAGCAGTTTCTAAAAATAAACTCTTGGTCTAATCTCAAAAAGCTGCTTCAGTCTGTAACTTGAGGAAAAGTTCAGTTTGGCTTTGGCAGCTGGGTAAGAAGAGTTAAAATGTTACAAAGTTACACAGAAAGAAAAAGAATTAGGTGAAGACAAAGACGACGAGTGAGTCCAGGTCCAGCCTGAACTGATCTTCAAGTGACCTTCCTGATACTTTAAAGATGAAACTCGTTTTCTTAGTCCAAATACAGATTCTGCATTAGTCTGACTTTCTAATCACTACGTGATCATCAAGTGACAGAAATCACCAGAATATGACACAATCTGAAATCATCTAGTGATATTAAAGAAGCACATCCACATATAGACATAAGTATTTAGACATCACGTGTGTGATAATCCTGCAGATTTAAGTGTAGATAAGGTTATCATTGATAACTCCTATAGTGTCAGAGATTACCAGTCTATCATAAAGTAAACAAAGCATTAGGTCGTACTATAAAACTGGATGTTCATATTAATTTAATAATAAACATCACACAATCTAAACTGGAACAAAGTTCAGATTAGTCAGCATGTGCTACGTGAATATAATGAGCATCTGTGTTTCCATCAGACATTTAAAAATGTTCCTATTTCCTCAAAAATCAAATGTTATGAGATGACTGGGAACTTATTATTCAGGTTGTATGAAGCTTGAGAGATGATATTAGTTCATACAGATATTGGACACATACCAAACTAAAGTCAATCTCATTTGATAACAGTTTATGGTTTTTAACCACACTTTATTACATCAGAGTAGGTGGTGTAGATATATTATCATCCCTGTCAAAACCTCCTGGGTACAAACTGAGGTGGATCTGATTAGGACGTCTTCAGTGTCTCCATGAGGAAGAGTGTTGATAATTTACACCTATAAAGCAGCAGAGTTATGTGTCCATGTCCGAACAGAATCCTTTATCATCTGGAGACAATTGAGTTAAGCCTTCAAGAATAATGAAATAATACAATATCAGAAGTGTGGGGGTCTTTTACAAACATAAGTACACACACGTTCATGATGACAGGATGCTGCATCACTGTGTCTGACATTCTCCAGACAAAGTTAAAGGTTCATGTTTGTTGTATTTCTCTCTCTACATTCTCATTGTCTCCTTCAAAGGAAGAATATCTCATCATGAACAGCAGGTGTAATAACTATGTTCTGCCAGCACCTGCTTTCTGACTTGGAGAATCTCTTCTTTACTCTGCTGTTAGAGCAGGTGGAGCAGTTTATCTGAATCACTACTTTACCACTCACACATGATTCTTACCTTCTCTGTCTTTAGACCAGCGATACCAGGTGAAGCCAGCAGCAGCCAGGACAAACAATGTAACCAGGACACCTGCAAGAACTTTGGGCCACACTGGAGGTTCTGTAGTGAACACAAACACAAACAACAATGTGACCTGAAAATGATCCAACATTAAACAGATTTTTGATGAACTGACAACAAACTACTGTTTCCTGACCTGAGTCTACTTGATATATGACCTGATCCTGAAAAACAAATTAATTTAAATCAAATTGTTCTGGTGTTGATGAATTCTTGACTTTGACACTGACAGTTTTTGGTTTAATGATGTGACTGTTGGTTCAGGACATACAGATTTATGACTTTAAATGGAATTAGATTAAAATCACACTGAATTAAACTGAAGTGTCATAAATATCATGTATAAATTCCAGATGTTGGTTTTCCTGGTAGAAACAGGTTTAGATTTGACATTTGTAACTAAACAAACACATGAACACAGCAACACAATCTCTTCTCCTTTATTTCCCAAAAATCAATTCTTACACTTTCACTTCTTCCTTTCATCTGCTTCTCTCATCTCCTTGTTCTTTTCTCTTTGGTCCATTTAGTTTTTTGTCTCTATTGTCACACAGAGTGAAATCTTTTTCAGACCAGACACACTGTAACACTGGAGCTTCATCTGTCAGTTTAAGTGGTGAAAACAGGATGAAGGACCCGAGTGTAGAAAATCAGGAAGGAAGAGCAGTTTAAACATTTTACTGCCAGATGAACAGGAAAGAACAAACCATAAGTCCAGAGCACCATGATTAGTAGGCAGTCAGGGAACTCAAACAGAGTATAGCTGAGGTCGCACAAATACAACATGGTAAAGAAAAGAGAAATCAAGAGACCACTGGGTCCAATCCAGATATCATATTTCATCATTCCTAACTTATCCAGTCCACCATGATGAACCAAAAGTGCTGTATGAGAAGTCTTCTTCTTTTCCTTTGGGCTGTTCCCTTTCAGGAGTCGCCACAGTGAATCATGTGCCTCCATCTAACTCTGTCCTCTGCATCCTCTTCTCTCACACCAACTAACTTCATGTCCTCTCTCACTACATCCATAAATCTCCTCTTTGCTCTTCTTCTAGACCTCCTGCCTGGCAGCTCCAACCTCAGCATCCTTCTACCGATATATTCACAGTTTCTCCTCTGAACATGTCCAAACCACCTCAATCTGGCCTCTCTGACTTTATCTCCAAAACATCTAACATGAGCTGTCCCTCTGATGTCCTCATTCCTGATCCTGTCCATCCTCGTCACTCCCAAAGAGAACCTCAACATCTTAAGCTCTGCTACCTCCAGCTCTGCCTCCTGTCTTTTCTTCAGTGCCACTGTCTCTAAGCCGAACAACATCGCTGGTCTCACCACCATCTTGAACATCTTTCCTTTCATTCTCGCTGATACTCTTTTATCACACAACACACCTGACACTTTTCTCCACCTGTTCCAACCTGCCTGCACTCGCCTCTTCACCTCTTTTCCACACTCTCCGTTGCTCTGAACCGTTGACCCTAAGTACTTAAAGTCCTGCACCTTCTTCACCTCTGCTCCCTGTAACCTCACCGTTCCACCTGGGTCCCTCTCATTGACACACATATATTCTGTCTTACTGAGGCTAAGCTTCATTCCTCTGATTTCTCTCTCTGCCTACAGACACACCTTCCTCCTCTCCTCCTTCGAACAACAGAAGTCACAATTCGCATGTTTATTTATCATGTGTTTAACATCGAAATCCCTTCCTGACACAAGCATTTATCCAGACTTAGGACTGACACAAGAAGACACTGGATTGTGCCCCCTTGTGGTTACATTTGCTGCATGAGAAATAAACATCAAAAACAGTTTGTGTTTGCGCACAAAACCTCTATGATCCTCTTGCCACCATGCCTACGAAATATTCAAGGGGAAAGACTGCAATTCATTATTTTAATCTTTTTACAAACCCTTAATCTATTCCTAAACTATTATTTGATATAAGCCATACCACTGACACTCATAACTCCTATAGTTATAAGCACAGGTCTACAGATCACCAGTGTTAGACAAACTACACGTAGTGGAAATTCTGTGCTCTGTAACATTTTGGGTGTAACTATTGTTAAATGTTACGTGAATTACTTGGATTAGTTTTTATTCATCATGGGCTGCGGTTATGTTTTATTGTGCGTGGTTTTGGTGTCACATCAGCTGGAGCAGCTCCTCCTTTCTCATCTCAACATGTACTGCAGTGACTTTTCCACACAGTGACAAATATATTTATTAAAAAGTTACTTAAAAGCACCTTTCTCTTCTCCTGAAGTGATCACAGTTCACATGTCTGTCTCTAAAACTGTAGGTCTGATCTGGACATGCACTAAGTTTGAATATCTCAGTTTATCTAATCTCAGTCTATACATTTGACCTGACATTTTCAGCCCTGTGAGATCCGTGCTGCCAGCGGTGATTTCAGTGTGCTGCCCCGCTAAAGTACACAGCACACCACAGCATGGTGCTGCTGATGTTTAACCTAAGATTACCTCCGTTTACCTCCTTCAAAATCAATGGCTGCTAACTTTGTACAACTACTGTAAACCCACAAAAATCTGATTCTTTTGATTGGTGCAGATGCTTTTGTCTTGTCTTATTAGACAGCTGCCACAGCTTTGCTAATCATCATCATCATCAATAGTGCCGCACATGAACACTAAGAGTTTACTTTGAGCTCCTTTTAGTCATCGGTTTCTTTCTTTTTCATTCTCTCTTTGTGCTGTGCTATGCATCAAAAGACAGATGAGACAGACAAAAAGGAATTTAAACATTTATAAATGGACGGCTAGTTGTTAAAATCCAATGCCTTATTTAATCCACTTTGACATGACCAAATGAATTTAGAACTTCATTTTACCATGAAGGTAACGAGCTATTGGTCTGAAATGCTGTTTTTTTCTGATTTACAAAAAGATGCAGTCCTACATTTTAGGTGACATGGATTTATTGTTAAATGTATTGTGACACTAAACTTTGTAAATGCACGTATCTTTATCATCACCCTGATTTCAGTGGTTTACTTCCACATCCATATTTGGATGTGGACTTAAGCGTCCAATATCATTGAAATCTGAAAGGTTCTTGTTTACACTGGCTAAAGTTCAGGGCAAACCTGCTCTGCTGTAGATTTGACATCTTGGATCTGTTGCTACACTCAGACAATTTCTATTATGTTTTTACACAAAAACACAGAATTTAAAACAGAGGTAGTAATTTTTATACACAGCTGTAAATATTCAATTAGATTCAAGATAATATACCTAAAACTGTGTCAGTAGGTGGCAGCATAAATGATGTGCCATGCAGTAATTCATCAGAATCTGATTAAACGTTCTAATGAATAATCCTTACCAGTTCCTTTGTGATACTGTGTCTCATATCCCGAAGCATTTTAACAAATATTTAGTAAAATATTCTGTCTTTATTTAATCTTGTTGTTTTAATCATTTAAGAATTTAATTAAAATATTGTTTTTAAAACAGAACATAAATGTCAGCAAAATATGTTTTATACAATAATCTGTTTATACAAGAGGTTCTGACAGTAGGATGATGGTTTGTGTTATTAGATTGAGATTAAGGTTCCACAGTAATAACTACAGCACAGAGAGCTGCTCTTACTCTCTTATCTCCATCACCTTCTCTCTGTCTCACCTCATCTTTACTCACGTCTTCTCTTCCCAAAGCTCAGCTTTTGTAATTTTGTGTTTTCATTTTCATCTGTGGAATCAGTGAACACAGAGACAGTTAATGTATGAAAATGTTACCAGCCTCCACCAGGAGAATCAAACAATGTAAATAAAAGAGTGGAACATGAGTTTAACGTGTTTCAACCATTTACACCATTAATGTTTTTTACATTCAGTAACTTTCTGTCGATGGTACAGATTTTGTATCTGGGACAATTTTGTGACAATAAAGAAATGATACCACAGTGGGTGTATTTAGTTGTTAAAAAGGTAACTATAGCACGGAAATATAAATATGTGTGTTCAGAAATCACTGGATATGAATTCTTCAGGACAACACTGAGATAAGAAAAGAAACTTGTGCTCAGGTGAAGTCAAAGGACTCAGTGGTCCTTTGGGTACCAGCATAAAAACGTTTTTCACCACAAATTGATCCAAACAGCTGTAAAACAATCAGAAACGTGCAGCTGTGCCCACAGTTCCCCATCCACCATCATGTGTTCACCACAACGTGTTGGTTAATCACTAACTGCTACATGTTAGTTTACATCCACCTAAAGCTGGAAGTTATACTGACCATAGGGTCGGAGTTTCGTGCCCCATTCTTCCCAACTACATGTTGAAGTGTCCCTGGGCAAGACACTGAACCCCAAACAGCCCATCCCCAGCTGTGCAGTGCCGGTCCCAAGAAATTGGGGAGGGTTGCGTCAATCCTGCCATCGGAGAAGGGCTTTTTGTGCTTCATTAAGATGTGCACCACTTAAAATGAGGCCTCTGTTGCTGCAATGGTCTTCGTAGGTTTGGTGAACAGAGACTGCTGTCTCTGAAGCAGTACTTTCAGCTCTTTTGTCTTCAGGCAGCCTGCCACAGGAAGGTCCTGTGAAGAGTTGCTGTGGACCCTGGTGAAATGCTGCTCCATGTTACATCTTTACCCACTGACCAGCTTGCACCACAGATCAAACACACACACTTATTGTTCACATCCATGAAAAAAAAACTCAGTTTCCTGTTCTTCATGAAAGTGGTACATTTTTAGCATCTTACTGGTTTGGGGACCTGCTGTGGTCATGGTTGCTGCCTAGCTCAGATCACCACCCACTCATTAAGCTTGACAGCAGTGTACTGTTTGATTAACAAATTAAATGAAAACCACTGAAACGACTAATCACGTTTTAAAATTTCTGTAGGGTTCATTAACCCTTTGGGCTACTTGGAAAGTGTGAGGGGTGTGTTGGAGACGTGTTGTTTTATATCATCTTGAGAAAACGATATGAGGCCCTAGATTGGCCAAAACCCTACTTATCTTAAAGAACACACAGTTTTTCTTATTAAAATACTACATCAGCATTTTTCTGATCTGAAATATGGAGTAGTTCAGGGCTCAGTTCTTGGCCCTCTACTCTTTTCTCTACATTTCCCCTACAGCCAAATCATACATAGTCACAGACTTAATTTCATTGTTATGCAGAGGATACTAAGCTGTAAATCCCTATAAAGGCAGATCCATCTCAGATTACTAAATTACAGTCCTGCCTCTCTGCTTTGAAAAAAGAATGTCAAACAACTCGGTATTCCTGAATTCAGAGGACACTAAGATTCTGGTTACTAGCTACACAGACGTCATTAACAATAACACTTGATAGCTGTGATTTCTCAGAGCTTGACAGCTAAGAACTTTGGTGTTACACTTGATCCTACCGTCTCCTTTGAACAACACATTAAAGACACCACCAAGACTGCTTTCTTCAGCTACATTAAACAGCTCAAATTCAATCTTTCTGTCCATGGCTGATGCAGAGATATTAATCCATTATTGGAATGTTCTGAACATTCTGTTCTGTTCTGTTCTAGAAGTCTTCAATATGCTCAGAATGCTGCAGCTAGAATCTTAACTAAATCCAGAAAATTGGACCATATTACTCCATTTTAGCCTCCTTTTATTGGCTCCATATTCATGTCAGAACAAACTTTAAAGTGCTTCTAATGACCTACAAAGTCCTGAATGGAAATGCACCTTCATCAACACGACACAAGCTGAAGTACGATGTTACTTAATCATCTCGTCACCACTATATATTCAATAATTGCTGCACTATTTAAGCTTCTCTCTTCCATCACTTCATTGCTAACATTTTGTCTTCATCATTGTTCTCAGCCCTTTCTTTGCCGTGGAATCACAACACCACAGTCTAGTCGACATAATTCTCCACAATTCATGCTCAGTAGTAGTAGTATTACCACCTTTAAGGTATGGACACTGTCGGCTTCTCATCTTAAATAGTTTTTCATTGCCTCTGCACTTTTCCTACAGTTTCTTTGTTAAGACATCACTTTCTCTCATGAGAGAGTGAACCAACTTTCCTGTTTAAACTATAACTCATAAGGAGAGTTATTATACTTACCTGTATTTGTGTCAGAACAGTTAAAGGGAAATAAGTCTTACACTGCTTTCCCATTTCTATTAAACTTTTAATGTAGATAAGTTTTTTACCTCTTTTGTTCCAGTTGCACTTCAAGAGAGAATCTCTTGCAACCCATTGTTCAATAGTTCATTTAATTGATTTGATTTAGTTTTTGTAAAACAGCTAAAGAGTGAGATAAGAAATATTTGTTTTAGAAGGTATAAAAAACATTAAATATTATATTATGAATGAAGGTATGGAGCATATGCATCTGATCTGAATTCCTCTTATTAACATCTGTGACAATGAAAAAATCATCAGTTTAATAAATTCTGACATTTGACCTGTATCCACAGTCCTGACCTTTGACCAGCAGCTGTAGTGTAGTCTCTCTCAGGTCGTCTCCCTCCCTGCGCACAGTGCACGTGTAGATTCCACTGTCCCTGATGGTGGGTTTTCTCAGAGTGAGAGTGAGGTCTCCAGTCTCAAGTGCATCAGTCCTCATTGATGTTCGGCCGTGGTACTGTGGGTTCTGGTCACTTAAATCTTCACCTTCCGGTTTAACTAAGTGAACAACTGGATCAGGATTGAGGCCAAAGTGGTTCCACACCACAGTGGAGCCTTTGGAATCAGATACTGACACATTGAAAGGCAGGAGCACAGACCCCTCCCCCTCATACACCTCCACACCTGAGTCTTGCTGGGAAACTGAAAGGAAACAGACATGAAACATGTCAGTTGTACAGTTTTTTTACTGTTGTGTACATGTAGGTTGGCTCACACAAACACATCATGTTCCTGTGATTGTGACCCTGTGAAAGCTGCTCACACTGACATGAGTGACGGCCATTTTGTTGAAGTTAAGTTTTAATTCTCTGATTCATCATTTCACTTAACACACACACTACATCACTATAAGCTTAAACACAAAGTAAAAAACAAGACAACCAAGAAAATCACTAAGCTCTTTCAAATGGAACATCAATGTGTTGTGTCTACAAAATGTTTTTTAACAAATACTCAGATAAAAGACCATATCCCATATAAAACAGCATCACTGGTATTTGTTATACTACTACATTTGCCTGTTTAACACCCTTCTGGTAAATTTGAGTGCATGTAAACGTGGTCAATAAAATTAAAGTTACATACATTATAGTCTTAAAGTAGGTGTTTCCTAATTTTAAAGGCAGTGCCAAATGAAGGATAAGCACTCTCCAAATAACTATTCAAAAATATAATTAAATATAAAGAAATAATTTTAAACAACATTTTAAGTTAAGTTCAGCATTTCACAAACAACATTGTAGTTTGTAATTCAGTGAAATTGAAAAGCTCTTCACATCTAAATACTAGTAAAGCTGACTGCAACAACACATTTACTCATTTAGTACTATACTAAAGTAAGAATATTCTACTTGTACTTGCTTCAAACTTCAACTTCACTACATATCAGGAGGAAATGTTACTAGTGTACTGTACTTTTTTTATTTTCACTTTTATTTGTGTGTACACATTTATATAATAAATAACCAGACAGAAACATAACAAATAACAAGAAAGACCAGCTCATTTTGATAGTTCTGCTCTAATACAGTTTCACATATTGTGCAATGTAGTTATTGTATATAGGGTTACATATATCTTTCTTTTCTTATCAGGAAACAAGTAGTGTCAATCCAATCCTGGACTCATTGCTGGCCATTTCAGAACTCTCCAGAGCTTTGTTTGGAACCATCTCAGAGCTTTTTGAAGTGTGTTCAGGTCATTGTCCTGCTGGAAGAACCATGACCTCTGGTGGAGACGCAGCTTTCTGACATTGGCCACTACGTTGGGCCCCACAATTCTTTGGTAATGATCAGATTTCCTGATACCGTTCACACAGTCAAGGTGTCCAGTGCCAGAAGCAGCAAAGCACCAACACATCTTTGAACCTCCACCATGTTTGACTGCAGGGACTGTGTTCTTTTCTTTGAAGGCCTCATTTCTTTTTCTGGAAACAGAGCCATGATGTCCTTTGCCAAAAAGCTCAACTTTTGTCTCATCTGTCCACAGTGTGTTCTCCCAGATGGATTGTGGCTCTGTCACATAAGTTTTGGCAAACTGCAGTCTTGTTTTTTATAGCTTTGTGTCAGCACTGTCCTCCTGGGTCTCCTACCATAGCTTCCCTTTTCATTCAGATGGCGACGAATAGTGTGAGCTGACACTGTTGTACCCTGTGTCTGCAGATCAGCTTGAATTTGTTTGGAAATTAATCAGGGTTCTTGATCCACCAATAGAAAACATCCAGGGAGGTTAGCTACAGTCCCATGGGCTGTAAACCTCTTGATGATATTGGAAACATTAAGATCTCTGGAGATGGACTTGTAGCCTTGAGATTGTCCATGTTTTTTATATGTTTTACAATTCTTTCTTTTCTCAGTGCTCAGTGTTACACACAACACAAAGGCTGAGTGAACTTTTCTCCATTTTAACTGGTTGCAAGTGCAATTACTATATTGCCCACACCTGTTATAGGTTTAGAGGTTCATGCTATAGCTTTAGACTGTTTAGACTCCAAGTGCAATAAGCTCCTCTCCCCTATTTTTCTCTCTATACATTTAATTGTCACCACTGTATGACATTAACTCTGTGTGTTTTCTCCCGTAGTTGTCTTTGTCCTTCTCTGTCCCCCTCTCTCTGTCCCTTTCTGCAGGTGTCCCAGGCTTTGGAGCTGTGTGTCTTTGAGCGTGTAGTTACTGGTCCTACCAACCTGCCCGATGTTTTCTTATTGCTTTTTGTTGCTCTTTTCTTTTCTCTCTTCACTTTCGACTCACCCCAACCGGTCAATGCAGATGGCTGCTCACCCTGAGCCTGGTTCTGCTGGGGGTTTCTTCTGTTAAAGGGAATTTGTCCTCTCCACTGTTGCCTAATGCTGCTCGAGGGGGAAATGTTGGGTTTTCCCTACATATCTCTATAATGTTGACTGAATTGGTGCTACATAAATAAAGTTGAATTGACTTGTTACTTGCCAAGCCATGATTGAAAAGAAATTATTTCTTACAATTTTGACAAGGTGTCAATAATTTTGTCCAGTCCATTTTTGAGTTCTGTGTGAATTTTTATCAATTTTGACTTTTCTTTTTTGTTTTTTTGTCTTGTTCCAGTGCAAACAAAATCAATAAGCATGTGAATATCAAAGCATTTGCAATTGGAACAATTTTCTGAGAGAAAAGTTGCATTTTCTGACAGATTTGCAAGGGTGCCATTAGTTTTGGGGATGACTGTATCTCACCTATATGTTTAGGTACATTGAGCATTTTGACCAATATTTAATACATTTATCAGTAACTACTCTGTAGGAAAAGGTCATTCTTTTCATACATTAAATGTCTTCTACAAATGTTACTCATTCTTTGGGTTACTTTTCCAACCATTTCCTAGTTAAGAAGGTATTAAAAGGTGTTTTTAAGAAGGGGATTGTCTTGTATTTGTGTATTAAGTGTAGTCAGTATGTTATCTAGATATATTGTCATAAAGTTACAATCAATCTCCAGCCCCAATATTGACTTTATTTCTTTTATTATCTTTGACCTATATTTTTGAATTGCTGGGCATTACCAAAAAATATGAAAATGATCAGCCATGAAATTGTTACATTGTCTCCAGCTATATCACCTATATCGACTCCAATCTAACATTCTGTAAATATTTTTTGTTTCGAGTTGGACTTGATAATATTCTTCCATGAGAATTCTCTCCATTGTCTGGAGCTGGATGTAGTAGATTGCATTTCACATATGTTTAACCATTCTTCCTCTGTTATGGTCAAGTTTGCGTCCTTCTACCATTTTATTTTAATATATGATGTGGAATGATTTTGGGATGTTTGTATACAGGAGTATATGTTCAACTTATTAACTAAGAAAATTTTTCTAGGAGTCAATAACAGATTGACTTACAGATTGGATCCCTACTTTAATATAATTGTTGAAGTGATGCCTAAGTTGTAAGTATCTGTAAAAGTCTTGACTGTCTAGAGCAGGGGTCTCAAACTCAAATTACCTGGGGGCACAGGAGGCAGAGTCTGGGTGTGACTGGGCCGCATCAGGTATTCCATAAAAAAAGCTTTGTTTAAAAAATCTAATGTTCTCAAACATCAATACTAACAGTTCTTTAACTTCAACGAGTTCTTCTGAACATGAACGGTTCTTCTGAATCTGGCTTCTCTTGCCTACTTCTTGCTGCCAGAGACCTGGCAGCGCTTCCTCTCACACAGCTGAGCCACATTTGGCTTGAGGGAGGAAGCAGTTGAGACCCTCAGTATGGCTTGAAAATGATCGTCATTAAGTCTGGACCTGTACTTGGACTTATTGATGTTCAAGTTAGAGAAAAACTTTTCGCACAAATATGTGCTCCAAAAAAGTCGATCGGTGCGCTTGAACATTCTGAAAAGCTCAGGGGAGCTGGAGGTCAATTCTCTCAAAAACTGCCCAAGCTTGTCTGCTTTTCCACTCACGTCCCTGAACTTGGCTTTGAGGTCAGGGTTGCACTTCAGGTCAGTGAGCTCCATTTGAAGCACAGGAGGGGCTTTTATTTTCTATAATAACCCCATGGATTTAGGGGTATGTCCTACCCAACACCAATTTTCCGTTGACTATATAACCGAGGCAGGTAAGAATCCGATGAGGCTCCAGCCTGAAGCGGGATGGCGGGCGGGAGCTGGCCCCATCGGAGGTCCACTCCCTTCAGTGACATCGTCAAGGGAACATCGTTGTTGATCCTTAATTTGCAGATTTGACATGATAACAAATCGTCCGCATGGACAATGGCGAACATATCGCCATCAACTTTCAAACAAATCAGCCCATTTCAAATTATCGAAAAACAAAATACAATCCACATGACGTAGAATCCAACGCTAGTAACATTGACTTCGTCCAGCTTGAAGTCAAACATGCTCATTTCAAACACAGTAACAAGTAGTAATTCTATGACGGTTATGTGATGTTACAAAGGCGCCTCCATAGCTGTGCAATGTTTCTCTGCTTGCATCAGGTGGACTAAGTGAACTAAAATCTTTGTCGTATACGACTATTTAAATGTTCGTGCATTTCTCCTAAATTTTAAATATTTGGATTCTTTGAACCAGACATTGAGACCAGACATTGAGTGGGTGTGTTGTCCAGTAGCACAATATCGCTGAGTGTTCATTCTTTGCAGGGGGATGTCTAATTGAATTACTCTAAAACAACTTGCACAACACATGCCAAATTAAACATGCTAATGACTTCCATACCGGATCGGTTGGGGCCCGGGTTAACAACGACCGCCACCGGTGCTGTTGACCTACAGGGTACCGGTGGAAATTGGACTACTGTTGGTCGAAGACGAAGAAGAAGAGGAGGAAGGTGTGTTCGTAGGCAGAGAGAGAAGAGGAAAGCTAAGAATGTAGGACTGACAGTAGGGACTTTGAATGTTGGGACTATGACAGGGAAGGCTACAGAGTTGATTGACATGATGCAGAGAAGAAAAGTGGACATACTGTGTGTCCAGGAGACCAGATGGAAAGGTAGCAAGGCTAGAAGCTTAGGAGCAGGGTTCAAGTTGTTCTACCATGGGTCAGATAGGAAGAGAAATGGAGTAGGAGTTATCCTGAAAGAGGAGTTTGTGAGGAATGTTCTTGAGGTGAACAGAGTATCAGACAGGTTGATGAGTCTGAAGCTGGAAGTTGAAGGGGTGATGTTCAATGTTGTGAGTGGTTATGAACCACAGGTAGAATGTGAGTTAGAAGAGAAGGAGAAATTCTGGAGTGAGTTAGATGAAGTGATGCAGAGCATCTCCAGAGGTGAGAGAGTGGTGATTGGTGCAGATTTCAATGGACATGTAGGTGAAGGGATCATAGGTGATGAGAATGTGATGGACAGGTTTGGTCTTCAGGACAGGAACACAGAAGGACAGATGGTGGTTGACTTTGCAAAGAGGATGGAAATGGCTGTAGTGAACACTTTCTTCCAGAAGAGGCAGGAACATAGGGTGACGTACAAGAGCAGAGGTAGAAACACTCAGGTGGACGACATCTTGTGTGGATGTTGTAATCTGAAAGAGACCAGTGACCGTAAAGTGGTGGTAGGGGAGAATGTAGCCAGACAACACAGGATGGTGGTGTGTAAAATGATGCTGGTGGTGAGGAAGAAGACGAGGACTAAGGCAGAGCAGAGGACGAAGTGGTGGAAGTTGAAAAAGGAAGAATGTTGTGTAGTTGTCAGGGAGGAGCTGAGACAGACTCTGGGTGGTCAGGAGGTGCTTCCAGACATTTATTAGGTTGTACAAAAGGATTAAGCCGAATCAGAACCATGGCAGTGTTTGATCTCAGGGAGGAAGAGGATCTTCTCCAGCCACCACAGGAAATCTGGATTGTGATTGAAGGTGTGGAAGTCATTGAGTTGCTGTCAGTTTCACATGCAGGCGCTATGTTATTTGGCCTCATCTATACACTAAATTCAAGCTCTCCGACTGAGCTTAGATACACTTTTAAATCTCTGCATATATAGATATATATATCTTTTTCTTTTAATATTAACATGGTCATAGGTTTTGTTTTTTTCTTATTGTCACTGAGCAGCACTGGCAGAAGCACAGACGTATTTCCTTGTAGAAGTTGTTGAGTGAGTCTCACCCATCTGACCAGTCAGAATTTCAATGATTTCTGACAGAAAGAAGATAAACAAAATTGCTCTTAACTTTGCTTTTGGAATATTTTAAAATAACATTACATTCATATATTGGGGTCACTAATCATTTCTCAATTACCACACTTGAACATTTTTAGCAATTGTTTATACAGTTTATACAGTTGTTCATACACATCTCACGTTTTTTAACAATGGAGACCATTTTTATTAAATTTTTGTAAATTACTTATTTTTTTAATAAACAAATGTTTGTGTTCATGTTGTATATTACACTTTTGTTTCTGGGTATAAATTTCACATTAGCACACTGTTTTGTTTATGTTAGTATATTTATTATTTTTCCTATTGAATTTTTGTTGAACACAGAAAAGGTGTTGTGTATTTAAAAACATACAGACTAATAAATGTGCAAGTCTTTGGAGGAGAAAGTCTTTTCAGTGAGATTTTTGTTTTGCAGTAAATTAATTTTATCTGTAATAAGTTTTAGAGTTTTATCTCAAGGAAAAAAAACAGCTTCACTGTAATAGAAAATCTTCAATGTTAAAATGTAAGTTTTCACAAATTAGAATATTTAACTGTTTTGATCTACAAAAATGAATCTGATGGCTCAGGTGTAAGTATATTCTGGATTTGAGTAAGGACAAGATATTGTTTTAGGTAATATAATCATTTTAAATGTATTATGAGTCAAACTTTTAACTTGAGAATTTATTTAAAAATTAGCTTAAACAAAATTAAGAGAAGTTTCATCAGTTTCTTCCAACGTAAAAGTTACACTTGAGTGTAACTGGTAAATTTTAGGTTTTTCTAAAGTGAAATATTGGGTTCTTACGAAGTGAAACAATATCTTTTTGAGTTCTGTGGATGCAGGTTTTTGCTTTGGGAAAAAGTCAAATTATTGATTAGCATTTAATCAAAGTAATCATTTTAATAAAAAGCAATAAAATTAGCTGTAACAAATTGAAGTAATTTTTTAAGGTTGATCCAAAGTATAATTTTTTTCAAAGTATCTCAATTGTGCTGCTTTAAAGTAATCCTCCAGTTATGGCAGTGCTCCACCTCCCTTCTCTTTTGATAACTGTAAATGTATTTTGGCCTTTTGACCTTTTCATATGAACCTTGAGATTGTTTGTTTCCATTCACTAAAGTGTTTTAACAGTATATTCACTATATTCATCTTTATCATTTCTATTTGATTATACATACTTAGTGGACGAGAAGACCATTTTTACATTTTAGACAAATCTTTTGGAATAATTACTCAGATATTTTATATAGTTTGTTTTCCAACCACAATGAAACCTTTTCCATATGTTAATATGTGGTTATTAGGTAAGTAGTTATACAGCAGTGTTTGAGTTTTATGTAAATTTAATTTGTAGTAAAATCCAAATAGTTTCAGAAGGGAGTAGAACTAGTAAGTAAGAAGACTAGAATCTGGGTCTGAAAGAGTATAGTATATAATAGTAAAGTAATATAATCCGCATATGAACTTATTTTATACTCAGCATCTCTAATTGAGATTCCTCTCAATGTCTCGTGTTCACCACGTTTTCCCTTCCAATTCAGCTGTTGGTCATTCACTTTTATTCTTTCTCTGGGAAAAGTGTACTGTGCTCTTAAGAAATTTTTCAAATTGCTGTAGACACAATTTACATTTAGAAAATAACATTTTAAAAATGTACAAGCTTTTAAAATGCAAAAAAAAAAAAAAAAAATCCACACCTGGTACATTGTAAAAGCAACAAATATCTCCCACTTTAGAATGATTCATCCTGTGTTCAGTCGGATGCTTTAGAAGATCTTGTAGCTGTGTGTGGCACTATTTACATCATCCAACTTCACCAAAATCACAAAGATTACCTCAACAAAAAAAGAAAAGACCAGTTCTGATTTGAAGACAAAGGCCTTTACATAAAAAAAATAATCTGATATGAATGAAAACGAAAATTACTGTGTAGCGATGCTTTAATTTGGGAGTGGACTATGTTTTTCAATACTATAATCAGTGTTTTCCAGTCATTATAAATGCTTTGTTTTGTTTTTAGGCCACAGCCACCTAGTTAATCAGATCCATTTTATGACTGAAGTCCACATTAACCTTTACACACAGTGAGTGTTGTGAATTGTTTACCTGTGTATTTAATTTCTGTTTTCAGATTGTTTCTTAATTTTCAGCAAATTCAGGTTTGTTGAATGTGATACTGTCCACAAGAGGACAGTATCAGTACTACAGTGCTGTGTATATCGTCTGCCTTTCAAGTATTAAAGAAATCCTGAAGCAGAACGTGGACGTAAAAACCCCATCGCACAGTGCTGGATGTGCTCGGTGGTTGTGGTTTCAGTTAAATTTAGAATCAACAGATTCACTCACTCACACACACACACACACACACACACACACACACACGTCATTCTCCTTGATCTGTAACAAGCGGAATCCAGCGCGGCCTAATGGGGGACAACCGTAAAACCGGAAGAAGATCTAACTGATCTCTGTTGAACGTCGATGTTTTCAGAGTTTGTAGAGATCTGACATGTTATCAGCAGTTTATGAAGCACATAAACGAGTCTGAATCTACATGTGAGTCTTGATTAAATGCAGATGTTGGATCCGTTATCTTACGGTGCAGCAGGATCACGAACACCACAAGCGTCTTCATCTTCCTGGTTAAACTCCAACCACAAAGTCTCCGTCGACCTTCTTCCTACTAATAAATCCGAAACAGCTTCAGGACGTCAGTTCTTCTTCTTCAACTGAAGAACAGAGACGTTTACTTTCGATTTTAACAGGAAGTGTCCTCCGCCCAGAGATAAAAACTATTATCAAGTTCCGGTTACAACCTTCAAAATAAAGGCGGAGATGTGTCAGTACCACAATATGAGGGGCACATTTTTTTAAGTCCACGTGACTTTAACACAAGGTCAAAGGTCTGTGGCCATAAAATCACACTATAAAGACAAACATATAAATAAAAGCTAAAAAAAGTCAAAACAACTTTATTTATACAGCACCTGTCAAACAGGTTATTTAAGTTTTTACATATGCAAATACAAATATTAGAATATTAAAATTAAATAAAAATAAAAAACACAACATGTTCATGAACATTAGTGGAATTGGACTTGATTTTAACTCGTGGTATTTCTGTCTCTCAACTGACCATTTTGCCCATTACATCCATTCTGTCTGATTATTTTCTTACTATATTTGAAGCAGCAATATCTTGGCCTTTAAATATGGCCACACATATCTGTGCTGCTCGAATAATAAACAGCCACTATATTGTCTTTCCCTGAAAAACTAACTGCTTCCTCATTTCACCATGACAACAGACTGAGTAGAAAAACTCACCTCCTCTAGTTTTACTAGTTCTTATGGCATCTGTGAGGACCAGAACCGCACTGTGGTTTAGATGATACATGTGTTCTTAAAATAACTGCAGGAGACTGGAAATGGAAGAACTTTAAGAACTTCAATCACCGAAATGACACAGATCTGTTAGTGAATATATCAATACCTTCTATATTGCAACAACAGCCTATTACTCTCACTCTGATTAGGAATTATCAACACAATTGTAATTTTTTTTTTTTTTGAGACAGTAACTAAACTCACTCAAAAGAATCCAGTTCAAAAGTCCTCATTGTTAGCTGCCCAAGATTTTTTATTTAAATAAAATGAATTATACTGGATCTAAAAAAAATGATATCAGCTGCTTAGCTTATGTGGGCACCACATCTTGATCAAGAACAGCTAAATAACTATTGTGCATCCAGTTTCCAGTTTTGGTTTATATTTCTCCTATTGGTCAGATTATTCAGAAGTGTGGGGTGAATTTTCATTGTTATGCCGATGGTGCTAAACTATATGCCTCTGTGAAGGTTTATAATAATTCAACAATAGATAAACTTGAGACATGTCTACATGACATGAAAACCTTTGTAATCATGATTGTGGTTAGCTCAGCTACAAACAGATATTTAATAAATCAATCTATAGTAACCTTTGACAGTTATGTTGTCTTCCACAAACATACAGTAACATTATTAAATAAATTGTAATTAGTAATTAGTATTATTTTTGATTCCATTTTCTCTTTTTCATCACATTAAGGATAAAACCAAAACTGCTCCTTTTCACTTACGTAATATTTCCAAAACAAGATCTTTCCTGTCCTTCACTGACACTGAGACATTGATTCATGCACTTGTAATAAGAGTTATTATAGTTTTACCATGTTATATTGTTTTGGTGGGTAATGTTTGTTGTTTTTTATTAGTGTACAGCACTTTGACAACAAATAAACAAAAATGTCATGGTCCAGCTTCACTTCCTGTTCTATAGTAATTTCGGTCACTTTACCACACAGAAATCAGCTGCCTATATTAACCCATCTCTCCCCACAGTACCTCCTGAGATGGTTCTCTGTTAGTCCTGTCTCAGGGATTTTCCACCCAGTGTGTTTTTGGACATAACTCCTGGTGAATGGATCTACTTACCTGCTCTTTGGATCTGCCTGCTGTCTTTACCTGACTCCCGCCTACATATCCCAGGCCCTGCTTGTACATCTTGTTATCTCTTGGATTTTCTGGGTTATTAATTCTATACTCTGGACAGAGCTAAGGAGAGATTATTGGATTCTGGACTTCGGACTGTTTCTAAAGTGGACCACAAGGTGAGTGGTTCGATCCCCGGCCCTGGCTATATGTTGAAGTGTCTCTGGGCAAGACACTGAACCCCTAACAGCCCATTGGGGAGGGTTGCGTCAGGAAGGGCATCCGGCGTAAAAACTGTGCCAAATCAACATGCGGACGATGATCCGCTGTGGCGACACTGAACTCACGGGATAAACCAAAAGGACAAAAAAAAAAAAAATACATTGTCTTTTATCACTGATCATTTGAATTGGTAGGAATATTCTGTCATATACAGCCAGTTAGAAGAGGAACATGCCCCCAGTGAGAGATACAGGAAAAATGACTTGTGTGCAATAAATGCATCTTATTAATACTCACCTTGTTTTACTTGACATTTACATGGAATTTACCAACCAACATTATTACAGGAGAAAGAAATGACTACAAATGTGTGTGTGTGCTCTTTCTATCTAACTTTCTATCATCCTCCTGCCACTATGCCTCAAACAAATGTAATGCATTTACACAGATCAGGCCTAACATTATGACCACCTGTACAATCTAAAACAGCCGCTCTGCCATAAATTCTACTTTTACAAGGTTTTAATTTCTCAGTTTTTAGACTGAAACTGTCAGAAAAGGGATAATTCCAGTGTGTGTCTATTATTGAGGTCACAGTGGGTGGTGGAGTCCTACTGGATTGCATTACAGTATGTTTATGGTTTGACAGTTGCACAAATAATATTTTTTGTTATTATTCACATTCACACATGACTCATGTATCAGGTGTCTACAGTTTCTTTCACACATTAAATGTTTGTGTGTTATTGTTGGATTGTCAGTGATGGTTTTCACCTGCAGAAACAGTGAATCCAGACAGCAGCACAGACACACCTGGAACAGGAGGACACAGGTCACTAAAGGTAAGAGGTCACTGAAGGTCAGAGGACACTTTCTATCTATCTGCAGCCACTGTGATTTCTTAAGGTACAACTGTACAATCTAATGCAATAAATCATGAATGAATATATTAGACAGGAATATATCAAGATCAAAACCTTGTTTGTGGGAAGGTCAGTGTTGTATGCAGTGTTTGGACGGACAGTGTGAAATTAAGATGAATTGAAGAGAGATCTAAGCTCAAAATACACAGATGTGCTGCATATCTAAGTCTCAGCTCAGCCCTCTGACTTTCTTGAAGACAGGGAAAACAGCCAACCTGAATTGACAAGCCAGCATGTGGCTGAGGTCATCACACTCCCTTCACTACAGCAGAACATTTTAGACAGTTAAACTGATACCTTTGGCTTTTGTGTCACCTGTTCCAACTTGCTTTCACTCGCCTCTTCCGTTCTTAAGTTCTAAGGACTTAATTTAAATTCCAAACTTTTGCTCCAATATAATTATCATTATGTTCAGGGTTAAGTTCATCCACCTACAAACCATGTCAGTGAATGGGTCATAAGTTTTAAAAGTGATATGAAGAATCTGATTACATTGTGTACAGTTACTTAACCTAAACATGATTGAAGCCAGTATAAAAATACCATACATAACAGGCAGTAGTGTTCAAATAAATACAGTTGCTGTCAGATGAAGTTTGTGGCATGACACATAATACACCTGGTTACTTTGAAGAGAATTCATATAATAATAAATTGAAATCATCTAATGCAATCATCAGTTCTCTGCAGGTTGCCAGTGAAAATCTCATCAAGAGCAGCAAGATATCCAGAATCAGCCCTGTGTGCAGTAAGTTGCATTAAAGTTGGCTGTGCACTTGATATAATAAGATAATTAACCCATCTCTATAGTTCATACACTTGCACATTCAAAACCATATGATTTTATTTTATGATATGAAAGTTCATAATATGAACTTTTATTGCTCTGTGTCCTTAGCCGTGATCTGTTCTTCGGTTATGAGAACATATCACATCTACTTCCTGTTCCTATCACACCAAATAACATTTTAATAGTCTCTCCTGGCATTTTTAGCAAAGTCGCTCTTATCAGATCTGTCTTTTCTCCAAGTGTGGCTTATGAAGTCTGACATTTAGAAATCTTGGTTTGAAAAAATGCCCAAAATGCACCTACACATGGTTCCCTTTGCAGATTAAAAAGATTAATGTATCTATTGAGGGAGGATTAAGGACTATGTCTACCCCGTAACGGATATGTTTTGTTGGCTTTATGCATTTTAGCTTGAAACATCCTAAGGCTAGTATTTTGGTGTTTTTAATAGTCTTTGTGCAGGGCCAGAGTAATCTGTGGCATTTGCAAATCATTCAAAAAATGTAAATAGAAGACATATCAAATGTTGACTGTGCATTGTTTTCTTTTTTTGCTAGCATCATTATATTTTTTTAAAGTAGCAACACATCTCAAACTAGTTTGAACATGAACAAAAACAGTTCTAATGTAGATTACAATATTCACTGTTTTTCAATAGGACAAAGATCAGTGTGTTGTCCACATAACAGTGATTAATAAATGTCGTGATCGCAGATGATATGTCTTTATGCAAGTATGTAAATAGAAAGCAACAAAGGGCAAATGATAGAGCTTTAGGGAGCACAGCCCTCCAGAACTTGTAATAATTTGTTTCAATGTTTTCAATTCTTTCAGTTCTTCCTGTCATCAGCCCTGATTATTTTCACCTGTGCCTCTGTCTATTTAACCCAGCTTCCCCCACAATTCTATGCCAGTTTAGTTTAATGTTGTTGCATCCTCCTGCACAGCAACCATGGAGCTTTCGCCCCAGTTGGACTGTTGTTTCACTGGTTGGCTGTATTTGTACATCCATTTACTGTTATGTCTGGTCCATGTATGTGCACACTCTGTGGTTTATTGTGTAGTCTGGGCTCTGTCTTTTAATATGTGCAAACCAATTTAGGTTTATGTCTGGATTCATACTTTTGGTTTAGTGCATTTACCTGTGGGTAGGTAGCCAGTTTCCCTGCTCCTCTGGCATAGTCACAATTTAATTTGTGTTTCCTTTCTTTAGTATCTAAGTTACTGTTCTGTTTTTACTGTGCTTTTTGAGTTTTAGTATAGTGCATGTGTTTTCCTGGACTCTCAGTGGAGTGATTTTTGGTTGCGTTCACCCTCTTAGCCCTTACAATAAATACTCCCTTTACCTTAAACCTTCTTGCCATCTCCCTAATTGGATCCTTAAAGCCTATATACACAAGGTGTATAAATGATTTACCAAAATAAATTGGGTTTATTTTCAAGTATTACTGTTTTATCACCCCCAGAGTGCAGCTGCAATAGAATGACTCAAGACCAAATTAACAAAGTGGTGTTAAAAAAAACAAAATAATGAAAAAAACAGGTTTGATGTGGATTGAAGAAGCATTGGTGTCATTCTACATCGAAGTTAAGTCTGTTCCAAAATGTTTGGGAAAACCTCGTAGTGTTCTTCTTATTCCGAACAAACACTCACAAGTTTGTCAAACACCCTGAAACCAGGAGACTGGAGCAGAGATGTGCACTACAAGAGGACCCCCACACTGGGGAAGGAACTACACCCAGAAGTACTCTGTCCCAATAGGTAGAAAAGCAATGTTTAAGTGCAGACCATTTACATCTTTATAGTCTTTATTCTGTAAAGTGCCTTAAGATGACTTTCTGTGAATTGGTGCTATATAAATAACATTGAATTGAAAGATCCTGGCCTGGGGGGAATGTGAGAAATTTTCTACCAATGAAAAAAGCCTGTTCATGGTGACCAAATGCATCGTTTGAGATCTGCTTTCACACCTCAGCAGACCTTCAGTCTGTACATTGTAACAAAGAAACATTATGCGCCCAGCAGGCAACACAGAGGAGATGAGTAGTCTCAGACTTGCTAATTAGATTCCTGACCACTGTGTATTCACCTGTATGTTCACCAATGTTCGATTTGCATTGAGTCATTTCTTTGTCCTACTGTGTGAATTCAGCTGCTGAGTGGTTAAAAGACCCATAACCTGGTCAAACTGCTCTGCTGTGCTTCTCTTATGCTGAATAAATTGCCTTGTAGTTTGTTAGATAATTCTGATCTGATGATTCTGAACTGGACCTGTATCCAAAGAATCCTGAAAGATCTTTCCAGGGATATATGGATGACTTTTACAGATTTGTTTCTTCTTAGTAAACTGAGCTTAAAAACCTACTGAGGTTCTGCACAAAACATTAAAGTTGTACCTTTCAGTTTTCTTCTCTTGGCCAGATTATGTTGGATTTTCCTTTAATGTATATTTAAAGAAAAGGTTTAATACTTTGGAAATGTAACCATATGTTTGTGTTTGCCAGGTAGATTGACTGACTGAGTCTCTGTTACATGAACACCTGAGGTCAAAATTGTGAATATCTTCAAGAACGGCTGTCTGTAAATTGGAGGAGTCATCTTCGTTTCAGGTCAGTTATACAGTATAAGTCCTCGCTCTCTAATGGCTTTTATATCACATTCACTACAAACAAACACTGGATTTTCTACTTGTTATTTTCTGACTTGGTGGTCAAACATATCAATACTCTAAGTGTTATACAAAGCTTTCTCTAGTAAAAGAGGTGACTTGCCTACAATACAAAAATAAACACAAAGAATGGAGGGAAAAAAAGCATCAGCAATGCAACATTTAAAAAGGATTTATTTCATCAGTAAGAGACAACAGATTCAGGTGCTGATGTGTCAGTGTGGGCTTCAAATTCCTGTTCAGATACAAACATCACATCAGTTATTTCATATTTGATCAGTTTTGTTTTCACATACTTTCTAACATTCACATACTCAGACACTCACAGTATAAAACATGTCTATGTGATTTACCTGCTCTCACTGATGAATACAGAACATCTGGATCAGATGGCTGCTCTGGAACACAAACACAGACCCAGTTTTTCAGTGAGAACCATCATATATGGGGCTCATTTAATCTAAGTCACTTGCAGTACAGTATGTGTGTAGGTACCTGCCAGAATACATCAGGATGTATACAGTGCTGCCACATCATGTACGTTCCTCAGTCTGTGTGTTTGGGTTTATAGATCATGAGACCTCTGGCTAAACTCTGCTATCCATCTATTATCTGTTAGCTATTATCCTGTTCATCCTGTGCTGCCCAACAAAATGTTACTTTAAAATATGTAATAAACCTAAACATAACCTATGATTCAGAAGAATGTATTCTACTTTTCAGACATATATATATATAAATTGTTTATGTAGAGTGTGTGTGTGTGAGATTACCAGTCCTCCTGCCAGCCTTTCTCTTGTTTTTAATGACCACCTGATCATAAGTGACTTCTGCAGGAGGAGAGAGAGACTGATTAAATATTGATACTGATAAAAACAATGATGAATAAAACATAAGTTGTCAAAAGAGAAAGTAATTAAATAAAGTAAATGTTAATAAATGCATTAAATCAATTGCACAAATAAAATATTTAAATTAAACTCCAGGTTAAAAAGGTGGGCTCTCAAATAGCTGGTGAAGGTAAGTTGTTCCTTTGTGCTGCTATGCTGGAAAGTGAATTGGGGTATTGTGTAAATAAAGTGTGAGCTTTGTGTGATTAATTGATGCATTTATAATAATAAATCTTCCTTCTGAGTCAACCACAGGTGTGTTGAGGACTAATGGGATGTTTTTATTAATTAGTATCGACACATCTCTTTGCTGGCTATTATATGTTGATAAGAATATTTTGTCATAATCTTTAAGTGTTATGTTTGACAGGTCTGAATTTGTCAAACGTGAATTTGTCACACTAATTGTTGTTTCCTGTAAGAAACCCTTTCAAAACCCTTTTATGCCATTGTTTATTTTAAAAATTTTATTTGTGCAATTGATTTAATGCATTTATTAACATTTACTTTATTTAAGAAGTTTGCTTTAAAAACATCCAGATTTTCTGTTGTTCTGAAATCCTCACTGTTCTAGTGGCTCAGAGCATAAACAGTAAAAGTTGCCTCACCAAAGGTTGATGTCCTGCACTTGAACTGTCTCTGACCAGAGATTGTCAATTTTGCCACGACAATAGATTGATAATTCTTTGTTGTGAATGCACATTTCTGTACAACAAAATTCTCTTTCTCTTCTGAGAAACCAATCCTTTCTCAGAAGCATATGTAAATTCCTTTAAGGATAATGATTCACATAAAGTAAGTAGTTAAAGGATCAAGGAATAGAATAAAGGAACAGAAAGGATGGAGTGTTCATTATTTAAAGGTGCAAATTGCAGCTCATGCTTCCATCAGAGCTTTTCACAGCCCTGGGGAAGAAGCTGTATTTCAGTCTGTCTGTGCCCTCACCAGTCTAAGCCTGCCAGAACAGAGGGACAAAAGACACTGTACAGGATGTGTGCAGTCAGATCTGATCTTTTCAGCTCTGGTTCTCAGCTGGGCACAGTGTAGATGTTTCAGGGGTGAAATAGGGCACAGATGATCTTTTCTGCAGTATTGGTGATTCGCTAAAGGTCTTTCTTCTCTTCCGAGGTGCAGCTGGAGAACCACACCTTGCATCCATAGCTCAGGACACTTTCTATGGTGCACTGTTAGAAGTAAGTGAGGAGTTTCTGTGGGAGCCCAGTTTTCCTGAGGGTCTGCAGGAAGAAGAGTCTCCCTGTGAAAAACCGCTTGGTGACCAGTTTATCTGGGCTGATGGTGTTGAATGCAGAGCTGAGATTAACAGCATTCTCAGAGGTATTGGGGGTTCTTCAGGTGTGTGAGAGCAGTGTGGAGCATGAGTGAGATGGCATCCTCGGTGCACCTATTGTCTTTATAGGCAAAACTGGTCCAGGTCGGCAGCAACGGCTTAATATATTTTAATACCAGTCTCTCAAAGCATTTTATGATTATTGGTGTTAGTGCAACAGGCTGATAATCATTCATTCATGCGACTGCAGGGCACTTTGGAACAGGGCTGATGGTTGCGGACTTCAAGCAGATGGGAACTGTGGCTTCCTATAGTGACCTGTTAAATATGTCAGTGAAGATAGCTGCTAGTTTGTGTGCGATGTCTTTAGGGCAGCTGCCTTCCTGCCATTGACATTAAGCAGGGCCCGCTTGACCTGCTAGATAATCGGTTGCCAGCATGGACTGGTTCATACACTGGTAGCCTTTCAGAATTTAAGACCTGCATTAGTCTCTGTTTCACTCAGAGAGAAACAGCTGTACTTTGACAATATTTTGGGTGATAAAAATCAGTTTTGGTGAGAGACCTCACACAGTTATCCTGTCTGCCACCATTTAAATTTTGCATTGTGTATTTTTAGGAATAGTTTAAGCAGATGCATTATTTCTTTCTCTAATTGTTTCTTTGATCTGAGATGTTCACGTACAATGACATTTAGCTGATGCTTTTATCTAAAGCAACTTACAAGTGAGGTACAAAGCAGCAAAAATCTGAGTTAAGGTGGAAACATTTAAAGCAAAGAGAGAACAGAATGGATGATGTTTTCTTTTTAGGATTTAAGTGCATAGGATGGTGTAGGAGAGCTTGAATATTAGGAGTGAGGCTGCCAAGTGTGCAGAGTCAGCTCCTTCCACCATCGTGGGATCAATGAGCTGAAGAGTTGTCTAGTAGTCACGAATCATCAAAGCAGGTTTACATGAAACAGGATGTTTTATTAGAGATCAGATTTAAGGAGAGAACCACATCAAGAACCTGATTGCTGACTACTTACTGTGAAAATGTAACATTCATATTATGCTTTATCTTAACTAAATGAGCTTTTAGTTAGTAGCAATAAAAAAGGAAATTTTGGAGGCTACATACCAGAGAAATGAAACTCATTTTAAAAAAGAAACATCTGTAGTAATAAAAACTACGGACAAACATCAGTACTACAGAGACTTGGTGTGGGACAAAAACAGCAGAAGGTAAAAGTGGAGCTGATTTTAAAACTATGTACTGACAGCTGCTTCATCCACAATACTTCACCAGTTTTCAGTTTAATAAATGTTGTTTACACTTTGAATTAAAGAAAGTAAATGTAAAACACAGTACAAAGGAAACAGTGTCTGTTCTAATTAATGAGGCTCCAATATTTAAGTAAATGTACTTAGTTCAGCATGGACACTCTAACCACTCTCACCTACAAATTCACAACATGGTTTGATGTGTTCTGACACCTGTCAGTCATGGCCACCTACATTTTCTCTTGCTGATGTAGACAGTAGTGGCTTCTCAGTGTATGTAACGCAGGGATGAGCTTACACAGAACTTAATCACTTTTTACTGGGGATTTACTGAGTTTTTCATTGTAAAACTCTAAAATAGTCATCATACAGGCTTGGGAAATGTACACAATCCCCTTCAATATGGTTCTGCTGCGTTTTGCCCCCTACACAACTGATGAAGGTGAAGATCAAACAGAACTGGGCTAATTTGGGTGATATGCTGATGGAATCTATGGGCTACAAAGAGAAAACTGATCCAGAATATGTCAAGGATCTACAGGTATTTAATTACTGAGACAGCTGTGATGAGTAATGGCCACTAGATGTCATTGTAGGATGGAAGTATATCAAATCAAAGCGTCAACTGGAGAACCACAGGCCACAAAATGGAATAGCTACAATTAAAAAGTTTGTTCTTGAAGCTTAAGGATTAAAATCAGTTGCTTTTTTTGAAAGGAAATGTTCTGTAGCTTACTGTCAAACCTTTAAAAAGAATAAGTGTTACTGATCTAAACTAACATTATAGGAACAAACATGATAAATAAAATAAAAAACATGCCTAATTTAAAAGATGATAGAATTTTAACAGGTCACAGTCTCTCACCACTGATGAACCTGGCAATAAGGGTTTTATCAGATCTTCATGTTTTTAAAAAAGATTCCATAACAAATTACTTGTGCAAGCCGAAAGGACAAAAAAGAAATGAATAAAAATGGATGAAGTGCTGCACGTGCTTACTATGTTAGGGAAGTACATTTGTGCCACTGTCACAGTTTGCAGAGTTTTTGTAATTTATATTGTAACTTAACTTTACCCTGAAGTTTTTGTCTATCCTGACACTAAAGTGTACCTGAAGCATAAATACCAGATGCCGTTGTTCCCAGGGCATCAAATAGTGGCGCTTCTGGAGTGTCCAATAGTAACGCCAAAGGCTACCTGTGGCATCAATATGCGACACTAAAGGATGTATGAAGCAGCACAATCTGATGCCTTAGGAAGCGTCAATATCTGACACAATAGGATGAGAATGTGTTGGGTGCACATAGCTTAGCTACAACTGGAAACAAAACCCCAACTATGCCAGTAAACTGTTTTAATGGACTGTGGCCACGACTACTTTGAACAATTGAACGGTGCAAATGAAGACAACTTTCCTCTATTGCCCCTTATGTCAAGTGACTTTCTTGTTTGAAGAAAGAAAGATGGAAGCCTTTAGAGTAACAACAAAACTTAAACAACTCAAATCAATGTGCATAACACGTTTGGCTGTGGCGAGTCCTAAAGGGACAAGCTGAAAACCGTTGATCTTTATGTAAACTAAAGATTAATAGAAATGTGTGTGGGGAATCTCAAGATATTACCTCCCTCTGTTATAATAAAATGGATGAAGGGAATAGGTAACTTTGTGATCAGCTGTCTCACTTAATCAATGTTCAAAGGCAATAAAGCATCTTAACCTTAACAGTTGAATGTTTTTTGTTTTAAAACCAATTTTTCTAAACAAACAGCTGTTTCTCTCTACAATCTATACAGAAAGTTTTGAAAAAGGCCAAGTTCCTCCTACACTTACTTAAGGGCTTCTTACTCTAAATGGCACCAATTTCATTACATGACAATGATTGTAAAATTCTTGCTTTAGTCTGACCAAACATCACAAAAGTGTGTTAGACAACATCACTGAGAAAATTCGGACCCTAATAACAGATCCATCTTAGACATTATTGATAATTCAGACATGTGATCATATCACAATTTCCTTTTGTTTGTGGACTTTTGTCCCAGTAGGACATATTTTCTTTGTTCTGCATTAAAAAGATTTGGCTTTGTTTCTTCTTTGTTATAAACATTCCGACTCTCTATACCATGGGTAACACTATGGTTAGAAGCTAAAAGCTAATTTGATGCTAAAAGGTGGAACATCCCCATCTTATGTTTACAACATGGAATTAGACAGGAATGTTCCATTTCCCCACATCTGTTTGTTTCTCAGCACTGCCTCTGTGCAGGGCATTATTACTCCCAATAGACATATTCTAATGAGGCAACTGGCAGAAAATACTACATCAATTTTACAAAAAGCAGAACAAATTCTCTAAGCGATTAATGTAAAGCTTCTGCATTGCCCTCTACTGGTGAAGTACATACGTGCTACTTAAACAATAAAGTCCCCTTGTTTTTTTATTTAATGACGTTACCACCCATCCATCCATTATCTGTAGCCACTTATCCTGTCAGGGTCCACCCTGGACATGTGTCCAGTCTGTCTCAGACACAGAGAGACACACAGACAGATCTGGATAGATATAGTTTGTCCTCACCCCAAAGGAAAGTAGGATTATTAGGCTCTGATTGCTTGTGGTCTATTGCTGGTTCGTCGCTTGCACCACCTACCTGCCAGATGGCCCAAAACCCCCTTCCTCATCCTCCATTCCCCACTGCCCCATCCTCACTTTAAAATATTATTTAATGCTTTAAACCAAACATTTGTGTCACAGCTTTGTTCTGAGTCTTTCTTACCAAAAACCTCACACAAAGAGAAACATGTAAAAAAACTGTTGTTTTTAAAAGCTTTTGAATTTGACTATAGTTTTCAAACCTCTAATGTTCAAAGATTAAACATTAAAGATGAAACGGACACCAATAATTATTATGGGGATTAGTAAGTTGTAGTTCCAGCAGCCTAAGGTTCATTTTCTTTTTTAGTGTCTCAGTTTATGTGCTCATTCCATTTCCTCCATTTTTCCTTTACAGGTTGAATCTACACAAAGTTCAGAACTTGTTGTTGCTACTTTTATGTCCTTGTTTTTTTTTTTTTTTGATGTTTTTAATCATCTTAGACTTAGTGCTGTGCAGTGGCCTGCATTCACTCAGGCTGATGTTTGGCATATCTTCTATTTCTTCTATTTTCTCTTTTAGGGGTATCAAACCAAGATCATGGTCAAATGTGTCAGCAGTGTGCTTGCTGTAAGCCACATCTTCACAACAGAAGAAGAATGGAACACACAACGTCTTTCTTCCTTGTGTAACTGGCATAATTATGAGGTACTTGTTTAATGTGTGTATTGGGATGGTTGCTTAAATTGGAATAATAGTTTTAGGTAAAGAAAAATGAGTTCTCAGTTCTTTGAAAACTGACAACTGTGTAAAAGGATTTCTCCATGTTGGTTGTCCCAGCCTGAGCCCATCTGATACCTACACCAGACTCTAGTGAGGTTACATTCACAAATTATTCTTTTTTTCCCCACCAACAGCTGGTGGGCAGAAAAGTAATCAAAGTCCCACCTGAGAGCTGTTCTTTCAGACATTGTACCTAAATTTCACTGCCTGTCCTCCACTTACTCCACACCCCTTTAAGTAAAAATGAGAACCAGCTGCCTATGATGTTGTTGACTTAGTTAATTTAAAGGCAACAGGATGTGCCCATCACTGTCCATAGAAGCTCCATTTAGCTGCCCCCTCATTGTCAACTCAAGGCTGATTTATACTTATACCGTCGATACACATAAATGTCAATAGGACTCACAGAGGCCCGACATGCACATCTTCCAAATCTCAAAAACTCACTGTGTGGAGCTGTACACCGAACAAGCTAATTGGATAATGTCAGTAATAAGCAACCTATTCCCTTCTTATAAATGGCAGCACAGTCAGGAAACAGGAATAGAACCAGAAAATAGAAAAACGCCAAAGTAGAACAACAATTGTAACCATTCTTGCCTGTCTAGATCTTCAGACAGATGTTTAATATATTCTTTTGTTGTACTGCTGCTATTGAGTCTTTAGTGCATTAATTTTATTTTCAGTGTGTTTTAAGATGTGTATTTCAAAAAAAATTTGAAAGGTTAAGAAAAGTCTAGTTTAGGCAGCAAACTAGACTTCACATGGGACACAAACTATTTGGTTAATGAAAATTAAAATAGTTTGACCATTTGGTGTTTGAAATGACCTCCTGTTTTCTCTGAAAATATTCATAGATTTATTTAGTAACAACAACAGACAGGACATTGTAGTTCACTGTGTCTGTCAAATCCATCACCTCCTCATCTGAGCAATGGCTGCAGAAAACAAGACAACTCCAGAGGCTTCACATACTTTCTCTTGTCAGTGTAATTCTGTGCTTTCTACTGCTGTGAAATTCAGTTCAGTAAACCACACCTCAGCACAGCCTCCTGATAAAGAAGCTTTCCTGTAGAGGTCTGGAAAATGCTCATCAGTAGCATTTTATGCTTGAAATCCACATTTACCTTTACAGTAGTGATGTGACTTGCCATGCTGAGGCTTTGGAGCGTGTGTTGGATAATCCAGGAAATATTTTTTGAAGCGCGAAGCGAAGACTGTTTTGAAGAAGTATGTGATGAAGTCTGAAGCCTTGCTTGTGGAACGTACCATGTTACTGGTTCAGTAACATGGGAAATCTCCCAACTCCCACAACTGTTGAAAAATTGTTATTCCTGAACAAAAATGAATAAAAGTTTCCCCAAGTCACAAAAGCATATTCACTGTCCTCACCCCAACTTATTACTTCCTCTTCCCCTTGCAGCCATTGTAGTTTAAAAAAGTTCAGGTTTAAATCCCAGAAGAATACACACTAATACACACATTTAGTTTCTGGCTTGTTTCTACATTTTCAGCAAATTGAGTTTTGTTAAAAGTGATACTTTCCTCTTGTGGACACGTACGTCTGCTGTTCAAGTATAAAAGAAACGTGCTAATGTATCCAAACATGGGTCCACATCAACATTTATGTGCATCAACAGAAAAGTAACATTCGGCCTTGAGTGAGAACAAGAGCGGCTGTGGTCGAGTGAGAGAGTGAATGAAGAGAGGGGTGATAGTGAGAACGACAGCTGTTATTTTCTGATTGTTTCACAGCAGTTATGTTCTAAAACACAAACACTGTCACACCACTCAATCCTGCAGGTGTGTGTGTGTGTAGCCTGCAGTCAGACACACAGACCTGAAACTGGATGTATGTAATGGTTATAACATAGACCATTGAAATTAAACCTGGTGATATAAGTAACTTACTGCTGTTTAATCAAGTCCACACATAAGCAGAAATGAATTGTATTGAAGACATGTTTAGGTTTGATCCTGATTTAAATCTTACCCGTGGCGTTTGTGAATATTTAGAGTGAGCCATTTTTTAATGGTTCTTGGAAAGGGACAGAGGAGGAGAAGGCCCATGATGGCCACTGCTGAGCAAAAAACATTTTTTTCTTTATGTTGATCATGTTTATTTTACATTAGCGAGTACAGTACAGTCCTAGTGTATCCTACCTTTCTCACTGGCTGTCTGTCTTATTTTGACATCAGCGTAGGTCACATCCACTGGAGGAGACAGACTGTTCCTTCCTGAATGAAGAGGATGAAAAGAAATGAACACAAACAGTGCTGTACATAGTTCTGTCCACTGCCATATACTCTTTTTTAAATATGTCCAGATCTGTGCTGAAACCCAATCTCTTGATAAACTCAGGAACTCTTACTACTAGTGAGGTACAAAGACAGCAATGTAATTCAGGGAGAAGACATTGAGACCAATGCTGTGCTATGAGAAGAAATGTTTCAGTTTTATAAGTGCAACATTCAATTCAATTCAACTTTATTTATATAGCGCCAATTCACAACAAAATCACCTCAAGGCACTTTACAGAATAAAGTCCAGACTATACAAGTATGTGGAGGCAACCCAAGAAAATCCCCCTGGGGCAAGCCAAGCAAGATATGAGAAAGAAGAAGGAAAAAGTGCAGTATCACCAACTGTGATGGAAAATTAGAACTGAAACTCTGTTGATGTTCTTCTCTCTTGCAAGATAATCAAACCCTAAAAAACATCCTGATGTTGAAGCTTCTTTAATGATTACACTTGAGGTGTCTAAGACCGGTTTTCATACCTGTTTGTTTCCTCCACAGCTGCAGACATCCAACCAGAACCAGGATCAGGAGAACAAGAGAACACACAACTGCTACAACTGTGATGATAGGAAAGGAGGAGGGGGCTATAACATCAGTGGTATTAAAGGCTGTAGCAGCGTAGGAAGCAGTGGTGTGAGGATCAGAGGTTGTAGATGATGTAGTGGTGTGAGGATCAGAGGTTGTAGATGATGTGGTGGTGTGAGGATCAGAGGTTGGAGGAGGATCTGTAGACAGAGGAGGAGAATCTGGTTCAGTGATCAGTTTATTATCAGGTCAGCAGGTTAGTTCAGATCTTTAAACAGGAAGTGATGTCAGTGTCCTGACCTCTGACCCTCAGCCTGCTCTGAGGGGATTGTCCATGGACATCAGTAGAACATGAGTAGAGACCTTCATCAGACTGTTGGACTTTACTGATGGTGAACATGATCTTAGGCTCAGATCCAAGTTTGGTTTCATTAAAGTAGAAATAAGCTTTGACTGCATCACCCTTTGTCTTTTTTTCACAGTACAGAGTGACATCACTTCCTGTCAGCACAGGATCTTCAGAGAACTTCAGGACCACTTGATGATGATCTGAACAACAGAGACACAAACAGAGACAGGGTCCAGTGTTAATCCAGACTCTCAGAGAATGAAATCAGTCCTTACTGGCTCTGTGACATGTTACTGTTAGGACCAGGTGGAAAGTTACTGAGTCTCTACATCCTTGGTTTCACCTCCATCACTGCACTGATGGAGAACTTACTGGCTACATCCACATCACAGCTGAACTGAGCCCAAATCTGAATTTTGTCAGTGACAAACATGACTGTAAAAAAATTAAATATACCAAATCTGACTGAAACATTAGAACAGAGAAAATGTTCAATTCAATTCAACTTTATTTATAAAGTGCCAATTCACAACAAAGTCATCTCCTAGCACTTTACAGAATAAAGTCCAGACTATACAAGTATGTGGAGGCAACCTGCAATCAAATTCCCCTTGAACAAGCTAAATAAGATATGATAAAGAAGGAAAAAGATGATTTTTTTTTTAAAGTGATACTGCAGTTGGTGCAGTATCACCAACTGTGATGGAAAATCAAGTCTGATTAAATTTGACTTAGTTTTTTACCTAGTTTACCTAGTTAGCAACTTGTACTAAAATATAGAGAGAAAACCAGTCAATTCCCCATTGAACAAGCCATAGGCAACAGTGGAGAGGAAAAACTCCCTTTAACGGTAGAAACCTCCAGCAGAACCAGGCTCAGGGTGGACGACCATCTGCCTTGACCGGTTGGGGTGAGTTGAAAGTGGAGAGTCAGAGTTGTTGGAGTGTCAGTGATGGTTTTCACCTGCAGAAACAATGAGTCCAGACAGCAGCAGCAGCAGCAGCAGCACTGACAAACCTGAAACAGGTGGACACATGTCACTGAAGGTCAGAGGACAGTAAGACAACTTGTTTTGCGTGGCCATACAGGCCAGTATTTTTCCTGGACATGAGGATTTGGACCCTTTCATCAGTGTTTCTATGTGAAGGCTTTGTCACCAAAACATTAGAACCATCTCTTCTTATAACAAGATCCAGTAAGACTCCAGCACCCACTGACTTCGACAATAAATTATCACCTTTCTGACAGTTTCAATCTAAAAACAGAGAAATTCTAACTTTGTAAAAGCAGAACTCATGGCAGAGATGCTGTTTTGGATTGTCTTAGATTAGACAGGTGATTATGATGATGATGCACAGACTGGAGTGTTTTTGAGGCAGCAGCTGAAAACCGGGATGAACTGAATGACACTGTGACATCATGTGTCGGTTTTTGTGAGGATGTGCACCTACAGCAACAACAAGCCGTGGTGGTTCACAGCTAAACTCAGACAGCTTCACAGGACTAAAGGGGAAGCTGATAGAAGCTGACAAATAAGATCAAGATGGCAAAGAGAAACTATGTGCAGCTGGAAAACAGATTTACTGCCAGTGATGCCACAGCAGTGTGGACAGCTTTGCAGGACATCACAAATTACAGGAGGTCACCTGCTGAGGAGAACAAAAATGCACTTTATTGCTGGTTTGAAAGATCTGTTCTTCCATCTCAAGACACACAAGGTGCACTCCCTCCCCCACCAGCTCTCCCTCCAAACATCCTGGATGCCCTCGGCACATGTGAAAAGGAGGTGAGCAGACTTTTCCACAGACAGAAAACCAGGAAGTCTGCAGGCCCAGATAATGTCTGACCCTCCTGTCTGAAGGTCTGTGCTGACCAACTGGAACCAGTCTTCACCTGAATCTTCAACAGATCCCTGGAGCAGTGTGAAGGGCCCTCAACCTTTAAACCTTCAACCATAATTCCAGCCCCTAAGAAAGCTGCTATCACAGAACTAAATGAATCCTTTGAACAACTTGTTTGGAACCACCTAAAAAACATCACAGGGCCTCTACTAGACCCTCTGCAGTTTGCCTACAGGGCAATGACAAGTTAACATGGGACTGCATTACATCCTGCACCACCTCAACAGCCCTGGAACATACACACGGGTTTTTGTTTGATTTCAGCTCAGTGTTCAACACCATCACTCTAGAAATCCTGTGAAATCCTTTAAATTATTGGGGTCCATGATCTCTCATGACTTGAGGTGGGAGAACAACATTGACTGTGTCCTCAGAAAGACTCAGTGGAGGATGTATTTTCTACGACAGCTGAGGAAGTTTTCCATTTTGCCTCAGACTATTTTAAATGAGCTTCGGCTCAGAACACAGCGGCATTTCGTGCTCATAAATGGCTTTGTCTTTGCATGATACAGCTTTAACTTACATTTGTGGATTGGGCAGTGAACTTTGGTCACAGACAGTGATTTCTGGAAGTGTTCCTTCTATTTATTGTAGATGGTGGGATCTTCAAAGTCTTTGCAATTTTATGTTGAGGAACATTTTTCTGAAATTGTTCCACCATTTCTAGATGCAGTTTGTCACAGATTGGGGAAACTCTGTCCATCTTTACATTTGAGATGCTCTGCTTCTCTGAAATGCTCCTTTATACCCAGTCATGTTATTGACCTGCCATGTTGTTGCCCCTCTTCCAACTTTTTTGAGATGTGTTGCTGCCATCAAATTCAAAATGAGCTCATATTTTCCATGAAATGGTAAAATGTCTCAGTTTCAACATCTAAAATGTTGTTTATGTTTTATTGTGAATAAAATATGGATTGATGACATTTGCAAATCATTGCATTCTGTTTTTATTTATGTTAGTTTGGAATTGGGGTTGCATATATGAGAGAAAGATTTAGACATTTACATAGGTAGATAGACACATAGCTTTAATGCCAACTGCACTTTTCTTATTTCTGTTTACCTTTCTTACATTATTACCCACATTGTACCTTATTGTTGTTCGTCTGTATCTGTAATTATGTTACATCATGTTATGTTCTGTGATGTTGTGTTATATTAACTTGCTGTCAACTGTTGTGATGAAAACCTGCTGCCTGTCAGAGCCACTTTTAGCTTGATACTGTGTATTTCTTTAATGAATGAATGAATTTAGAATGTGTTTGACTTACCAAGCACCAGAGAGGAAAATGAAGACTTCATGTTGTCAGGATGATGACTGAACAGCAGAAAGATGTTTCTCAACACTTCTGTCTTCACTGCACTGGTCGATGCTCAGAAAGCAAAGTTGAGAAAGGAGTTTCCTATTTAATACAGTTGATATGTATAATGTTTGCAGCAGTATAATTTGGCAGATTTAGTGACTTTTTTTTTAAACCAAAAACAAATAGATAAACCTTCAGTATTTGTAGGATCACTGTCGTCTTCTGCAGTAGTGTATTAAGTGCAATTAATTTTTCCTATGTAACATAGATTTTGGGGAAAATCTTTTCATGCTGTGTTTAGTTGCACTAAGTCTTTTGACCTGACACTTTCTTCATTCTCCATCTTATCACTTGGAACATGAAATTACAAAAGGGGAAAAAAGGAAGATAGTGATAATTGGAACAGGTAATGTTAGCATTTGCTAAATGCTGCTAGTGTAGCTTTAATTGTGGTGAAGAGAGTTAAATAACAGAACTTCCACTGTTTGTTCACTTTGACATTTAACATGAGTTAACTCCTGTTAACCTGGTGTATCCACCTTTGTGCTAGGTGCAGTGCAGTGTGGTGTGTATTTTGTTTTTGTATTTTCCATATTTATCATAGTGGTTTTATGATGCATACATTTTTGCCTGGGGCCCCAACACACTCTAGGACCACCACTGTCTATATGAACAGTTTATATGCATTTTGTCAATACTAGTATAATATGTACATCTTACAGTTAATCTTGCAGCCGTCTGTACTGATTGAAGTCTGTTAAGGTCTGTCATATGATCACAATCCGGTTCCTGTGTTTAGTTTGTCCCTGTTTTTTTCCAGGTTTACTTCCTGCCCTTGGCTTTTATTTTTTGTTCCCCATGTGTCACTTCCTGTTCTTAGTCTGTTTTAGTTTCTTTACCTACCTCATTTGTCCAAACTCATGACAATTATCTACAGACCATATGACTGAACAATGCTCTGAGACAACACTAACTTCTTGCGTAATCGATAGAAACACATAAACATTTTACTGCCACAGCTGTTTCTATTTCATGTTAGTAATGATGATGTGTGACACCCAGTAATTATTTGTCACAATTGTGTATTTTTGTGTATAGAGGCCAAATTCCTGTGTATTTACCAAGCTCCATATTATAATTGTCAAATTACGCCACTAGATGGAGTTTTCACGGAAGTGAGTGTATGAGCCAACTAGAGTAACATCATCTCTACACTGAGCGTCAGTCCTCTGCTTCACAGACAGAAACGGACACAACTAACGTCTCCTGTCTGAAACATGTTAGGAGCATGTGTAATTTAACCACAACATATTCCATAGGATGTCTAAAGCCTTTCTGATGGAAGTCCAGTCGGGTTTAGGAAGATAAAAACGGATTTGAGCAGTCTAAAGATAGTTGCCTTTAATAGTTTAGCTAGCTTCCCTGGGTGAACACAAAAAATTTTATTTTCAATTTTGTATATCAGTTCATGGCCTCTGGATATTTGTAAAAATAAAAACACAAGTTTTATGTGAGTCAAAGACATATAGAAATATTGTTTGTATAACTGATTTCCCTGTTTGGTCTAGTTTTAGGCATTTGAGGTGATTCCTTAAGATTTCAGATTTACAAGTTGCCACAGAGTTCACAGTGTGTTGTTGATGGGCTGAAGTTAACCAGTAACAGGATTAATGATGTAATTTATGGTGAAAAGTGAGTTATATTGCTAATGTACACTTTGCAACAGACTTTGGTGAACTATATTTCCAGAAACTGTATTTGTTAGTCACATCTGTGAGCTAGAAATCACAATGGATGTTAATAGAAACAATTTAAATTCACTTATTGTGAAAGACAGAAATGTACATACAAAAACAGTCCAAATCTGCTTGTTTAATAAAGACAGAGAACAACTTGGTTCAATGGACACAACCATGAAAAATAAGGATTTAAAGTAACTCACAGTAGTAAAGGTTTGATTCCTGTATACAAAATGCTACAATGGGCTATTAGCAAACCTCAGTGCTTCTGAACAGCAGGAGCAACTGTAGCTCAGTTGGTAAAGGCAGTCGTCCATGGATCACATGGTGAGTGGTTCAATCCCCGCCCCTGGGCAAGACACTGAAACAGCCCATTCCCATCCCTGGTCCAAGCCCAGTAGAAATTGGGGAGGATTGTGTCAGGAAGAGTAAAGAGTAACAGTAAAAACTGTGCCAAATCAACATGCGGTCAATGATCCTGATGAGCTGCAAAAGCCACCCTGAACTCATGGGGCATATAAGCTGAAAGGACATCAAAAAATAACTCCTATCTCTAAAGCTCTAAAGCTGGAAACTCTAACTGAGACACAGTCAGAAGATCTGTGAACACTGTAACATTCAGGTGCCATGAACAACATGAAGCACCTTGTACACAGTGGGCTACTTTCACAAAGCTAAAATAATCTCAAACTGGTTTCTTGACTTTTCTTGACAATTACTTCACTTTACTCAAATGTCCTCCTCCACAGTCAACACATCTACTATGTCTTTGAGAGCTGCATGATATCATGAGACCAAACTGTTTAAGGAATTATTTAAAGTCCTTGTTGAAACTATGCCATGAAAAAGTGAATTCTGAAGCCCAAATACAGGGCAGTGTGATAACCCTCAACCACAGTCTCAGGTCTTATGTTCTCTGCAGCAGAACAGCGTCCATGTATTGGGTTGGATACTTTCTGATCATTGTCTCATCATCACTGCTGAGAAGTCCCTGCATAGCCCCCCCACCCCCACCATGCTTTAACATAGGAATAGTATTTGATTGATGATGATTGTTGTTTTCAAGTCAATAAATCCTATAGTAAAATCCAGAACACCATGGAACATCATCTGCTCCACCAGCTGTTAATCCTTCCACTGCTGTCAGGCTTGTGTCATGTGTCAATGCTTGCTGAGCAGCACTAGCTTTGGCTGGAACATTCTATTCAGCCTGATACACATTGAACTGTCACATCTTTTTCTGTCTGAAATTGATCTTATTATTCTTAACCTCAGTAAAACACCCAAAATAAATTCTTACCACAGTATCTGGAACCTTCTGCTGCTGTCATACACCACATCTGAACTTCGTTATAGCAGATTGCTTCACATTCCACCACACTTTATACCAACTATGACACATCAGCATGATGACATGAAGCACAGCCAATGATGGTGCTGAGTGGAAACAGGAAGTGTTAAGTCTGAAGTCCTTTATTTGCTGTTCAGTCGTCATCGAGATAACATGAAGTCTCCACCTGTGTCTCTGCTCCTCGGTGAGTCAAACTTCTTCCTTCATTCATAACAGAGAAAACACACAAGTGAAACTGAGCCTGAGCTAAAACAGTGACACAGTCAGAGCTTCATCTGCTGGTTATTGTCCAAATGGTCAAAAGAAGTTAATATTTAGATAACGTGCTGTGCTCACTAGTTTCTATCATACTGTAATCCACCAGGCTCACTGCATGTTTTCTTAGGATCCTCATGAACCAAAACTTCTCTATTAATCATTTTACTCTCATGCAGTGAAATACTGTAATGTAGACGTCAACAGTAGTGAAGCAAAAAGCTCTGCTACACTAACAGGATATAAAATTACCTGTTGTTCATTGATCTTGGTCAATAATCTTAAAACTGAAGCAGACACTTTCATCTAAACACAAGTCACTGCCAAAGTGAATCTTTACGGATTTTTTTCCAGAAAACATAAAATTACAGGAATAAATAGAAATAGACATTCGGATAATTTAACATTTTATATTACAACATACAAGCAAGTGTACAATCACAGAAAGCCGTCAGATGTCCAATACGAGACATGGAAGGATTTGGTCTTTCCCTAGAATTCTGAGGTCACAGAAAACCTGTTTAATGATCTTTTCATTGTCATTTACAGTTTATTGTAAGACCGTGAGACATTGAGCCACCTGGGGTTTCACACACAAAGAATGGTTAACATTAACTAGAACATTTTGTGTTTTACACAATTTCCCTATAGGATCAATAAAGTAGTCTGAATCTTCAATCTTAAATCTTTAGTGAGTTCTCTGTCCACGGTACATGTATTCAAGATTCAAGATTCAAGATTAAACCACTTTATTGATCCCATAGTGAAATTGTGTTTCCTTGTTACAGCTGGTCTCTGCAGGAAAAGTAGAAAAGAAAGGAAAAGCAACTCAACCAAACCAAAACCACATATACAAATGAACAAATACAAACTACTGAAATACAACTAAAAACTACATAAGATAAAGAAGGTAAATATTAATTTTACTTTAAAATTGGATCAGAAGGTGGATGAAGTGAACAGTTTAATCTTCTGTGTTGTTCTGTGATCAGTCTCCTCTGTGCAGCCAGCACACAGTGCAGTGGTTTGGAGGGATTGTCCAGGACTGAGAGGAGTTTGGACAACATTCTCCTCTCAGCCACAACATGCAGAGGGTCCAGCTTCTCCCTCAGAACAGAACCAGATCTCCTTATTAGTTTGTCTAGTCCGTTACTGTCTGCCACCTTCATGTTGCTGCCCCATCAAACCACAGCATAGAAGATGGAGCTGACTTTCTGTGTGGAGTTTGCATGTTCTCCCTGTGCTTGTGTGAGTTTCCTCTGGATACGCTGGCTTCCTCCAACATGTCCCATCAGAGTCAGATAGTGACGGTTCCTAAGGTGTCAAATTGTGCCGCTTTGTATGTCCTTTGGCGTCAGTATTGGACGCTCCAGGAGCTTCACCTTTGACATGACAGGAACAACTTTATCTGCACAAAAAGCTACATTAGTCTTAGGGAGAACAAGAAACAACAACGGTTAGGGTTTGGCACAGAAGCCTCAGGGTAAGTTTAAGGTGGTGGTGTTTTCTGAAGATCCTTTTGACCTTCTCTGACCCTTCAGCCATGTAAGGAATCACCAGCTTTTTCCTTCCTGACTCTGGGTTTCTGCTCTGTCCATCATCCTTCTGTTGGATCTAAATGCCATCTTGTTTAAGGCCCACTTAGGATAACAGCAGGGCTTAAGAGTTGTGTTCAGATGTCCCTGTGGTGAAGGGTCCTGATGACAACTAGTTTGTGTTACAGTGGGTGGTGGGAGTCAAACCATAGCTCCTGGATCTTGGTTTTTAACCAGGTGTCAGCTACATATCGGAACTGAGCCGTCCCTGGGAAGGAGTTGAGTGCTTTCTTTTCCACTTCCTCCATGTATAGGTTGGCAACAACAGGTGACACTGGAGAACCCATGGTACAGCCATGTTTCTGTCTTTAGAAGTCCGCTCTGTAGGTGAAGCATGTGGTTTTCAGATACAAGTCCAGGAAGGAGCAGATCTGATCTGGATTGAGGTTGCTTCTGCTGTGCAGGGTGTGGTCCTCTTCTTGTCTTTTCCTATTGACTGTCAGGGCATCAGTGGTGGGGTGGCTGGTGAAGAGGGAAGTGACATCAAAGGATAATATGTTTTCAACAGTGTCCGGTTTAGTTCTCTGACCCTGGCTGCAAAATCTTGTATGTGGTGATCAGTGTGTCCATCTAATGGTAATAGGATGGCGGCAAAGTATTTTGTGATGTTGTAAGTTACTGAGTTCATGCTGCTAACAAAGGGTCTGGGGTGTGGCCCTTACTTGTGTATCTTAGGAAGTCAATATTGCAAGGATGGGCTACTCCTGGATAAAGGCGGTTGTAGGTCACCCTATTGATGGCATGGTCTCTTTCCAGCAATTTTAAGCAGCCTATAACCTTTTTCTAGTAGTTGTCGTGGCTTCTCTTTTCTTTTCTCATATGTGTGAGTCTTCTTCTTCTTTTCCTTTGGGCTGTTCTCTTTCAGGTGTCTCCACAGCGAATCATGTGCCTCCATCTAACTCTGTCCTCTGCATCCTCTTCACTCACACCAACTAACTTCATGTCCTCCCTCACTACATCCATAAATCTCCTCTTTGGTCTTCCTCTAGACCTCCTGCCTGGCAGCTCCAACCTCAGCATCCTTCTACCGATATATTCACAATGTCTTCTCACTAACCTGCTGCACATCCTTCCCATCTCTATCTCTTTGTCTGGCCAACCTGTACAAATCCACCTCTCCCTCTTTAGTGTCCAACCTAACATACAAGTCCTCATATGCTCTTTGTTTGGACTTTGCCACCTCTACCTTCACCTTACGGTGCATCTCCCTGTACTCCTGTCCACTCTCTTCAGTCCTCTCAGTGTCCCACTTCTTCTTAGCTAACCTCTTTCTCTGTATACACTCCTGAACTTCCTCGTTCCACCACCAAGTCTCCTTGTCCACTTTCCTCTTTCCAGATGACACACCGAGTACCCTCCTACCTGTCTCCCTGATCAAATTAGCTGTAGTAGTCCAGTCATCTGGAAGCACCTCCAAACCACCCAGAGTCTGTCTCAGCTCCTCCCTGAAAACTACACAACATTATTCCTTTTTCAAATTCCACCACTTCGTCCTCTGCTCTGCCTTTGTCCTCTTCTTCTTCCTCACCACCAGCATCATTTTACACATCACCATCCTGTGTTGTCTGGCTACATTCTCCCCTACCAACACTTTACAGTCACTGATCTCTTTCAGATTACAGCATCTACACAAGATGTCGTCCACCTGAGTACTTCTACCTCCGCTCTTATACGTCACCCTATGTTCCTGCCTCTTCTGGAAGAAAGTTTTTACTACAGCCATTTCCATCCTCTTTGCAAAGTCAACCACCATCTGACCTTCTGTGTTCCTGTCCTGAAGACCAAACCTGCCCATCACAGTCTCATCACCTCTGTTCCCTTCACCTACATGCCCATTGAAATCTGCACCAATCACCACTCTCTCACCTCTGGAGATACTCTGCATCACTTCATCTAACTCGCTCCAGAATTTCTCCTTCTCTTCTAACTCACATCCTACCTGTGGTTCATAACTACTCCATAACGACTACCAACAGTAGTCCAATTTCCACCGGTACCCTGTAGGTCAACAGCACCGGTGGCGGTCGGTGTTAACCCGGGCCCCGACCGATCCGGTATGGAAGTCTTTGTCACGATTCGCATGTTTGATTTGGCATGTGTTTTACGTCGGATTCCCTTCCTGCCACAACCCTCCGCATTTATCCAGACTTGGGACTGGTACAAGAAGACACTGGCTTGTGCCCCCTTGCGGTTGCATTTTTCTTATATGTGTGAGTGTGGTGACTTAATTCTGGTAATTCTCAGTGTTCAGGACAACTGTGCATCTTCCTTTGTTGGCAGGTAAAATGGTGATGTTAATGAGCCTATTCAGGCCAGTGTGGAACAAAGGCTACTCTGGAGGATATAACTGGGTTCAACAGCCACTTTATTCAGACTGAAGCAGCTGCTTGGATAAGTAGAGAAACATTTCTGGATGACTGAGATTCTTCACCGACATGACAATGTTTATTCTTATTTCAGCCAGCTCTGGCCATGTTGCTGCCCTAAGCAGCTGCACTGTAAAGAGAACTGGAACTAAGTTGGAACTAATAAATTATATTGATAACACATTGTTTTTTTCAAATTAGGTTTACAATTGTTTCTGAAACACATTAAAAGCTAAATGCCATCTTAACAAACAGTGTGAAACTGTGCCCAGAGAAATAATGAAACCTACCTACTTTAGCATTGGCTTGGATGCATTTCATACTGTAGTGTAGTTTTCACCATATTTTGTTTCCATCTCTTGGTTCAGTCTGAGGTACACAAGGGGTCCAGGAAAATTCTGACAAATACAAATTGCATTAAATCCTCAGCATTTGTCATTAAAGAGCTTCTCTAATGACTTGATCCTGTTTAACACAAAGAATTGTGACTCCTGCCTTGTACTGTTCCAATGTTCAGCACTATACCAGGCAACACATTCTGTTCTGCAGTAGTTCACTAACTATATTACAGCTTCCCCATTAGAAGAATACAAAATAAGAGCTTACACTTTTAGTAGAAGTCACACAAATCATCAAATTCATGGATCAATTTACTTTTTTACATAAAGCAAAGGCGAGTGATGATTCTACAAGAAGATTAAAGGAACCATTTATTTTTGTGACACTGCAGTGAATGTGCAGGTTTCAGGGAGCTGCTGTTAATATGGGCCTCATGGAGCTTCCATGAGTGGTAAGATGTCTGCAGTGGGTTTGGGGAGGTGGGATTGTGGATGCATATGTCTCACGTCCCTATAGCAGTGTCTGATTAATCATAATCACTATTTTAATTTTATGCACCTGGGTTTCAGATTTCAACTTCAGTACAATAGAAGCAGATGAAACCTTCTTTCTTGCTTGTCCCTGATTTGAATCAGTCCCCAGAAACATCTTATTCAGAAACTGTGTCCCTGTTACACCTGCACTAGTTCTCGATCCTGGTCCTCACGGGTCCCTGCTTGTTTTTAATTCATCCCAGCACAACTCACTGCTAGTTTTCTGCGTAAGGTGCATTCAGTCAGTCAGAATCTGAGAGATACCACATAACTTTTCTACCTCCACCATCATCTAAGATGGTAGCTTCCATATTCTTATGGACTAAACACACCTGGTGAAGCAAAGCTGTCGCTGACTAGAGAGCAGGAAGCAAAGTGTGGACTGATTTTGAGTCTTGTGCTACTATCATCCTAATTTGTTGCTTCTTAAACTGAGGTTTACAGGTGAACTGAGCCATGGAGGCTGATCAGTACTAATCCTAAACCCTAAACCCTACAGTATGGTGCACTGACATGTCAATGACTCATGAAACATACACATCACCTCCCAGGGCCTGGATAGGGGCCTTAAAGACACATTCTCTTTGAACAGTAATACCATCAGCCAAGGTTTTCTATCATTCCAAATGTTTAAAGACATGCTCACATTCAGCAGAGCTCACCAAGCTGAACCTCACGGTCTGTAATGGATTATTACTGTAAACATATTCAAGTCACTGGTCTATTGATTTAAAGCTTGTACAATGTCTAAAGTGATGCTGCAACAGAAATATCTTCATTAATTCATCTGATCCTCAATTGTTGAAAATTGTGAAACTGCCAACAACAGTCAATTAACATTTAAAGTCTGGTTTTCAAATACTTTGTGTGACATAACTCTATTCAAATATATTTAGTTTAGCATCACATTAGACAAATTAAAACTACCATAGTTAGGCTAGAAACAGCCCTTTTTCTTTGACTAAAAGCTGATAAACTGAGACACTCAGCTACTGTTAGGGGAACCTGCCCTGAGGTGACACAGATGGACCTGATCAAAGTTTCACAGGTTGCTCCTCTTGGACCTTCTGAGCTGCTCTCTTGAGTGCAGGTCTTAATGGGCCATGAATGTCTCTTCAAGAGGAACAGAGGTTAGAATTCTGCACTGACTGAAATAAATAAAAACTAAGCATATGAAGGAAACTTATTTATTTACAGCTTTGTTCTCCCAACCTGTGCTCCCTCTCTCTATTCATTGCTTACCTCGCTCGACCACAGAGGCAAACTTTGAATGGTGTTAGCTAAATAACAGCCACCACAATAAATAGATGTTTTTTCTCTAATTGACAGGAAGGATTTGAAATCCTAACACTTTGCTAAAGTTATTGATACAATATTGACCGGTTAAAGCAGATTTCAGGTTTTAACAAGTAAATATCACCAAGTCTGTCAATTAATTTTGAAAAAACATGTAAAAATGCTTAGTTAATGGGTACAAACTGTTTAAACTCATCTGTCTCTCCACGTGTCTACTGTAGAGGAAAATGGCGCATGAGCAGCAGTAGAAAACTTATGAAGTGACAAGGACAATGATGTGGTGACAAAACTGAAGAATCACTAAGGCAAAATCTAAGTAAACCTGTATGAAAAACTTACATTAGACCAGCAATTGTTCAAAGAGACTTAAAATGTGCAGCCACCCACCCATCAACTTCACTCGACTATCATTTGGTTCTGGTATTAATGACAGTTTTATAGGCAAATACATATGAGGCATAAATGCTTTATGATAACTAGGCCACTAAACAGCATGAAGTTTAAATGGGAGCTTGACACAGTAGAAACAATAGAGGAAACAGAATCTTGACTTTTGGAGACAGTGACAGGGTTTATGTTAGTGGACTAACACTGAGCTTCATTCCATTAACTGTTTGCTGCACAGAAAAAGATTTAGCTCTACTGTAGATCATCTACAGAACATTTTTAATTATTGATGAATATTAATGCTGCTTCATGCATAATTGCTTAGCTGTTCCTCTCTCACACATAATGGAGATGCACTGTATTGTATGTTCCACTTTTCAGTTATGTAAATACTTTGAAAATGCTTTATGCACTTTATATGGTTCCTGTGAGCTGCTTAACGAGTACACGTGGGATCAATAAAGTTTGATCTTATCTTAAAGAAATGAAGTGAGAAATGCACAGTTCTTTGTTCTGCCATGAGGCCGTGTGGACGTCAGGAGCTGGAGATCAGCTCTGATGGAGCATGATGTGAAAACTGGTGCATTGAGGAACTGAGGGCTTAAAAACAAGAAACAACATTAATGTGTCACAGACTGGTCTAGTTTTACAAGTTCTGCTCTATTTCCCAAACATTAAATTCACACATTGTTCAACAACTTTGTTATTACAACTTATCAGAACATGTTTAAACATGAAGGTTAATATTTGGTTTGTTCACTCAGCTGTTATCAAAACTGCTTTGGTTTCATTGTGATTTAATTTTGTCCTGTGCCCCATAGTGTCCATTTTAGTGACCTGTGCCTCCTGTTCCAGGTGTGTCTGTCCTCCTGCTGCTGTCTGGACTCACTGTTTCTGCAGGTGAGATGATGGAGGTGAAAACAAGCACTGACACTCCAACAATACACAGACATTTATTCTGTCTCTGTGTCCTCTAGTGTCTCTGATGTTCAGTCCAAACCTTCAGCAGTTCTTCACCAGAGGTCCTCCAGTGTCTCTGAGCTGTGTAGAAGACGGACAGACAGTTGATGGATGGACAGTGAAGAGGACCAGAGGAGGACAGACTGAGGAGTGTGGAGCAGCTGGTTCATACTTTGGACGGTTGGATGGTTCCTCCTGTGTCCTTGATGTCTCAACAAAATTCAGTACAGATTACTGGTGTGGGACCAGTTCTGGACAGAAGAGCAACCAGGTCACCATCACTGTAACTGGTACAGAAACTAACTGCTGCAACACAACACATGTATATGACTCTGGTCTGTTGGTGTAACTCTGTCTCTATATGTCTCTGTTTGTGTTGTTCAGATGGTCCTCTGATCCTGGAGATCCCTGCACTTCCTGTGCTGACAGGAAGTGATGTCACTCTGAGCTGTAGAAAGAGAAATGGCGACAAAGTGAAAGCTTATTACTTAGTTAATGGAAACAAACTTGTATCTGACCCTAAGATCATGTTCACCATCCACAAAGTCCAATGGTCTGATGCACGTCTCTACTCATGTTCTACTGATGCCTATGGAAAATCTCCTCAGAGCAGACTGAGGGTCAGAGGTCAGGACACTGACATCACTTCCTGTTTAAAGATATGAACTAACCTGCTGACCTGATAATAAACTGATCGCTGAACCAGATTCTCCTCCTCTGTCTACAGATCCTCCTACAACCTCTGCTCCTCACACCACCACATCATCTACAACCACCACTGCTCTCTACAGTGCTACAACCTTCAATACCACTGATGACAAAGTCTCTTCCTCTCCTCTTATGTTTGTGATCAGTTTCATGGCCTCCTGTCCATACTGGATCTGCACCATTGTGATGGTGATGTGCTGCAGAAAGATGGGTAGCTAACACACACACACACACACACACACACACACACACACACACACACACACACACACACACACACACACACACACACACACACACACACACACACACACACACACACACACACACACACACACACCTAGCACTAGGTTACATTTTTATTGGCAGTATTACCCATAGAAGTTGTTATGGTGACTCTATTTTTGCTATTCCTGCCAATGTTGTACAGCCAACCACAAAGTCAAACAGCAGATATGATGTTAGCTTCTAAAAATGCTCAGAATAACCACAATTTCAACTAAATCAATTTTTACCCTTGTGTGTTAAATCATTGTAATTTCCTTTTGCCATGTACAGGAAACAAGCCAGTCATCTCCATGGATGAGTATGATGACATCACTGTTATCACTAAGCCTGACCTCAAAACTGCACAGTAATTCCTCTTATGCTTATTTGTCATAATTACAAAAGAACTTAACTTGAAATATTTTGCTTTTTTAACCAAACTATTACTTTGGGTATATTAGACGGGGACAGTGGAGACATGAGAGGAAATGAAAATCATATAACTAAAAGAGTATGGAAAGTGTAACATGGCAGCAATATAAAAAGCTGCTCTTTTCTAAATGTTAATTTTGTTTTTTTACTGTAAAATTGTTTATGCTGGAACAAAAACATAATATTCATATTTGATTTGCTTTTTGTTTGAATGTAATATTCTGTTTTAGTGTTTTTAACAAGAATAAAAGATTTAAACATTTACAAATGATTCATTTAAACAGGTGATTTTCAGTGAGTTAAAGAACCCATTTTATCCATAAATGAGGATTAAGTCAATAGGAGGGGAGCTACAGTTACAGAGCACGGAGGTCACCACATTTCTTGATTTTAGCAGACCTGCATCCATAATTATCAGTCAAACTAAACTGTCTCACCTGACCCCCTCCCCCCAAAAATTACAGATAGATCTTCATGTTCAACAGTGCTAGAGTCATCAATAAGGCCCCACTCCCTGTTAGACTGCTTTTTACCCATAGATCTCTCTGAGCTAACTTCAATTATTACCTCATCTAAACCAACAACCTGTCTGCTAGACCCTATTCCAACTAAGCTGCTCAAGGAAGCTTTACCCTTAATAGATACGTTCATATTAGATATCATCAATCTATCTTTAGAAACAGGCTATGTACCACAGGCCTATAAGGTAGCTGTAATTAAACCACTACTTAAAAAACCCTGTCTTGATCCAGGTGTTTTAGCCAATTATAGACCAATATCTAATCTCCCCTTTATTTCTAAAATAATTGAAAAAGTAGTCGCAAAACAATTATGTGATCACCTTCATAGGAATAATTTGTATGAAGACTTTCAGTCAGGATTTAGAGTTCATCATAGTACAGAAACAGCACTGGTAAAAGTCACCAACGATCTTCTCATGGCCTCAGATAATGGACTCAACTTTATACTTGTTCTGTTAGATCTTAGTGCTGCATTTGATACCATTGATCACAACATTTTATTACAGAGACTGGAACATGAAATTGGAATTACAGGAACTGCACTAGGTTGGTTTAAATCTTATCTGTCTGATAGATTTCAATTTGTTCATGTTAATGATGAATCCTCCATGCACACAAAGGTTAGCTATGGAGTTCCACAAGGCTCTGTGTTAGGACCAATACTCTTTACTTTATATATGTCTCCTTTAGGCAACATTATTAGAAAACACTCCATAAATTTCCAATGTTATGCTGATGATACCCAGCTATATTTATCTATGGAACCAGATGAAAATAATCAGTTAATAAAGCTTCAAGCCTACAAGACATCAAGGCCTGGATGTCCCACAATTTTTTACTTTTAAACTCAGACAAAACTGAAGTCATAGTATTTGGGCTCAAAAATCTCAGAGATATGATGTCCAACTATATTGTTACTCTAGATGGCATAAGTCTGGCCTCCAGTACTACTGCAAGGAACCTTGGAGTTATGTTTGATCAGGATCTGTCCTTTAACTCACATATAAAACAAATCTCTAGAACCTTCTTCCACCTACGGAACATTGCCAAAATTAGGAGCATCCTGTCTCAAAGTGATGCCGAAAAACTGATCCATGCATTTGTTACTTCTAGGTTGGACTACTGTAATTCCCTACTTTCAGGATGCCCCAGTAACTCCCTAAAGAGCCTGCAATTAATCCAAAATGCTGCAGCAAGAGTGCTGACTGGAACTAGCAAGAGAGATCATATTTCACCTTCACTAGCTTCTCTCCATTGGCTTCCCATTAAATGTAGAATAGAATTTAAAACCCTGCTTCTTACATATAAAGCTCTGAATGGTCAGGCTCCATCATATTTAGAAGACCTCATAGCACCATATCATCCCAGTAGACCACTTCGCTCTCAGAATGCAGGCCTACTTGTGGTTCCCAGAATTTCCAAAAGTAGAATGGGAGGTAGAGCCTTTAGCTATCAAGCTCCTCTCCTGTGGAACCAGCTCCCAGTTCAGATTCGGGAAGCAGACACCCTCTCTACTTTTAAGTCTCGGCTTAAAACCTTCCTCTTTAATAAAGCATATAGTTAGTTATAGTTATGCTGCTATAGGCTTAGACTGCTGGGGGACCCACCCCCCAATGCACTGAGCTCCTTTCCTCCTCTTGACCATCTCTCCTCTCCTCTCACCCCGCAATTGTCACCACTGTATGTCATTAACTCTGTGTGTTCTCTCCCGTAGTTGTCTTTGTCCTCCTCTGTCCCCCTCTCTCTGTCACTTTCTGCAGGTGTCCCCCGGCTTTGAAGCTGTGTGTCTTCCAGCGTGAAGCTACTGATCCTACCGATCTGCCAGATGTTTTGTTGTTGCTTTTGTTGCTCTGTTCTTTTCTCTCTCCCCTTTCCACTCACCCCAACCGGTCGAGGCAGATGGCCGTCCACCCTGAGCCTGGTTCTGCTGGAGGTTTCTTCCGTTAAAGGGAGTTTTTCCTCTCCACTGTTGCCTATGGCTTGCTCCAGGGGGAATTGTTGGGTTCTCTTTATATATCTTTATAATCTTGACTTTATTCTGTAAAGTGCCCTGAGATGACTTTGTTGTGAATTGGCGCTATATAAATAAAGTTGAATTGAATTGAATTGAATATTCACTAATCTTTCTGTGTGCAAACACCCATTACATCTAAGGCAGGTTATTATCCATATGACAGATGTGTCATAGTCTGGGCTGACAGGGTCCATATGTCCATGCATGGAGATAAACTCTCTTAAAGCTAATGGGGTTAGCTTGACAATTCTGTGCAGTTTAACATCCTGCTGCTCACAGAAAAGTTGATATGTTCACTCACTGTACAGATCTTTCTGCTGACAGACAGGAAACAAACTGAGACAGCTGAGACTTATATTATCCTTTAAAATATTTTGTCAATGTTTGGTAAAAACTCTGACCCAAATGCAAACAGACATGGTAATGTGAGGGTCTATTTGTGAGAAGAACCGTTTGTTCTGGAACCAAAAGGAGCAGCTGACAAATGATTGAATGATAGATGTTTTATTGAATGTTCAGGGGGTTAAGGGGGTTGCTGCTGGCTGGATGAATAGGTGCTTGTGTGCTTGGTCAATCTGACCAGTAGGAAACACACTGGATCAATAAACACAGGCGAGTGCAGAGTCATAGAATGATGAAATGAAACTAAAATTTCTTTGGGCTTATTGGTTAATGGAAATGCTTTCAAGAAGGCACATGAGAATGAACGTGAGGTTTCTTGTAGACCAGGGGAGGTGGTTGGGTGGGGAAGGAGGTAAAATGGCAGTGTCAAGTGATTGTATCTCCTTACAGAGGTGGAAGAAACTGAGTAATGCAAAAAATCACATCACAGCAAAGGTACCATATAATTCCAGAATCAGTAATCCATAATGAAAAATGTTCAGGACAGAAATCAGGTCAGGCAGGTTCGGTAAGTTTGGGGGGTCAATCTGTATAATTAGCAGGCTGGAGAGTCAAATAAGCAAGTTAACAAAACGAAGATAATTACTAAACACAAGAAACATGAGACAAGGAGATACTAGGGAAGGTGAACATGTACGTCTCTCTGGAAACTAAAGGAACTAAGCAGGAACAGAACTAGAGACCAAAAAAGGGAGACTAGGAAGACTACTCATTAACACAACATATGTAAAATAAAAAGCTAAAGGAAGAAAGAAAACTAAAATGGAGCTAAACATTGATTACTATCAAACCTGAGCATGGAAACAAACTACATGAGGAAAAAGTCATTAACTAAACTTAAACTAATTCTCAGTCCAAAAGCCAACTTACAACAGGAATATAAACTAACAGAAAAATGATATGTGCTAAACGTGACTACTACTAAAACCAGGTGTGTGTGAGAGTGATCAGAGGGGGCAAGAAAACAAAGTCCAAGACGTGAACTGTGACATATGTAGATACATTAAAACACACTTTTATCCTTCAGCAGTTTGCTTCCTGTTTACTAGCCTGGTTCACAATGTAGTGAGATTCTGTTAGCAAAGCTTTAATATTAACTAACCTCATTTCCTGTTGGTGGTCTTTCATTTTAAAAGCATTCCTTTGTGGGCAGGGGGTGGATGCTGGCGGGATTAGCTGCTGCTGCTCCCTCAACTGAAATTAATTCAATTCAATTCAACTTTATTTATAAAGCACCAATTCACAACAAAGTCATCTCAAGACATTTTACAGAATATGTAAAGAGATGTATAGAGAAAACCCAACAATTCCCCCTTAAACAAGCCATAGGCAACAGTGGAGAGGAAAACTTTAACAGAAGAAACCTCCAGCAGAACCAGGCTCAGGGTGGACGACCATCTGCCTTGACCGGTTGGGGTGAGTGGAAAGTGGAGAGAGAAAAGAAAAAGAGCAACAAAAAGCAACAACAAAACATTGGTCAGGTTGGTAGAACCAGTAGCTGCACACTGGAAGACATATACCTGTGTTTACCTGCCTACACCTGGCTGCTGCACCCACTGGGATTTTTCCATTTGTCTGCACCTACACCCACAATGGACATGGAAAACTGGATAACACTACTAGTCTTGATTACTCTCCTTTCACTGCTTTATCTGGCTTCGCCTCGACTTCCCTCATCTTCCTCCTCGTTGTAAGTGCACCTACAGAGGCTCTAAACGGAGCTTTGCTATTGACAGCACGAACCCCATACCATCCTTCTGATCAACATGCAGGTGTCCGTCGTGAAAGCCAGACAGACCCACAGCCTACCACAACGCACTAGCTAACATAGCTAACACAGTTTGTCCTACCAGCATCATCTCCCTCAGGCTGCTCAACATCCACTCGCTTACCAACAAGGGTCATCTGTGATCTTCTCAAGGATTACAAACTTGATTTCCTCTGCTTGACTGGACGAAGGGTGGCCTTTGAAGGGCCGCCCCCTGAAACGTTTGTTCAAAAAAACTGGTCTCACTATTCATAAGGACATGTTTCTCACACACATAATTCACTATCAAGAAGCCATATCATCTCCTAAAACTATGTACTATTCATCCCTAAAATGCTGAGGAAAGAAACTTCCAAGCCCTTTTTTTCCACTATCAGGAGCATACTCAGACCCATGTATTCTTTCCTATTACACATATATTCCTCTGCTCTTTGTAATAGTTTTATGTCCTTTTTCACTTTCAACATTAAAAATATTCAGAAACAGCTATAAACTCAATGTATTACTCCTAGCTGTAACCTCTGTTCACTGTTACCTACCCTCATTGTTCTTTTCTCTCTAGCTTTCAACTTCCAACCACTAATGACATCTCCAACATCATCTATAAATTGAGACCCTCCTCATGTTCACTTGATCCCCTGCCCACAACTGTGGTTAACAGTTGTGGGCACTTTTATCAGTTTGACTACTTTTATCACCAATATTATTCCAACCTTCCTTACTATAGGTATTGTCCCATCCTCTTTGGAAATTGGAATTATTACTCCCATTCTTAAAAAAAACTGGTTCAGACCCTTCTACTTTTAATAATTTAATAATAATAATAATTTAGTTTTTAATTTTTAAAAAATTATCTCTGGCCACTCTCATCCATGATTTAGTTACATCCCATTTAAATTATTGTAATTGTCTCTTGTTTGGTTTGCCTCAAAAATCCCCCCATCAACAACTGGTTCAGGACCCGGCTCCCCGTATTCTCACTAGAACCCCCTTCACAGATTATGTTACCCCCATCCTCAGATAACTCCATTGGCTCCCAGTCCATCTCCTCTTTATCTATAAGATTGTACTTCTCACATTCAAAGCCTCCATAATCTCTCACCCCCATACCTGTCAGATCTCCTTCGGTTATATACTGCACATCCTCATGCTCCTTATGTTCATCCTCAGCCGACCTCCTGTCCACTCTACAAGCTCACCTGTCGTCTGTGGGAGCTAGAGCATTCAGTCATTCTGTCCCCATCTCTGTAATTCCCCCCCATCAGATCTCCGATCCATAGACTCTCTTCCCCATGTTCAAGTCCTGTCTTAAAACTCACCTTTTTCTGTCTTGTCTATTCCACCTAAACTCAATAATCAAAACATTTTTCTTTTTCAACTGCTTATGTTGGTTTTTCTTTTATGCTACTATCGCTAATCTGTTTGTTGCTTTATCTGATGTCTGTAAAGTGACCTTGAGTGTTGAGAAAGGTGCCTATAAATAAAATGTATCATTATTATTATCATTATTATTTTAGGTAGGTAGCACGTTAGATAGGAATCATGTTTTATGTTGTGGATGGACACTTTAAGATGTTGCAGTTTTGGTCAAGGAGACATAAAAATTAAATGTTAATACTTTGCTTATAAGTTTAAAGGGTTATAAAGTGTTGCATCACCTATTTAGAGATTTATGTTTCTTAAAGTGGACTCATGGCATCTTGGTTGGGTTCTGTAAGATCTATAATTGTTTATAGTGCTGTTAAGGTTGACATACTTTACTACAGGGAAACTTCAGTGTTGAATTAGCTTTATGAAGAAATAATGACACTCAAACACAACAGCTGTTTTAAACTGGGAACATAGAACAGCTGTATTTTTCATTCTTTTATTATTATTTTAAAAACCAGGGGTCACAGCACATATACATCATCACTGATCATATACATTAAAAGTAATTAATGGTGGTACAAGTTTTACTATGATGTGCAACATAAATCAATGACATTAAATTGAAAAACAAATACCAGTAAGAGACACAGATTCAGGTGTTCATGAGGATGAAACAGAAATCTATCTTCAATTTCCTGTTGAGAACGTCACATCAGCTGATTCATTTGGTTTCACTTTACAGTTTTCTCTTACTTCTAAATCATAAAGAGATAAACTATGATTCACAGACATACACAGTATGAAACATATCTATATTATGTTACCTGCTCTCACTGATGAATACAGAACATCTGGATCAGTCGCCTGCTCTGTAACACAAACACAGACACAGTGTTATAGTATAGATCATCATATATGGGGCTGATGAAAATGTAACCTGCATGTACAGTATGTGAGTAGGTACCTGTCAGTGGAAATGTATATAACCTACAGGAAATATATCTATAAAAACAGGCAGTGATGGACATTTTTTGTTTTATTACCAAATGTTTCACAATTACATTAAAATTGATAAATTCCCCCTTTGCAATCAAAATGATTTATTCTAGTTTACAGATATTGTGGTTTAGCAAGAACTACAGGACTTTAGAGAGTTTTACATCAGATTTCACTTTCCAGGCAAATACTACTTAAAATTAGTAAATCGATCTGTGTGTTAATCTTCTGTACATGTATTTGTATGTGATTACCCGTCCTCCTTCCAGCCTTCTTCTAATTTTTAATCACAACCTGACCATAAGTGACCTCAGCAGGACCTGAGACAGGGAGAGAAAAAAACAAATCACTTTTAACAGAAATCTAAAATGTTCAAGTCTTGTTAAGTTGTTTAGGTAAATTCATGTGTAGACTGAAGGAGACTGTGAAAAATCATCAACTTACTTCTTTTGTTCACTAATTGACTCCAAAAAAACAAGCAAATACTGTTGATAAAACTCAAATCTAAGTATAAAAGGAAAAAATAATATCAACTCATGTTGTAAACTACAGAAAACATAGTGCTGTAGTGCTGAATAAAAACTAAGTACAAAGGTCAGTGATACTACTTAGACTTGGTGTGGAAATACACCAGCAGCAGGTAAAGGGGATTTTATGATTTCATCCACCATAATACATCAGTTTTTATGCGTTTATTAAATTCTGCTTCTTTAAAGTAACTAAAGCTGTCGGATACACAGAGTAGAATAATAATTTAATCTGATTTGAGGGTCTAAAGACACCCAGTGTCAGTGCTCTACAGATTGTAAAGCCCACTAAGACAAATTTGTAATTTTGTGACTGTATAATTCATTTTGATTTTATTTTGATTTAGCTGGAATTATACAGCACCAGAGAAAACCCTGCATTATCCACAATACTGGGATTTCATTGGGGGAAAATATATAAAAGCTACTTTTAACATGACCAACATAATAAAACACCTAAAACATCCTGCAGAATACAACAACTTCTGATGGGTGACAGAGGTGAAAGCAAAACCAAAGCAACAAACATTTCTATGACAAGAATGAGTTTACCAGGACACTGACAGTGCTAAAAAATACTCTAATTTATCATGTTGCATTACGTCTCTGACATTACTTAATGAATTAACTAGTTAATGTCATACTATCAGGACATTAACTACATCTCTGAAACCACCATAACAGAGATGTATGTAACATCTCATCACCATCTACCACTGTTATTAGTGTCTGAGTTCAGACAGTAAAGGTTGGAAAAAGAATGGATTTTCTTCTTTTCCTTTGGGCTGTTCTCTTTCAGGTGTCTCCACAGTGAATCATCTGCCTCCAACTAACCCTGTCCTCTGCATCCTCTTCTCTAACACCAACTAACTTCATGTCCTCCCTCACTACATCCAGAAATCTCCTCTTTGCTCTTCCTCTAGACCTCCTGCCTGGCAGCTCCAACCTCAGCATCCTTCTACCGATATATTCACAGTTTCTCCTCTGAACATGTCCAAACCACCTCAATCTGGCCTCTCTGACTTTATTTCCAACACATCTAACATGAGCTGTCCCTCTGATGTCCTCATTCCTGATCCTGTCCATCCTCGTCACTCCCAAAGAGAACCTCAACATCTTAAGCTCTGCTACCTCCAGCTCTGCCTCCTGTCTTTTCTTCAGTGCCACTGTCTCTAAGCCGAACAACATCTCTGGTCTCACTACCATCTTGAACATCTTTCCTTTCATTCTCGCTGATACTCTTTTATCACACAACACACCTGACACTTTTCTCCACCCGTTCCAACCTGCCTGCACTCACCTCTTCACCTCTTTTCCACACTCTCCGTTGCTCTGAACCGTTGACCCTAAGTACTTAAAGTCCTGCACTTTCTTCACCTCTGCTCCCTGTAACCTCACTGTTCCACCTGGGTCCCTCTCATTCACACACATGTATTCTGTCTTACTGCAGCTAAGCTTCATTCCTCTGTTTTCCAGAGCAGACCTCCACCTCTCTAGATTTTCCTCCACCTGCTCCCTGCTCTCACTACAAATGACAATGTCATCTGCAAACATCATAGTCCATGGAGATTCCTGTCTAACCTCATCTGTCAGTCTGTCCATCACCAGAGCAAACAAGAAGGGGCTCAGAGCTGATCCTTGATGCAGACCCACCTCCACCTTGAACTCGTCTGTCACACCTACAGCACCTCACCACTGTCTTACAGCTCTCACACATGTCCTGCACCACTCTAACATACTTCTCTGCCACTCCAGACGTCCTCATACAATACCACAGCTCCTCTCTCTGCACCCTGTCATACGCTTTTTCTAAATCTACGAAGACACAATGCAACTCCCTCTGACCTTCTCTGTACTTCTCCATCAGCATCCTCAAAGCAAATACTGCATCTCTTGTTCTCTTTCTAGGCATGAAACCATATTACTGCTCACAAATGTTCACCTCTGCCCTTAGCCCTGTCCTGAAGACCAAACCTGCCCATAACAGTCTCATCACCTCTGTTCCCTTCACCTACATGCCCATTGAAATCTGCACCAATCACCACTCTCTCACCTCTGGAGATGCTCTGCATCACTTCATCTAACTCACTCCAGAATTTCTCCTTCTCTTCTAACTCACATCCTACCTGTGGGGCATAACCACTCACAAAATTGAACATCACGCCTTCAATTTCCAGCTTCAGACTCATCAACCTGTCTGATACTCTTTTCACCTCTAGAACATTCCTCACAAACTCCTCTTTCAGGATAACTCCTACTCCATTTCTCTTCCTATCTGACCCATGTTAGAACAACTTGAACCCTGCTCCTAAGCTTCTAGCCTTGTTACCTTTCCACCTGGTCTCCTGGACACACAGTATGTCCACCTTCCTTCTCTGCATCATGTTAATCAACTCTCTATCCTTCCCTGTCATAGTCCCAACATTCAAAGTCCCTTCTGTCAGTCCTACATTCTTAGCTTTCCTCTTCTCTCTCTGCCTAAGAACACACCTTCCTCCTCTCCTTCTTCCACCAACAGTAGTCTAATTTCCACCAGTAGCCTGTAGGTTAACAGCACCGGTGGCGGTTGTTGATAACCCGGGCCCCGACCGATCCGGTATGGAAGTCAGATTCGGTGTGAAAGTCATGTTTCGCATTTTTTATTTGGCATGTGTTTTACGTCGGATGCCCTTCCTGACACAACCCTCTGCATTTATCCAGACTTGGAACTGGCACGAGAAGACACTGGCTTGTGTCGCCTTGTGGTTACATTGGATGGATTCCCTAAACTCTGTATTTATTTATATCAACCTCTCCAAGACTGAAGTCCTTGTCTTCCCAGCTAGACCTTCGAGACAACACAACATCAGCATCAACATTGGATCTACAGTGATTGTCCCCACTAAGTCGGCCAGAAATCTGGGGGTCATCATCGATGACCAACTGAGCTTTAAGGACCACATCTCCTCAGTCTTTTGAACATGCAGATTTGCTCTCTACAACATCAGGAAGATCAGACCCTACATCACGGAATATACAACCCAAGTCATTGTACAGGCGCTGGTCACATCTCGTCTCGATTACTGCAACGCTTTGTTGATGGGGTTACCAGTATCCACAATCAAACGCTTACAGATTATCCAAAACGCAGCAGCTCACCTAATTTTTAATCAGTCAAAAAGGACCCATGTCACACCACTTTTCAGATCTCTGCACTGGCTTCCTGTAAATGGTAAAAAGTCGCTTATATAGCGTTTTTTTCCAAAGCGCTTTACAATGTTGATTCCCATTCACACTCTCACACACACCGATGGCGGTGGCTGCCATGCAAGGTGTTCACCTGACCCACCAGGAGCAACTTGTATAAACTTGGGGTTTAATGTCTTGCCCTAGGACACTTCAACATGTAGCCAGGACCAGGGACTGAACCAATGACCCTGTGGTCCATGTATGACTGTCTTTACCAACTGAGCTACAGCCGCCCCACATCACATGTAGCTGCTCACATTGGGTTTCAGCTTCTCCAATGAGCATTAATTCTGTAAGGAACATGTTGGTTAAAGTGTCTCTGCAGCCAGTGTCTGTACTCAGACAAAGATTGTTTGTCAGGGAAGATGCTTTGCTCTATAACACCACATACTCAGCCATGTCCAACTCATGTTGATTTCACAGTCACATTGTATGAGCCAAACAACGTTTTTTATACTGTACTGATGGTGATTAGTGACACCATACTACACCAGACTAGAATCTTTACACTGGAACAAATACGTAACCTATTCAGTTAAGCAAAGAAAAAAAAAAAAGGCACACATCACTGTACAGAAGAACAGAGCAGTACCTCTGGAAAGTCAAGTCGCTTGGATTCATATTTGATTTGCTTTTTGTTACAATGTAATATTCTGTTTTAGTGTTTTTAACAAGAATAAAAGATTTAAACATTTACAAATGATTCATTTAAACTGGTGATTTTCAGTGAGTTAAAGAGCCCATTTTATCCATAAATGAGGATTAAGTCAATAGGAGGGGAGCTACAGCTACAGAGCATGGAGGTCACCACATTTCTCGATTTTAGCAGACCTGCATCCATAATTATCAGTCAAACTAAACTGTCTTACCTGATATTCACTAATCTTTCTGTGTGCAAACACCCATTACATCTAAGGCAGGTTATTATTCATATGACAGATGTGTCATAGTCTGGGCTGACAGGGTCCATATGTCCATGCATGGAGATAAACTCTCTTAAAGCTAATGGGGTTAGCTTGGCAGTTTTGTGCAGTTTAACATCCTGCTGCTCACAGAAAAGTTGATATGTTCACTCACTGTACAGATCTTTCTGCTGACAGACAGGAAACAAACTGAGACAGCTGAGACTTATATTATCCTTTAAAATATTTTGTCAAGGTTTGGTAAAAACTGTGACCCAAATGCAAACAGACATGGTAATGTGAGGGTCTATTTGTGAGAAGAACCGTTTGTTCTGGAACCAAAAGGAGCAGCTGACAAATGATTGAATGATAGATGTTTTATTGAATGTTTAGGGGTTAAGGGGGTTGCTGCTGGCTGGATGAATAGGTGCTTATCTGCTTGGTCAATCTGACAAGTAGGCAACACACTGGATCAATAAACACAGGCGAATGCAGAGTCATAGAATGATGAAATGAAACTAAATTTTCTTTGGGCTTATTGGTTAATGGAAGTGCTTTCCAGGAGGCACGAAGCAAGAATGAACGGGAGGTTCCTTGTAGACCAGGGGAGTTGGTTGGGTGGGGAAGGAGGTAAAATGGCAGTGTCAAGTGATTGTATCTCCTTTCAGAGGTGGAAAATATTGAGTAATGCAAAAAAAAAAAAACATCACAGCAAAGGTACCATATAATTCCAGAATCAGTAATCCATAATGTTCCAAATTTTAAATCCAGAGATAGACAGAAAGTTAAGGACCGAAATCAGGTCAGGCATGTTTGGTAAGTTTGGGAGATCGATCTGAATAATTAGCAGCAATAACACACACACACACACACACACACACACACACACACACACACACACACACACAGTCTACCTCTCCTATTGGCCGTTTGTCTGATGGTGATATCAGCATAGGTCACATCCACTGAAGGAGAAGAATCTTTCCTTCCTGGAAGGAAAAGAGGAAGAAAGACATGAACATGCATTAGTTAAATATTTCTGCAATTATTTTGTACTTCTGGTGTTCTGTCATCACCAGAACGGATGACCCTAAAAGCCTTAAGCTGGTCAGTGCCAGTCCGGATCAATCGGCAGAGACAGTATTTGAGAGTGTGCAGTGTAAAGATTCTAGTGTTTAGTCTTCAGACCCAGTCTCTGTCAGTCTTTCTTACAATGATTATTTTAAAATAGTTTAATAGTTACGACCAGTATCAACGGCTGATGAAGTCACAGCTGAGGTAGACCTACAATAACTGCGACTTTAAATGAACATAGTGTTGTTTTATTCAATTTCAATTCAATTCAACTTTATTTATAAAGCGCCAATTCACAACAAAGTCATCTCAAGGCACTTTACAGAGTAAAGTCAGGACTATAAAGATGTATAGAGAGAACCCAACAATTTCCCCTTGAACAAGCCATAGGCAACAGTGGAGAGGAAAAACTCCCTTTAACGAAAGAAACCTCCAGCAGAACCAGGCTCAGGGTGGACGACCATCTGCCTTGACCGGTTGGGGTGAGTGGAAAATAAAGAGAGAAAAGAACAGAGCAACAAAAAGCAACAACAAAACATCGGGCAGATTGTTAGGACCAGTAGCTGCACACTGGAAGACACACAGCTTCAAAGCTGGGGACACTTGCAGAAAGGGACAGAGAGAGGGGGACAGAGAAGGACAAAGACAACTACGGGAGAGAACACAGAGAGTTAATGACATACAGTGGTGACAATTGTAGGGTGAGAGGAGAGGAGAGAGGGTCAAGAGGAGGAAAGGAGCTCAGTGCATTGGGGGGTGGGTCCCCAGCAGTCTAAGCCTATAGCAGCATAACTATAACTAACTATATGCTTTATTAAAGAGGAAGGTTTTAAGCCTAGACTTAAAAGTAGAGAGGGTGTCTGCTTCCCGAATCTGAACTGGGAGCTGGTTCCACAAGAGAGGAGCTTGATAGCTAAAGGCTCTACCTCCCATTCTACTTTTGGAAATTCTGGGAACCACAACTAGCCCTGCATTCTGAGAGCGAAGTGGTCTACTGGGATGATATGGTGCTATGAGATCTTCTATATTTGATGGAGCCTGAACATTCAGAGCTTTATATGTAAGAAGCAGGGTTTTAAATTCAGGTGTTTGCTACTTGCAGACTGTCAGAGACCAGAAATCTGTGATGGTTGGTGGAAACAGTCTTTATCTGTGAACTGTCCAGTCTTTGACAGTTTTGGGATGTGCAGACAGTTTCTCTGCATGGGTCTTACTAACAATGCATGTGCACAAATCTGTGTTAAAACTGTGAGTACAAACAATCTATGCACAAATCTGGAAATGATCAACTGTAGATTGTTGTAAAATGTGTACTATTCATCCAGTATCTGTAACCACTTATCCGGTTCAGGGTCATGGGGGGCTGGAGTCTATCCCAGTTGTCATAGGGTGGGAGGTGGGGTCCACCCTGGACAGGTTTTGCCAATGAACCTAACATGCTTGTCTTTGGCCAGATGGAGGAAAGTGGAGGAAACCCACACAAACACAGGGAGAACATGCAAACTCCACACAGAAAGGTTGCAGACAGCCAGGGATTTGACCCAGGGACCTTCAAGCTGTAAGGAGGCAGCGCTAAGCACTCCATCACTGTCCTGCCCTGTAGATAAATGGTCTGCTCAAATTCCTTCTAGAACTACAAATATATTTAAAAAATGTTTTAATTTTATATAGACAATGAGCTTTTTAACAATGAATATCGTTTGAAACTGCTTTTATTCTCACTCAAGTTTCAGTTGGGATTTTAATGCTGAAAGATTTGAATTAAATTGTTTGCTCAAATCAGCTCACAGTTTTCATACCTATTTGTTTCCTCCACCGCTGGACAACTCCAACCACAACCAGAACCAAGAGAACCACAGAAACTAAAACTGTTACTGTGCTGATCAGAGAGGAAGACACTTTGTCATCAGTGTTATTAAAGGCTGTAGCAGTGCAGAGAGCAGTGGTGGTTTGAGGATCAGAGGTTGGAGGACGATCTGTAGACAGAGGAGGAGAATCTGGTTCAGCGATCAGTTTATTATCAGGTCAGCAGGTTAGTTCATATCTTTAAACAGGAAGTGATGTCAGTGTCCTGACCTCTGACCCTCAGTCTGCTCTGAGGAGATTTTCCATAGGCATCAGTAGAACATGAGTAGAGACGTGCATCAGACCATTGGACTTTGTGGATGGTGAACATGATCTTAGGGTCAGATACAAGTTTGTTTCCATTAACTAAGTAATAAGCTTTCACTTTGTCGCCATTTCTCTTTCTACAGCTCAGAGTGACATCACTTCCTGTCAGCACAGGAAGTGCAGGGATCTCCAGGATCAGAGGACCATCTGAACAACACAAACAGAGACATATAGAGACAGAGTTACACCAACAGACCAGAGTCATATACATGTGTTGTGTTGCAGCAGTTAGTTTCTGTACCAGTTACAGTGATGGTGACCTGGTTGCTCTTCTGTCCAGAACTGGTCCCACACCAGTAATCTGTACTGAATTTTGTTGAGACATCAAGGACACAGGAGGAACCATCCAACCGTCCAAAGTATGAACCAGCTGCTCCACACTCCTCAGTCTGTCCTCCTCTGGTCCTCTTCACTGTCCAACCATCAACTGTCTGTCCGTCTTCTACACAGCTCAGAGACACTGGAGGACCTCTGGTGAAGAACTGCTGAAGGTTTGGACTGAACATCAGAGACACTAGAGGACACAGAGACAGAATAAATGTCTGTGTATTGTTGGAGTGTCAGTGCTTGTTTTCACCTCCATCATCTCACCTGCAGAAACAGTGAGTCCAGACAGCAGCAGGAGGACAGACACACCTGGAACAGGAGGCACAGGTCACTAAAATGGACACTATGGGGCACAGGACAAAATTAAATCACAATGAAACCAAAGCAGTTTTGATAACAGCTGAGTGAACAAACCAAATATTAACCTTCATGTTTAAACATGTTCTGATAAGTTGTAATAACAAAGTTTTTGAACAATGTGTGAATTTAATGTGTGGGAAATGGAGCAGAACTTGTAAAACTAGACCAGTCTGTGACACATTACTGTTGTTTCTTGTTTTTAAGCCCTCAGTTCGTCAATGCACCAGTTTTCACATCCTGCTCCATCACAGCTGATCTCCAGCTCCTGACGTCCACACGGCCTCACACCAGAACAAAGAACTGTGCATTTCTCACTTCATTTCTTTAGGATAAGATCAAACTTATCCTCACAGGAACCATATAAAGTGCATAAAGCATTTTCAAAGTATTTACAATAACTGAAAAGTGGAACATACAATACAGTGCATCTCCATTATGTGTGAGAGAGGAACAGCTAAGCAATTATGCATGAAGCAGCATTAATATTCATCAATAATTCAAAATGTTCTGTAGATGATCTACAGTAGAGCTAAATCTTTTTCTGTGCAGCAAACAGTTAATGGAATGATGCTCAGTGTTAGTCCACTAACATAAACCCTGTCACTGTCTCCAAAAGTCAAGATTCTGTTTCCTCTATTGTTTCTACTGTGTCAAGCTCCCATTTAAACTTCATGCTGTTTAGTGGCCTAGTTATCATAAAGCATTTATGCCTCATATGTATTTGCCTATAAAACTGTCATTAATACCAGAACCAAATGATAGTCGAGTGAAGTTGATGGGTGGGTGGCTGCACATTTTAAGTCTCTTTGAACAATTGCTGGTCTAATGTAAGTTTTTCATACAGGTTTACTTAGATTTTGCCTTAGTGATTCTTCAGTCTTGTCACCACATCATTGTCCTTGTCACTTCATAAGTTTTCTACTGCTGCTCATGCGCCATTTTCCTCTACAGTGGACACGTGGAGAGACAGATGAGTTTAAACAGTTTGTACCCATTAACTAAGCATTTTTACATGTTTTTTCAAAATTAATTGACAGACTTGGTGATATTTACTTGTTAAAACCTGAAATCTGCTTTAACCGGTCAATATTGTATCAATAACTTTAGCAAAGTGTTAGGATTTCAAATCCTTCCTGTCAATTAGAGAAAAAACATCTATTTATTGTGGTGGCTGTTATTTAGCTAACACCATTCAAAGTTTGCCTCTGTGGTCGAGCGAGGTAAGCAATGAATAGAGAGATGGTGATTGTCAAACCGAATCCCCTGTTATCCCCTGAATGGGAGTGAATGTGGCATCAAAGTGTGTGTTAATCCAGCTCCATCTCCTTAAATTACAGTGGACAGTAATAACTTGGTAGACATAGTGGTGGTCAAAGATTAGCCAGTCAATTCAAATTCAGTATTTGTTCCCAGAATTGTTTTATTGTATTGTTGTGTTCAGATGTAATGGACTTAAGCTCAAGTTACATTCCACACTGGCCAGATGCAAGTTTCCTTCATATGCTTAGTTTTTATTTATTTCAGTCCAGTGCAGAATTCTAACCTCTGTTCCTCTTGAAGAGACAGTCATGGCCCATTAAGACCTGCACTCAAGAGAGCAGCTCAGAAGGTCCAAGAAGAGCAACCTGTGAAACTTTGATCAGGTCCATCTGAGTCACCTCAGGGCAGGTTCCCCTAACAGTAGCTGAGTGTCTCAGTTTATCAGCTTTTAGTCAAAGAAAAAGGGCTGTTTCTAGCCTAACTATGGTAGTTTTAATTTGTCTAATGTGATGCTAAACTAAATATATTTGAATAGAGTTATGTCACACAAAGTATTTGAAAACCAGACTTTAAATGTTAATTGACTGTTGTTGGCAGTTTCACAATTTTCAACAATTGAGGATCAGATGAATTAATGAAGATATTTCTGTTGCAGCATCACTTTAGACATTGTACAAGCTTTAAATCAATAGACCAGTGACTTGAATATGTTTACAGTAATAATCCATTACACACCGTGAGGTTCAGCTTGGTGAGCTCTGCTGAATGTGAGCATGTCTTTAAACATTTGGAATGATAGAAAACCTTGGCTGATGGTATTACTGTTCAAAGAGAATGTGTCTTTAAGGCCCCTATCCAGGCCCTGGGAGGTGATGTGTATGTTTCATGAGTCATTGACATGTCAGTGCACCATACTGTAGGGTTTAGGGTTTAGGGTTAGTACTGATCAGCCTCCATGGCTCAGTTCACCTGTAAACCTCAGTTTAAGAAGCAACAAATTAGGATGATAGTAGCACAAGACTCAAAATCAGTCCACACTTTGCTTCCTGCTCTCTAGTCAGCGACAGCTTTGCTTCACCAGGTGTGTTTAGTCCATAAGAATCTGGAAGCTGCCATCTTAGATGATGGTGGAGGTAGAAAAGTTATGTGGTATCTCTCAGGTTCTGACTGACTGAATGCACCTTACGCAGAAAACTAGCAGTGAGTTGTGCTGGGATGAATGAAAAACAAGCAGGGACCCGTGAGGACCAGGATCGAGAACTAGTGCAGGTGTAACAGGGACACAGTTTCTGAATAAGATGTTTCTGGGGACTGATTCAAATCAGGGACAAGCAAGAAAGAAGGTTTCATCTGCTTCTATTGTACTGAAGTGGAAATCTGAAACCCAGGTGCATAAAATTAAAATAGTGATTATGATTAATCAGACACTGCTATAGGGACGTGAGACATATGCATCCACAATCCCACCTCCCCAAACCCACTGCAGACATCTTACCACTCATGGAAGCTCCATGAGGCCCATATTAACAGCAGCTCCCTGAAACCTGCACATTCACTGCAGTGTCACAAAAATAAATGGTTCCTTTAATCTTCTTGTAGAATCATCACTCGCCTTTGTGCTCAGGCTTTATGTAAAAACAATTGGCACTGTCTTTGTGTGGTGCATTCAGGGACAACACTGAGTGTAGGTCACCTGTGTTTCAAAAGTAAACTGATCCATGGATTTGACGATTTGTATGACTTCTACTAAAAGTGGAAGCTCTTATTTTGTATTCTTCTAATGGGGAAGCTGTAATATAGTTAGTGAACTACTGCAGAACAGAATGTGTTGCCTGGTATAGTGCTGAACATTGGAACAGTACAAGGCAATAGTCACAATTCTTTGTGTTAAACAGGATCAAGTCATTAGAAAAGCTGTTTAATGACAAATTCTATGGATTCAATGCAATTTGTATTTGTTTGCAGCAAAACCGAGAGAAGAATAGTTTGTAGAAATACTTAGTTGGTTCTGGATCAGCTCCTGATAGCAGTGTTTGTCATTCAGGATCCAAGGAAATGACACTAGCATCATCATAAACGTGTGTTTGTGTTATTCACTGCTACTTTGTGTCATTTTTTAAGGGCTATTGAAAATCGTGTAGCATCTTAACAGCAGAAGACAATTATCAATATTCAGAAAATGCATTGCAAGAACAGCCATTCACACTTATATTCAGACCTACAGGCAATTTAGAGTCACCAAATAACGTAACATGTGTCTTTGGAGTGTGGGAGAAAACTGCCCCTTCTCATTCCTGACGCATTAAAAAGACGTTCTGCTTTACATCGATGACCCTCTCACTTTAATATTTGACACCAAATTCAATGACACAGTTTTGAAAAGAAAAAGTCTCATAGGCAGGTGGATGGTACAAGACACAGGATTTTTCCACTGGAGACCGGGGTTCAACTCTAGAGCGAGATGACTGACTGCTCTCCTCTCTTGTACCATTTTTTGTTTATTTGTCTTAATATAAAATGTAAAATTATTAATTATTATTAAATTATTAATTATAAAGCTTTTTACTTCAATATTGACGACCTCTACATTACAGTATTTCACTGGATGAGAGTAAAATGATTATTTGGTTCATGAGGATCCTAAGAAAACATGCAGTCAGCCTGGTGGACTGATAGAAATTAGTGAGCACAGCACATTATCTAAATACTGACTTGTTCTGACTAATTGGACAATAACCAGCAGATGAAGCTCTGACTGTGTCACTGTTTTAGCTCAGGCTCAGTTTCACTCTGTGCTTATTCTGTAAATGTATGTTTTCTCTGTAATGAATGTAGGAAGAAGTTTGACTCACCGAGGAGCAAAGACAAAGGTGGAGACTTCATGTTGTCTGGATGACGACTGAACATCTGGACAACAGACAAGACAGACCACTTCAGATCACATGCAACACTTCCCTGTTCACACAGTTATCACGTCATTGGCTGAGCTCCATGCTAATGTCATTGTTGGTATAAAGAGAAGAGTGTGTAACTGTCTTTTTAATGGAGTTCAGAGGTGGTGTTCAACAGCAGCAGGTGGCTGCAGATACTATGGTAAGAACTTGGAATGAATTGTGAATGAATAATGAATTGTATTAATATTGTTTCTTGTGTGTTGACTTATTGTCCCATATTGATTTGCTTGAGACATTCAAACTAACCTGATCCTCATAAACACAGAAGACAGAAGCAACTGCCTGTCTGGAGTTTGTCAAACAATATTAGAATAACTCTGAGAGCATGAGGACAGATTCTCTGGTCTGATTAGACCACAGCAGGGACAGGGAAAGGAAACAGGGTTTACGAAAGGATGAATGAATCTAAATACAGATAGGTACCTGCTCACTTCACTCTGCTCATAGACTCAACACCAGAAACAGTGTTGAGGATGCAAAGACAGAAATACTTAATCTAAAGTTGTCTCTCTACTGTTCAGACGTTCAGTCCTCATCCTGACAACATGAAGACTCCATCTGTCTCTCTGCTTTTTGGTGAGTCAAACACAAACCTTCAACATTCATTCATTACAAACAAAACACACATTTACATTTAATGGACTCTGTCACTAAGTGTTACAGACAGCAGGTTTATGTGACAACAGGCGACAGTTATACAGGACATTCAAGACAACTGGTGATTTTATCCTATTATCATATTTTGAATTTTGGTCTATCTGTAATATTTGGGGGGAGGATCTGGTGAATTCTTTCTCTAATAGCTACAATTTTATTCATAAAGAAAGTCATGAAGTCATTGCTGCTCAGAGTTAAGGGAAAACTAGGCTCAACAGAACAATGGCTCTTAGTCAGCCTGGTTACAGTGTAACACGATAATCAACCTGTACAAGAGTAAAGTTAAGGTGGCTACTCTTCATTGTATTGACACATAGTAAAGCAAATGATAAAAGAAAACTTCAAGAGTGAAGGTAGAAGCACTTAGGTGGACTACATTGTGGTGACTGTGGTGCAGGATGGTAGAGCGGTCATCCACCAATCCCCCAGTTGCTGGCTCAATCCCCACAACCAGTTCTGATTGTGAATGGGTGAATGAGAAGTACCAATAGGTAGAAAAGTGCTGTATGAGTGCAGATCATTTTTCTTGTGTTGACATTGTATCAGTGACTGTAAAGTGTTGGTAGGGGAGAGTGTAGCCAGACAACACAGGATGGTTGTGTGTAAAATGCCTCTAGTGGTAAGGAAGATGAAGAGGACAAAGGCAGAGCAGAGGACAAAGTGGTGGAAGTTGAAAAAGGAAGAAGGTCATGTAGTTTTCAGGGAGGAGCTGAGACAGACTCTGGGTGGTTTGGAGGTGCTTCCAGATGACTGGACCACTACAGCTAATTTGATCAGGGAGACAGGTAGGAGGGTACTCGGTGTGTCATCTGGAAAGAGGAAAGTGGACAAGGAGACTTGGTGGTGGAACGAGGAAGTTCAGGAGTGTATACAGAGAAAGAGGTTAGCTAAGAAGAAGTGGGACACTGAGAGGACTGAAGAGAGTAGACAGGAGTACAGGGAGATACATTGTAAGGTGAAGGTAGAGGTAGCAAAGGCCAAACAAAGAGCATATGAGGACTTGTATGTTAGGTTGGACACTAAAGAGGGAGAGGTGGATTTATACAGGTTGGCCAGACAAAGAGATAGAGATGGAAAGGATGTGCAGCAGGTTAGTGTGATTAAAAACAAGGATGGAAATGTATTGACAGGTGCCAGGAGTGTGATGGGAAGATGGAAGGAGAACTTTGAAGAGTTAATGAATGAGGAAAATGAAAGAGAACGAAGAGTAGAAGAGGTGACTGGTGTGGAGCAGGAAGTATCAAAGATTAGTAAGAGTGAAGTGAGGAGGACGTTGAAGAGGATGAAGAGTGGAAAGGCAGTTGGTCCTGATGACAAACCTGTGGAGGTATGGAAGTGTCTAGGAGAGGTGGCAGTAGAGTTTCTGACTAGTTTGTTTAACAAGATTGTTTAAAACAATGACATTGTGATTTGTAGTGAGAGCAGGGAGCAGGTGGAGGAAAATCTAGAGAGGTGGAGGTCTGCTCTGGAAAACAGAGGAATGAAGCTTAGCCGCAGTAAGACAGAATACATGTGTGTCAATGAGAGGGACCCAGGTGGAACAGTGAGGTTACAGGGAGCAGAGGTGAAGAAGGTGCAGGACTTTAAGTACTTAGGGTCAACGGTTCACAGCAACGGAGAGTGTGGAAAAGAGGTGAAGAGGCGAGTGCAGGCAGGTTGGAACAGGTGGAGAAAAGTGTCAGGTGTGTTGTGTGATAAAAGAGTATCAGCGAGAATGAAAGGAAAGATGTTCAAGACGATGGTGAGACCAGAGATGTTGTTCGGCTTAGAGACAGTGGCACTGAAGAAAAGACAGGAGGCAGAGCTGGAGGTAGCAGAGCTTAAGATGTTGAGGTTCTCTTTGGGAGTGACGAGGATGGACAGGATCAGGAATGAGGACATCAGAGGGACAGCTCATGTTAGAAGTTTTGGAGATAAAGTCAGAGAGGCCAGATTGAGGTGGTTTGGACATGTTCAGAGGAGAAACTGTGAAAATATCGGTAGAAGGATGCTGAGGTTGGAGCTGCCAGGCAGGAGGTCTAGAGGAAGACCAAAGAGGAGATTTATGGATGTAGTGAGAGAGGACATGAAGTTAGTTGGTGTGAGAGAAGAGGATGCAAAGGACAGAGTTAGATGGAGGCAGATGATTGAACATCATTGGTTTCAGTCCTAACAACAAAAATTTTGGTCACAAAGTAGATGTTCCTTCAAGATAAGTAGACAACATAACAGTCCACAGATTATGTGAATAGTTTCTGACTCAAGCTCTAAATAGCTGGTCAGTTGGCAAAGCAAACATTAGTAAAATGGTCAAAGATATTATTGGGTTTTTCAAGAGAAATGACTGGAAAAATGGAAAATCACTGATGCTAAAGTGAAGTACATGCTTGATAACAACACTGCTGCAACTTCATCTTCAAGTTAGTCATCGTCCTGTTTATTGCTTGTAAAATCTGCTGAATCACCAGGCTGTTGCACAGATTTGTGTAAAGTAAATGCTATGAAAAAGCCAGATTAATAAATCTGATGTCATTGGCAGAACCTGGTCTGCTTTTACATACAGTCATAAGTTTTGGCCTCTGTAATGCACCTTCCCAAAAACAAAGTTTTGATCTTGATATTTTCCTGAATATATTCATTCATGATTTATTGCATTAGATTGTACAGTTGTACCTTAAGAAATCACAGTGACTGTAGATAAATAGAAAGTGTCCTCTGACCTTCAGTGACCTCTGACCTTTAGTGACCTGTGTCCTCCTGTTCCAGGTGTGTCTGTGCTGCTGTCTGGATTCACTGTTTCTGCAGGTGAAAACCATCACTGACAATCCAACAATAACACACAAACATTTAATGTGTGAAAGAAACTGTAGACACCTGATACAAGAGTCATGTGTGAATGTGAATAATAATAAAGAAAGAATATTATTTGTGTAACTGTCAAACCATAAACATATATGACCCCTGTGTTAGTACATGTGGACACTCACACTCCACTGGTAAACTATTGGTACAGTGACCAGGACTGATGATGTCATTATCAGCCTGTAAAATCTGCAAACTGGTGGAAATTTCCTCTCTTGGGAAGGAAACACCAACCCTGACTAATAAGGACTAAGAATAAAGACAAGGTCTAGGTGTGAACACACACACACACACACACACACACACACACACAGTACATTAAAAGTTTCACCAACCTTTGAAAACACTCGCCCTGTGTTTATTGTGCTGAAATAGTGTTTTGCCTCATTGTGGATACATTAGTGTAATAAAATGTGGTGTTTCTCACTTTTGCTACAGTATTATCTGAATGCCAGAATGATAAACAAGAAAAATTATATTAATGATGATGATGATGATGAGAAGGCAACAAAAGGCCGAATCCTCAGCTGTTTCTCTGCTCGGTGTTTGCTTTTACCATCTGTGAGGAGCCGACACTGAATGATGACAACAGGTGATCTGTGGAGAGAATTTTCAATTCTGATCAGTGATCTCACAGTGGTCACAGAGCCACAGATCACATAGAAAGCAGGTCCAGAACCACATATGGAAGTAGACCAGATCTGAATGAAGAGACCTGATCTGGTTTGTTAACACTGCAGAGACTCTGAAGGATTTGGGCTCAGTTCAGCTGTGATGTGGATGTAGCCAGTAAGTTCTCCATCAGTGCAGTGATGGAGGTGAAACCAAGGATGTAGAGACTCAGTAACTTTCCACCTGGTCCTAACAGTAACATGTCACAGAGCCAGTAAGGACTGATTTCATTCTCTGAGAGTCTGGATTAACACTGGACCCTGTCTCTGTTTGTGTCTCTGTTGTTCAGATCATCATCAAGTGGTCCTGAAGTTCTCTGAAGATCCTGTGCTGACAGGAAGTGATGTCACTCTGTACTGTGAAAAAAAGACAAAGGGTGATGCAGTCAAAGCTTATTTCTACTTTAATGAAACCAAACTTGGATCTGAGCCTAAGATCATGTTCACCATCAGTAAAGTCCAACAGTCTGATGAAGGTCTCTACTCATGTTCTACTGATGTCCATGGAAAATCTCCTGTGAGCAGGCTGAGGGTCAGAGGTCAGGACACTGACATCACTTCCTGTTTAAAGATCTGAACTAACCTGCTGACCTGATAATAAACTGATCACTGAACCAGATTCTCCTCCTCTGTCTACAGATCCTCCTCCAACCTCTGATCCTCACACCACCACTGCTACAGCCTTTAATAACACTGAAGCTACAGCCTCCACCTTTACTCTTTTTTTGTCTGTGATCAGATTCTTCCCCCATGTTATGGTCTTCTGTTCGTACTGTATCTGCACCGTCCTGATGATGCTAATGTGCTGCAGCAGAAAGACAGGTAGAAAACCAGGCAGCCACACAAACAGCCGGCATCTCAACTGTTTTGCACATCACGTCATTGTTGTTAGAGCTTAAAGAAATTAAAACGATTTACATAACCACATCTTCCCACCAACAGGAAACAAACCAGTCGTCTCCATGGAGATGACCCAGGATGATGAAGAGTGTGATGACATCACTGGTGTCACCACTAAACATGCCCTCAGTCTGTAACACTGATTAATCTGTGTGGAGAGATGACAGGAAAAGATGGAGATGAGGATGTGAGTCTCTCACTGTAAAACCTTCTGGCCAGTGGTCATTTAGGATGATAGATTCCTCATCCATCCATTATCTGTAACCACTTGTTCAGGGTTGCACCCTGCAGTCCACCCTGGTCAGCTCTCCAGTCTCTTTCAGGGCCAACACAGAGACTGGGTTCACATGCTCTTAAGTAACGGGGGTCCTCAGAGAAATCAGCTTTCCAGTGTTTACATGCTCTGAAGGAATCTGCTCACTGGAAACCTGTGTAGACATGCAGCAGCAGAGTAACTGGATTTCTCCTCCACCTCAGGATTCTCTGTACTAACCTGATCTTTCTGCAGACAGGTTGACTTTTGCTTCTACAGCGAAACAGTGTCTGTGTTCATCAAAGGTTTTACTGTATTTACATTTTCAGCAAGAGTCTAAATATCATTTCCTCCAGCTCCTATTATTTCCTGTTAGTAATGTTGATAGTCTGTGATTCCTGTATATAAAGGCTCAAATTGGGTTTGATCTCTGGCCAAAAACTGCTGTACAATTCAAAATGTTTCTGTCTTGTCAAGTTTAATTAATGTACAGATTAAAGGGGAAACAACTTGATGAAAAAGATCCTTCAGCCTTCATTTGTTTTATTTCTTCCTTCATTCATTCAGTAGGTTTTAGGTTAAAATGTTCTGAAGAAATATCAGAGCCATGAATAAACCTGAACACATCCACACATTCAGCCAAAAGGTTTGAACATGATGATTAAAGAAGTGAAGCCTGTTTGACTACAGCTTATTCAGGTGGTGTTTGTTCTGAATAAGTTTCTTAGTAGATGGATGAAAGTAACAAAGGATATAAAAAGGACATCAGTCACTGAGCTGGGTTGGTGAGAGGATCTATAGAGTGACTTCTATTTAAATCAAGGTAAATGTTTTAACACCTTTACCAGCATCAGTGTGAAACTTGAACTTCTGCTTCATATCTTCTCTGTGCACATTTTCATCTTCACTTCCTTTAAGCACATTTCAGCATCATCAGCTTCTCGGAAATCTCACCACAGAAACAGACACAAAAATAACCAGGGTGGTAAATGACAGTTGTGTATTTAACTTCCCTTGACTCTAGTGGAAAATAACAGAAAACAATTGTATCTTAACAGTAGCTGTTGCTCCATGAGACCACAGGCTGGTACAGTGTCATGAACTAATGTTCTTCTCTGATGAGGGTAATTATGTATAAAGAACCTACTCGACAATTCAGAGGCTGATTTTTAAAAAGCTGCTGCAGATCTGACTGATTTGCCTGAACTCACTTATTTTTCTTCACCTCCCTCTGTACAATCAAAGGTGTGTAAATCAGCTTATGTTACGCTCGCTGACACTTCCTGTTTAAATAATATTTCAAGAACTATAAGCCTCCATATCTCTAGTGTCTCTGTGTCGGCGGACTGTCACAAACACTTATAGTAAGCAGCTAAAGTTATTTTTACAGACTAACACTATTCTGTCTGAGCATCAGTGTCATTTCAAGAAGCAGCACAGTCGTAACACAGTGGAAGTTAAAGGTTATGAACGATCTCATTGTTTCGCTGTAAAGAAGCAAAGCTGTGCAGCTCTGTGTATTGATGTATGTATCAGGTCACACTAATGTGTAGCTGCCTGATGTAGGTCTGACAAACCAAGGTTGGTTTTGTAGATGTGTGTCAATGAAATAACCAGTGGTTCTGAGCTGATCCCACTCTTTAATAACTCAGGTGTTAACACAGACTCAGAGTTCTACTAATGATACAGATGTACACAGCTGTGCACCATCACCCACAGATCCTCCTCTTAAACTTCAGTCACTGTTTAATGCTTTACACTTTCAGCTGCTAATAACTAAAGCAAAGACTGCTGATGTGAAAACTCAAGGAAGAGAATCAGTGTTGTTTCTCTGTAAACAGTGTTCAAACTTCATCACAGCTACAGCTCACAGTTCACTTCATGCAGATTAAATTAACCCCTTAAAAATGTCTCAACCTAAAAACTGCTGTGTGGTTTGATAAAGATCTTTTTTTTAGCATCATGCTGAGAACCCTGGGAAAAAACACACTAAACTTCATGTCCTACTTTTAAAGATGCATCTTGTTTTTCCCCAGAAATTAAGAAAATGCTTGTTGTCAGTTTTTGATGGTGGTGACTTGTTCTACATGAATGAAGGACTCTGATCATCACATGCATTAAGATCCTAGACTCCTTCATATGTCAGCAATGTGATCTCACACAGTTCTTCTGCCAGACATCATCTCACAGCACAGGACAGACGTAGCCTCTGAAAATGGGCAGTGAGTATAAAAATGTAATCATCAAATCATCAAATACTGATATTAAACTCCTCAAATTAAAGCAGAAAATTTACATTTTATTAATGACACACTGCTCCATTTTAAATCCACTAGTGTTCAGATGCTAAATTACAAATCAGGATTGATGCAGACATTTACATATTTAACTTTGAGTGAGAACAATCCAGATCTGCACAATAAGATTAAAGCATCTCAGTTATTTCAACTACTTACTAATCACAGTGAAACCAGGTCCAAACAAATAAAACACGTAGATTTCTTCAAGTATTAACAAAGGATTTAGTTGTTTTGCTGTCTAGTTTAAAAATGAACAAATGTAAAATCCAGTTTTTACCATCTAGGTTTAGTTTTAGTTCTAAAAAGATTTCTTTCATTAGAACATCATCCAGATTTCCTCTGACTGAGTCCTTTATCAGATGATAGTGATCTGATACAAACATCAGGTCAGAATATTTCTCTTTATGAAGATCATGATTCAGTTTCTGCTGAAACTGACAGAAATGTTTAAATCTAATTTATGTTTATTTAAGGTCATTAAATTCAGATGTGTTCCTAATATTCTGACACCTCCCCTCATGTACGTAAAGGACAAAAATAAAGAGACGCCACAGTTTGTACAGTAATTGTCACATTTAACACAACAGGTTATTCTGATCTTATCTAATTTAAATGTGTTACTTCCTCCTCTGTGTGACAAGTTTCCATCACGTCTCTTATTCTGCTGTCGTTACAATGTTTCATCTCACTATTTATATAGTGTGTATACTGTCTACTTTTATGTGTGTTATCTGTGTTATGTGTTATCTGTGTCTTTATCTGTTTAATATATTTATATTATTTTATTTAAGATTATGTCTATTTTTATCTAGATAAAAATATACATAATATATGAAATAAAATATTATTTCATTAGTTTTATTGGTGTTTTATCTGTGTGGATTAGTTTTCTGTCTTTTCACTGTCTTTTGGTAGGAAGTGTTATTAACTTCTGTTTATATATTCACACACACACACACACACACAGGGACCCGTGATGGTCACCTGGGGGCTGTTGTCCCACCAAACTTTCATGTGTGAACTGTGGAACCACCTGAGAACAGATGATAGAGGGTTGTTCCTGTTGGACCTTTATCCACACACTCATAGCATCTGTCTTATGGTCATCAACTGGACACTGAAACAGTTTTTAGTAAAGACAGAGTAGCAGAGAAACATGTTAACAGTACTGACCCTACAGTAACAGTAATGACCTTTGACCTTTGTCCTACTGTTGCAGACAAATCTTTATATTCTCTGTGATATCTCTTGTCCCTGACACCTGTCTCCTCCATGTGACACCTGTCTCCTCCATGTGACTGACACAGAAACTCACCTGATAACAGAACCATCAGACATGTTTCAATCAGTCATTCATTTCTGACTAATCTGGTTTTGTTCTGTCTATAAATCCTCCAAGATCATTTTGGAACAAAGAACCAAACCAGCTGTTTTTGTTCTGATTATTAAAACAATGAATACAGACACATTTCCTCTGCTTTACCTACTGTCTGTCTGTGACCAACCTCCATCTCGTGGTCTCATGTCTGTACTGCATCTGCTGGTCTGATGGTGTCTGTCTGCTGCAGCAGGAAGAATAACTTTATTTACAGGTTCAAATTATGACAAACATGCAAAGAAAATATATATTAACCTAGATCAGAATGAGCAGATGCTTTATGATAATTACATCACTAATCTAGACAAAAAGAATTTAGTCCTTGGGATTTTATGTGATTGAGGTTTTTTATGTGGCCTCATTGTGTCACATGACGCCCTGTTCTGTGCTCCCTGTAGCTGCCATCAGACCTCTGCATCCTCTTCTTTTCTGCCATTGTCTGTGGCTGTTTTTCCATCCTAAGCACTGAACTGTAAAACTCAAATGATACTTTTATTACCCAAACCACAACCAAAGTAACACGCAGTGACATCACCTGTGGTCCATCAGACACAGTAAGCACTCGAGGAAGAAAGAGATGTCAATGTCAACAGAAATCACCATCATGTTGTAGCACGTCTACCTACAGGGACAAATCAATTAAGCTGAACCTGAACCACCAACAATAATAATGCTTTTATTTTGTTAATTAACCACCATGTGCCTGAAAACTAAGTAATTCCCCTGACATGACTGTTAACTGTTGCTGTCTGTAACAGATTTGGGAAGAACTGATGGGCAATAGTGTGGCTGGACAGGTGGGTGGGGGTAAAAGTTAGGAGGCCAGAGTCCAGGCTGGGTGGGTGGGTGTCTGGACCAAACAGGTCAGAATTGTGCCCCATAGTGCGAGTGCTGTGTGTGTATTTGGAACTGCTGAGGTTGTGTTGGAGGTTTCTTGAAGGCCTGTGCATGCTGAGCCCTAAATGTTGTTTTGTCTAAAAAATGCAGCAGCGGCTTAAACAGTGGTATTTTTAGATTTTAGTTTTTAATAAAAGAATTGAATCCTCCTGCTCTTCTGATTTAGCTTCACTACCTGCTCAGCTTCAAGTGATGTAATAAACCATCAGGTCAGAAAACGGGTCTTTAAAAGCTGAGAATGTTTCAGTTTTAAACCAAATTAAGTTTGGTATTAAGGTCACAGTTGAAGGTGGTTTTGTACTGGACTGTTATACACAGATGTGTTCTTAATATTCTGACCCCCATGTATGTAAATGTAGAGGACAAAGATACAGAGACACTACAGTTGCTACAGTTTAACTCAGGAAACCTCAGCTCTCAGCTCATTCTGCTCTTATCTGATCTCAACTTCCTTCTCAATGTGTCAACTTTCCATTTATTCATATGCAAAGTTTCTGTGGTCATTAGTGTTTCAGAGGTTCAGCAAACGTGAAAATACTCAAAGCAAAAAGAAACAAATCAACAACAACCTGTGTACGTCAGTGTCCACAGGCCCCTGAGGACACATCCACATCTGATCCTGATCTCCTGAATGTGACTGAACACAGAAACTGATAATAAAAAAACAGCCAACACGTTTCTGTCCTGACCAGGGGTGGAGCCAGCTGTAGTAAACATCTGGGGCTTAGCCCCCAAAAAAGACTGAATGTGATTCATCATCTTACTAAAACATAACTTTAATAAAATTCTCATCTGTCATTAGTTTACAGAATCACATTTAGCTTCTGTTAGTGTCATGACAGTAACATCTTGTTAGTGTAAAATAAGTTGAAGTTTGTGTCGTATATAAAATTCATCATGTTCATAACATTAAAATAACTTCATGTCTCTGAAATATTGTCCCAGTGGTTTGATATCAGCATTTCTTACATTAGAACGTCCCAAACCAGCTCAGAACCACTGAGCTCCCACAGTGTCATTCAGGAGACACAAATATCCTGTGGTTATGACGTATTAACAGGACATCACACAGGGAGAGGATGGGGACACTAAGGTGGACTCATACTGGCTCTGGTGAGGACGCTGTCATAGCGGATAAACTGCTCTGCACGTCCACATCACGTGTCTCCTTATCATGTGAAACTGTCTCAAACAGACACTGAGCAAACTAATGTGCAGTGGACGTTTGCTCCTTGTCTTTGACTGTAGAAAGTATCTGTGGTCGTCACACAGCAGGATCCATGTTTGTCTCCACCTTTTATGACTGTGGACGACTTAGAAACAGAAAACTGATCATCTGCAGCAAAACGTGCTGAGCTCAGGATCCACATTGTGTCTTGTTAGCTCCTC